>NC_134354.1:782772661-783072661 GCF_048569485.1 Anomaloglossus baeobatrachus | reverse complement strand
TGCTTTGCATATATCATGGTGCTGGCACCATCTAGTGGTCAAATAGAATATTACATCAAGTCTGTTTTATTTTGATATGCAGGTGAATGCATGGCAGGATTGGACTCTGTTCAGATTGCAGATTCTGACACTCCGCCTGAAGGTTTCTCTGGTTTCTGGGATCAACACAGACAGACTTGGGTATCGACCTGCTGTGTGCTGATTCATAGGCAGGCTAGCAAGGGTTAATCTCTGCTGGACTGCTTGCTCCTTTAATCACATGTTGTGGGGAGACCTATCAGTGCAAAGGAATTTATTTTTGGTACCTTCTTTCAGGGACAATTCAGACACGGAGTCCAGTTTCTCCACAAACAGGTCTTTACATGTAATATAAGGTATCACTTGCAGAGCAGGAATATTAGGGGCGCTCGCCTTCTTCTGTAACATTACAGGGGCCGCGCAGGTCACAGTACGCGGACTGCTTCACTGGCTCCGGTGTTTCCACTCTTACTTTGAGGTTCCTTATTCTACCACTTAACTTTTCCGTGCGAACAAATGAACTTATCATATTTTTCGGTTTATAAGACGCACTGGCTTATAAGACGCACCTCAAATTTAGAGGGAAAATAAGGTAAAAATAAAAATGGGGTCCGTCTTATACTCCGGTGGTGTCTTTTCAAGAGGGGGGGTTGGCAGCAGTGGTGGAGCGGGGTCACAGGACACAGGGGCGGTGGTGGAGCAGGGTTGTGCTGCAGGTGTACCAGATGCTTACAGGCAAGCAAGATCCAAAAACTGCTGCGGGCAGTGAGGTGAGGCACAGGCCATTCTTATGTCGGCGGTGCGGGCTGCAAAGAAATGGCGCTCAGAGTCGCAGTGTGCGCAGATTGAGATATCGGCTTAATGACAAGCTGAGATCTCATCTGAGTATGCACCACTGCCGGGCACCATTTTTCTTTAGTCCGCTGCCGGGCTGGAGGTGGTGCGTGCGCAGATGAGATCTTGAGCCAAAAGCTTCATCTGCGCATGTGCCGACTTCGGGCGCCATTATTTAAAGCCACACCGCAGACCTAAGGATGGTCCCTACCTCACCGCTCCCAGCACAGCTCTAGCGGTGGCCCCAAACAAAGGTCCAGCGGCGGCCCCAAACAAAGGTCCAGCGGCGGGCGGCCCCAAGCAAAGTTCCAGCGGCGGCCCCAAACACAGCTCCAGCGGCGGCCCCAAGCAAAGCTCCAGTGGCGGCCCCAAACAAATCTCCAGCCCCAAGCAAAGCTCCAGTGGCGGCCCCAAACACAGCTCCAGCGGCGGCCCCAAGCAAAGCTCCAGCGGTGGCCACAAACACAGCTCCAGCGGCGGCCCCAAGCAAAGCTCCAGCGGCGGCCCCAAGCAAAGCTCCAGCGGCGGCCACAAGCAAAGCTCCAGCGGCGGCCCCAAACACAGCTCCAGCGGCGGCCCCAAGCAAAGCTCCAGTGGTGGCCACAAACACAGCTCCAGCGGCGGCCCCAAGCAAAGCTCCAGCGGCGGCCACAAGCAAAGCTCCAGCGGCGGCCCCAAACACAGCTCCAGCGGCGGCCCCAAGCAAAGCTCCAGTGGTGGCCACAAACACAGCTCCAGCGGCGGCCCCAAGCAAAGCTCCAGCAGTGGCCACAAGCAAAGCTCCAGCGGCGGCCCCAAGCAAAGCTCCAGTGGTGGCCACAAACACAGCTCCAGCGGCGGCCCCAAGCAAAGCTCCAGCAGTGGCCACAAGCAAAGCTCCAGCGGCGGCCCCCAGCACAGCGACAGCAGCCCACAGCATTACCTCTGCCTCCTACTATATATATATAATAAGACAAACCCCTCATTTTCTTCCCATATTTTAAGGAAAATTGCGTCTTATAATCTGAAAAATACGGTAACTAGTCCTTGCAGCGTTGTCCCGTCCCACCCACAGGGATTTAGCTTCTAGAAACCATTGGGACAGCTGTGGGACGGAGCTCGTTCACTATTGCGCTTTGTGCCCTCAGTTAATGGGGTCTTGACAGGGGACTCCAGGATATGGCAGTTGCTAACCCGGGGATGTTCTCTGTAGAGTCTTGGCCTGGTAACACGTGGCTGACGGGCCACTTTTCCTTTGTGTCCAGGACCTGGGACTGGTCCAGCGAGTCCTTCTGAATTTGATTTTGTCCACTACTCTCGTCACACCTCCCACAGATGCAGATTTACTGCTTTCCTCCTCCTTCACTACTACTGACTCAAAATGGCTGCGGCCTATGTATTAAACACTAGACTCCACCCTCCAGAGGGTGTCTACCTAAGGCCTTAACCCTCTCCCTACCCGGTGAAAACCAGGGAGCGTCATTTACACACCCGGCCACTGCATGGCCACAGTGTACACTAGATCACCATATCTTGTTTACTTTACAGAACAGTGGATTATAGGGTAGGGGCGGCAGAGCCCTATGCCCCCTTACTCTTACAATGGCACATGGCCCCAGCCGGGTATCTACACTAGAGATCAAAATTAGAGAATACACAATTTCCTAAATGTTGCGGTCATTGTGTCGTCCTATGTGATTATATCCTAACATGAGGAAACTCGAAGGATTTTCCACCTATTTCATAAACTGAATTTATTGTAATGCAAATAATAAAAATGTAAATGAGATAAATGTAAAAGAACACGGATCAGAATTAGAGAACACTTTCAGATCCCTGCAGGCTATTGGTGTTAATCTGCACCTGGGGCTAATTTCCTTAAAGGGGTTATCCGGCTTCTTTGACATTTTTTTTTTTTTTATTTCCCTATTGGGCTACATTGGGGCAGGTAAGTAGATAGAGAGCACTTACCTGCCCTGCTGTCAGCCCCTCTCCCCCCGGCTCAGAGCGGTCATGTGACCGCTCCTGCCGCGATTTTGCTGCTTCCGGTCATTTCATGTCAACATGGGCAGGGCCATGTTGACATGCAAATGTGGAAACAGCATGTCGCCTCCCTGCTGGGTGTCTACAGTGTGATGAGCCCCGCCCCCTTCCCTGCACCCTCCCACACATTCCCCCGCACCTCCAGTAACCTCCCCTTGCACTGCTGTGGGGTCCGTGACCTGGGGGCGGGGCCTGGCGGCGGCTGACGTGGTGTCAGCGCCAGCACCGGGCCCCCTGCCCAGGATCGCACATTCAAATGTACCGGCATCACAGATCACAGATCACCGATCACCGATCACAGATCACCGATGCCGGTACATTTGAAAGTGCTGATGAGAAGCAGCGCAGCGCAGCTTCTCATCACTGTCCCTCCCGCTGTCTGTGCTCTCTTCAGCACAGCGGTGACGTCACTACTGTGCTGAAGAGCACAGACAGCGTGCGAACGTGCAGGAGCGGCGGGGACCGAGGACGGGTGAGTATGTACTCCACATGTGTTCCCGATGGGGATGGGGATGGGGGGGGGTTGCAGAGCCATATGTGTGCGTGTGCAGAGCCATATGTGTGCGTGTGAGGTGCAGAGCCATATGTGTGCATATGCAGAGCCATGTGTGTGCGTGTACGGTGCAGAGCCATGTGTGTGCCTGTGCAGAGCCATATGTGTGCGTGTGCGGTGCAGAGCCATATGTGTGCGTGTGCGGTGCAGAGCCATATGTGTGCGGTGCAGAGCCATATGTGTGCGGGTGCGGTGCAGAGCCATATTATTATTATTATTATTATTATTTATTATTATAGCACCATTTATTCCATGGCGCTTTACAAGTGAAAAAGGGTATACGTACAACAATCATTAACAGTACAAGACAGACTGGTATAGGAGGAGAGAGGACCCTGCCCACGAGGGCTCATAGTCTACAGGAGGAGAGAGGACCCTGCCCACGAGGGCTCATAGTCTACAGGAGGAGAGAGGACCCTGCCCACGAGGGCTCATAGTCTACAGGAGGAGAGAGGACCCTGCCCGCGAGGGCTCATAGTCTACAGGAGGAGAGAGGACCCTGCCCGCGAGGGCTCACAGTCTACAGGGAATGGGTGATGATACAATAGGTGAGGACAGAGCTGGTTGCGCAGTGGACTCAGGGCTATTGTAGGTTGTAGGCTATGTGTGCGTGTGCGGTACAGAGCCATATATGTGCGGTGCAGAGCCATATGTGTGCGTGTGCGGTGCAGAGCCATATGTGTGTGTGTGCGGTACAGAGCCATATGTGTGCGGGTGCGGTACAGAGCCATATGTGTGCGTGTGCAGATCCATATGTGTGCGTGTGCGGTGCAGAGCCATATGTGTGCGGGTGCGGTACAGAGCCATATGTGTGCGTGTGCGGTACAGAGCCATATGTGTGCGTGTGCAGAGCCATATGTGTGCGTGTGCGGTACAGAGCCATATGTGTGCGTGTGCGGTACAGAGCCATATGTGTGCGTGTGCGGTACAGAGCCATATGTGTGCGTGTGCGGTACAGAGCCATATGTGTGCGTGTGCAGAGCCATATGTCTGCGTGTGCAGAGCCATATGTGTGCGTGTGCGGTACAGAGCCATATGTGTATGTGTGCAGAGCCATATGTGTGCGGTGCAGAGCCATATGTGTGCGTGTGCGGTACAGAGCCATATGTGTGCGTGTGCGGTGCAGAGCCCGATGTGGGGCTGTTATTTGCAATGCTGTAGTGATACCAGGTCAGGTGCTGGGGAAGAATACTGACAGGGAATGTGTGTGCAGGGGGCGGGCAGAGGGTGAGGCTGGACACTGAGGCCGGGCGGGCAGAGGGTGAGGCTGGACACTGGGGTGGGGCTGGACACTGGGGTGGGGCTGGACACTGGGGTGGGGCGGGCAGAGGGTGAGGCTGGACACTGAGGCCGGGCGGTGACAGCTTTGACTGAGGTTTTGCACAGGAAGTGGTCAGTTTGCTGGATCTGAATGTAAACAAGAAGCTGCGGAGAATAAAGGGATAATTCAAGAGGAACAAAAGTTAGAAAACAAAAAACAATGTAGGTGTGATTTATATGACAATACAGCACAGATAAACTCAAAAAGTTTTGTTAAGCTAATGTCGGACAACTCCTTTAATTATCTGACAAACCCGATGTAACTGGCAGCCCAACTCTCCAGTTTGAACTGAGTTTGCCATTCCAAAGTGACTGAAAGCCTCCAGCAGCAGGTTGTCCCGATGAAGGCCAAAGGTGTGACCCCATCAGCCATAGCAAGAGAAGTTGGTTGTTTCAAGTCTATGATTTTGAGAATATTGCACCTTTACAACATCACAAACTCTTTCAAGTCCCCCAAGAAGGCTGGTCGCCCTCGAAAGACAAATGTAAGAGAAGACAGGATAATGTGGAAACTCTCTATGGGTAATAATTTCAGAGCTACAGCTGTAATTGCTGTCAGGTCAGCACTGAACAGGGTAAGGATCTGGCTCGTCATACAGTGTCACGACGTGTAAGAGCATTTGGACTGAAAGCTGACTCTGCAGTGACCAAACCTCTCATTAGCAGAAAGAATCACAAGGCTAGACTCGCCTTTGGTAGGAGCATGTTGTGGGGACAGAGGAGAAGTGTCCACAGGTCATTTTAGTGATGAAAGCAAGTTTCATTTATTTGGGTCATTTATTTGGCAACAAACATGGGAAAGACTGAACCCAAAGTGTGTTAAGAAGTCAGTGAAAGGCAGTGGAGGAAGGGTCATGGTTTCGGGAATGTTTATCTGCAGCAGGAGTTGGACGTCTCATACAGCTACATGGCAGAGTGATTGCAAGTGTGGATCAGAACCTTCTTCACAACACGTGGCTCCTTACTTGTGTTCATCACTCAATCAGCAGCAATTTTCATGCAGGACAATGCCCCCTGTCACACAGCAAAATGTTGAAAGCAGATCCTGGAAACAATGAAATGGCCACAGCCCAGAGTCCTGATCTAAACCCAATAGAAAACCTCTGGAAAATCTTTGGTGACAAAGTTATGGCCAAGAAACCCACAACAATCAAAGAACTGTGGAAGAGACTGGAAGAAGAGTGGACCAAAATCCCCCCAGAGCAGTGTGAGAGACTATTGATGTCCTGTGGAAGAGAGTGGAAGAAGAGTGGACCAAAATCCCCCCAGAGCAGTGCGAGAGACTAGTGATGTCCTGTGGAAGAGACTGGAAGAAGAGTGGACCTAAATCCCACCAGAGCAGTGTGAGAGACAAGTGATGTCCTGTGGAAGAGAGTGGAAGAAGAGTGGACCAAAATCCCCCCAGAGCAGTGTGAAAGACTAGTGATGTCCTGTGGAAGAGAGTGGAAGAAGAGTGGACCCAAATCCCCCCAGAGCAGTGTGAGGGCCTAGTGATGTCCTGTGGAAGAGACTGGAAGAAGAGTCGACCAAAATCCCACCAGAGCAGTGTGAAAGACTAGTGATGTCCTGTGGAAGAGACTGGAAGAAGAGTGGGCCAAAATCCCCCCAGAGCAGTGTGAGGGACTAGTGATGTCCTGTGGAAGAGACTGGAAGAAGAGTGGGCCAAAATCCCCCCAGAGCAGTGTGAGAGACGAGTGATGTCCTGTGGAAGAGACTGGAAGAAAAGTGGGCCAAAATCCCCCCAGAGCAGTGCGAGAGACTAGTGATGTCCTGTGGAAGAGACTGGAAGAAAAGTGGGCCAAAATCCCCCCAGAGCAGTGCGAGAGACTAGTGATGTCCTGTGGAAGAGACTGGAAGAAGAGTGGACCTAAATCCCACCAGAGCAGTGCGAGAGACTAGTGATGTCCTGTGGAAGAGACTGGAAGAAGAGTGGACCTAAATCCCACCAGAGCAGTGCGAGAGACTAGTGATGTCCTGTGGAAGAGAGTGGAAGAAGAGTGGACCAAAATCCCACCAGAGCAGTGTGAGAGACTGGTGATGTCATGTAGCTGCAGATGTGCTGCAGTCATTCACAGCGACAGCCGCTGTACGTCCTACTGATTGTGACTGTTGTTACCTGCAGAACATTTACTGACCATCTCTCTACAGTCATTGCTGCTCTCTAATTATGATCATCACGTTTTGGGGAAAATAAAGGTTTTATGTTGATAAACTTTGGATCTTTTGTAAAACCCTGTTCTAGTGGCATGGTGCACCCCTTACAAAACAAATTTCAAATGCTGATCAATGGAGATTTCTGGAAAAGGTAAGTGATCATACATTGTGCTCTCATTTTGATCTCCTTTGTATGATCCCCTTCCTGGTACATGCCCCCCATCCTGGTATATGGCCCAAATCACGCTGTACATTTTAAAAAAAAACTATTATACTCACCCTCCCTCTGATCCCCCGCAGTGTGGCGTCCTCATCTTATGCAGTCAGCTGATCAGCGCATGAGAGTGTGTAAGTGGATGACCTATGGTCATTACTGCACTGAAGTGCAGGTGACCTGAAAGTGGTGAAAGAAATCAAGAACAGTGCCCTCGTGGCAAGCAGGCTGAAGAGAAGAGTGCAATTTTTGTACGGGCCTCAGTCTGACCGGCAATAAGGTTGCTCAAATCTTTTTGGACTGACCCCTCGGAGAAGCTGAACCACCCTTGCATCCAACGGAAGAGGTCGATCGAATGGTAAACATCAGCGCCCCGTGGAGGTGGAGACAGCCCCTGTCACTTCACTCCTATGAAGTCTGGAGGAGGAGAATCGAGGCTAAAAATAAGACTACCTAAAGATTTGAAGGAGTCTCTCCTTGAAAACCTAGTTGGCCAACGGCCTTGTTGTGGGGACCCTTGGTTGGGCAGGAGTCCCTATTGGCAAGAAGAGGCCTGTGTGTGTGTCTATTGAAAAGATGTAGGGATGACTAGAAATCTCTTGTGGCCGTAAAGGCCTGGATTTTATTTTTGGACTTTATGTGTTTCTTTTTGCCCCTCTGCTAGAATTGGGACAAATTTGGGCCCTATGTGCTGGAGGAGGAAACCCCGCTCAGTCATGGACTTGCCCCCTTACACATCTTAGGGACTTGGCCCCGTCCTATTTATGGACTTTGCCCCATGGACTCCATCCTGAACAGCGCCTGAAAGACTGTGCCCAACCCTGTGTAGTGAGAAGGGGAAAGAGAAACGGATGACCCGATGTGCTAGCATGGTCAGCAAACAGGACAGTGTTGTAATCCTTGTGCCTCCAGAACTTTGTGGATGAGTTTTTCTTAAAGGAATGTGCCCCCACCTTTGCAGCCGGTGGGAGATAAGGACAAAACCACTTTGTTGTTCCTTGTGGTCCCAAACAAAGAGACTGGAAGACCATTTTTAAACGTCTTCCATTCTCTTTGAGACGCTGGATCCCTCCTTTTAAACAAAGAGATTGTGCCCTTGGACTGAGAGGGGCACTATTGTTGGCTACTGGCCTGTTGTTTTATGGTATACAGAACTGTCGTGAGCCTCCGAGCATAGAGGAAAGAGGATGTTGGGATGCCTGTGAAGAACAGAGTTGCTGATAATAAATGTAGTGTTTCATTGGTAGGATGTTTGCATGCTATTATGCCTTCCAGGTGTTTGCTTGGTCAGGGACGACCAAGATTTAAGAGGGGAGGAATGTAAGAGGGTGACCTATGGTCAGTATGCCCCTGAAGACATCACGGGGTCGCGTTGCAAATGTGTATTTATTGTGTAGAGTAATATGTAAGTTTTCATGTGTGTTACGTCGTGGTCCTGCCAGCTCCCACTAGATGGCACCTGACTGTAACTGCTAGGAGGGAGTCTCAGATAGAAGGTACAGTGGCAGGACTGAAAGGGTTAGTGTGAAAGGCCCGGCCCAGTGAAGAAGATAAAGTATGTAGGAATTCCTGGTTGCAGTTCTTTAGAGATAGGGATGGAGTAAAGCAATGTAGTGGAGTTATGTAGAGAGAACAGGCAGAAGTTTGGGCAGGAGGAAGAGAAACACTGGTGACCAGAAACAGAATGTAGCAGAGCAGTGTCCTGGAAGTGGTCAGAGTAACCAAGAACAGCGCCCCCATGGCAAGCAGGCTAAAGAGAAGAGTGCAGTTATTGTAAGAGCCTTAGTCTTCGGACAGTTACCGTCACTACGGGATTGGGATCCTTGGATGCAACCCGGTGTAGAATAGCCTCTCAGGGAACAGCGAAGTGTCTATACCTGAAGTAGAGAACCTCTCATGCTCCATGGTAGCCGGTGGGACTCTGTGTGAAGCTGTTAAGGAAGAACCGTAGTGTATTGGGGAAAAATGCCTGCAAAGAACTTGTGCTTCTCTGCTGGAGAGGTATGACGGTATGTGGAAACTGTTTCCAGTAAAGTTCAAGTGTTTTACAGCTGGCCCAAGTGTGCCTTTTATTCCTATGGAAGAAAACCTGCAGAACGTGCCCTGGACCAGCAGCAGCGGACTGACAGTCCAGTCGTACCGGGGCCCTCAGACAACCACATCAACTCCACCGCACACTGCATCCCCTGTTTATGTACCGTGTCTGACGGGTGCTGGACTACGTCCCTCGCCCCCGAGTACCACCCAGCTTCACCCTACAAGTGCAGCGATGCTGATCAGATGACAACTCACACGCCGATCAGCTGATTGCGTGAGATGAGGAGGCCGCCTACGGGGGATCGGAGGGACGGTAAGTATAAGCTGCTCGTAACTCACAT
Source organism: Anomaloglossus baeobatrachus (assembly GCF_048569485.1). Taxonomy (NCBI): domain Eukaryota; kingdom Metazoa; phylum Chordata; class Amphibia; order Anura; family Aromobatidae; genus Anomaloglossus; species Anomaloglossus baeobatrachus. The sequence goes on along the minus strand of NC_134354.1, from coordinate 783,063,168 downwards.
TTATCATCATGAAGCAAAAATGATACAGAGCGACAGCTTGTATCTTGAAAAATGCATAAGTTGGTGCGCTCTCATAATGTATTATTGTAATGTATAAATGTGGCCATCTAGTGGCTGGTTTAGGTACTGCTCCCTGGCAAATATGTTAACTGTTGCCTAGCAACAGGGAAGGTGAGACAGTTAATAGTTAAAGGGAACCTGTCACCTACTCACCTGCTGGGCGGTCGTTGCATTTTGGTCCTATCGGCATCGTTGATCTTGACCCGGCGCCTCCTCTATCCTTGCGATCGCCGTCCTCCTTCCTGCTTCGTGTGGCGCACGCGTCCTACGTCAACCACACAGTGCCTTCCATTGCGCTCCTACAAACTTATTTGTGCAATGCTGAGGGCAAAGTATTGTAGTGCGCATGCACCGGCGGTCTGTCACCTTTCCCCATGGCTGTGCCCTCAGCATGGCAGAAAGAAGAGCGCAGGAGCACAATGCAAGACAATGCGTGGATAACGTAGGAGGCATCATCCGCACGAAGCAAGAAGGACGGTGATCGCAAGGATAGAGGAAGCGCCGGGTCAAGATTAGAGATACCCATCGGACCACCCCACAGGTGAGTATGTTCTCTTTAAGTGCTATGAGAACTCAGGTACATTCTGGAGTTCGGAACCTGGCATTGTGTTAGTGCAGTGGAGCACAGACACCTGATATGGCCAGACAGCCCCTTCATGGAGGGCATTCAGGTGGTGTTCCTGAAGATAGATTGCCCCCAGGGGTTGTATGTGGCCAGTGTCATGGGAAGAGTCTTTACATTTGCTGACCACGTTTATTACTTTCTTAGTAGCGGAATACTGCAGATGCAACTGGAGGAAGATTAAGGAGGTCGAGTGGCCGCAAAATGGTGCAGATTCCCCTGTTGATGAGTGTGTGTTGAGTGCCTCGGTTGTCTGACTCCACTGAACAGGCCACAAATGGCCAAAGAGGTTTAAGTGTGGCCGTAACCGTGATGTGGCGAGCCGTACCCACAGAACCCATATTGTGCTTGTTGCACTGATGGTATCGCGTCTGTTCGGTGTCCTAAAAAGGGGGAGGTGGGTCAGCACTTTCACTATGGACTATGCTCTGTTCTCCCATGGATTCTGCCCCTGGCTCTTGGGACTGTGGTACTGCTGTCGGGCAGGTTGGGTCACTTACAGGGACTGCTGTTCACAAAGCGGGAGGAGGGAAAAGCTCAAGGACCCATGGGCTTTTCAGGTCCTGTGTTGGTAATGTTTTAAGGAATCTGACCAGGGAGAGGACTCAAATGAAACCTGAGCTCTCTGTGATGTGTCTGCAACATTTAAGGACTGCAGCCACATCTTTTCGGTAGATGGGTGTTATGGACAAAACCACTCCATAATCTTCATTGTGGCGTCTAATGAAGGGACTGTACCCTTGGACTTGAAAGGTCACTGATGTTAGCCTACGGGCCCTGTGTGAGTGTTGGCCCAAGGGACATGTGTTTATGAACTGAACTCTGTTTCGAGGTCTTAACCGAGTGGGACCGGGGTCAGGATGACCCATTCAGAAACTGAGCACCTGATGCTGGGGCAAGAATAATGTTTAAGTATTTATGATAATATTATTGTTTTATGCCATGTGGTGTATTTGTGTTGTGTCTTGCTGGATGTCTGGTTGGGGACAACCAGAATGCAAGAGGGGAGGAGTGTAAGAGGGTGCAAGGCTCATGTGCCTCGCCCTGAAAACACCGGTCATGATTGTGTTATAATAATGTGTACTGTGAAAGGTGTTAGGTGTTGCCTAGTGACAGGGAAGGTGAGACAGTAAATAGTTTAGTGCTGTGGGAAGCCCACAGTGGCAGAGGCCAGCTGTAGGGTACAGCCGGGCTCAATCCAAGTTTAGGAAGAGTAAAAGTGAGAGTAAAAAGAAGCGGAAGCTGTATCTGTGAGAGGAATAGTGAGAAGTATGCAAGCCAGCTAGATACCTGAGGCCGAAGCAAGTGAGTGTCTGTGGCAAACTTAATTCAACCGGACACTCAGATTAATCCTAGGGAATCTGTAGCACAGGGGAAGGACTCCAGTGTAAGATGGAACAACGGATCACTCCATTCCTCAGTAGCGAATACCAGGCCCGAACCTAAGTTCCTCGGGTAGCAACTGACTCCAGAAGGAGGACTGAGCAGAAGCAGAAGAAACCCCTCACCCGCGACTACAGCCCCGCACCCTCCACTCCTCTATAGATGCAGTTTCTGTCATTTATACAGTCCTTACCTCGCTGCTCACTTCCGCTGCAATAGATGTGATTATTTCTGTGTATGGGAGTGATTATTCAAAAAAAGTTGGATTTCTGTACATACCGTAAAATCCTTTTGTTGTTGAGAACATTGGAGGATACATGAGCGTGGGTACACTCCCTGCCACTAGGAGGCTCGACACAAGGTAGAAAAAAGTGGTAACTCCGCCTGGTTGGCTATTTTGTCTTCTCAGACATGAGGCAGCTGAATTTAGTGCCCCAAAAGAGAAGCAGAGCAACCAGAAAACAACCAAGAACCAACGTGACCTGAACCCAGGGAAGAACAATCCATAGGCCTCAGGCAACGAGAAATGATCCCAAGGCAGTAACGCCAGGAATAGGGTGGATGTTGTGTCTCCCAATGTATTCAATAGAAAAGTGTAAGCGTAAAAATCCAATTTTCTTGTTAATAGCGTTGTGACATAATGACCATGGAAAGTCCTAAAGCAGACCTGTAGGTGGGAAAAAACAAGAGGTGACTTGTGGATAACCTAACAGACAGAGGCCTGCAGTACCCTATGTCCCAAACTAGCATTGGTAGAAGCCATAAAGTAAAATTTATAAACCTGAGGAAGGGCGTGGATAGAGTTCCAAGGGGCAGCCTTGCAGGCCTGGGACATAAAAGCTTTATTACTGACTGCCCAGGAGACCCAGACCTCTCTTGAGGAACAGTGACCCGAAGGGTGGAGATTTGTCCTTGGCTCTGTAGGCTTCCATAGTAGACCTGATCCATTTGGAAATGGTAGTCTTGGTAGATGACAGGCCATTTTGTGGGGCTGTTAGTGACAATAAAAAGATAATAGTAACAGATAGGCCCTAACCAGATCCAGACAGTGGAATGATTACGTACAGGGATGAGCTGGAGATGAGCAGAATTAAGAGGAAGATGATGTCTTCATTAATATGGATGGCAGAGACCACCTCTGGGGGAAAAAAACATACGGAGCAAGACCACCTTGTCCTAAGAAGAACAAACACAAGAGCCCGGCTTAGACACCCAACATGTGAGGGTTATGGCCACCGGAATTGTCATTGTCCATGAAAACCACTTTAGGGAGATGCTGTGGAGAAGCTCAAGACACACTTCTGGAGCGCAGACAGGGCAAGGTTAAGATCCCAAGGCACTTCCGGATACACAACAAGAGGTGGAATGGAGCAACTCCCTGAAGGAAAGTCTGAACTAATTTTTGAGGTACCAGCATAAACTAAAAAAGTATGGAAGTCAGAAAAATGTCCTTTCGAGGAGGCTAGGCTGAGGCCGGACAGAGAATGGAAGAATCCTAGGAATGAAGCATAAAATAGAGGTTCCTTGTTCACACCATCCAACGTAAGACCTCCAAGTACGGTGTTAAACCTTGGATGACTGTGGCTTACAAGCCTTCATCATGGTCCTAATAAAGGAGTCACACAAGCCCCATGGGATCTCCAGACCTCGGTATCAACAGGTGCACCATAAAATGCAGCTGAAGTGAATGGAGATGGTAACGGGGTCCGAAGGCATCTGGTAAGAAAAAACACTTCTCCAAGTATGGATTTTCTTGGTTCAGAAAGTTTGCAGCAAGTTTATATGTTCTTACCGTGTTTGCGTGAGTTTCCTTTGAGTTTTCTGGTTTCTACCCACTCTCGAAAAACATACTGGTAGGGAATTTAGATTGTGAGCCCCAATGGGGAAAGTGATAAAGATGTCTGTAAAACGCTGCGTTATAGGAAGGTGCTAGATAACCATAATAAATTATAGAGTTAGAAAGTGGAACTCTGTCCAGAGAAAAATCCTGGTGAATTCTGACCATGCGGAGCAGCTCCTGGTGTCTTCTGATGGTTCAGGTAGGTTATGCAGAAGAGATGTCTGTCTATAGCCACAATATGTATCTGTAACGCCTGCCTGGATCCACAGACTCAGATGGGCTGTAATGGGGAGGCTAGAGGGAAGCCACTCACCAAGCAGGACCCCCAGAAACCTGAAACCCTTTAACTCCTATACAGGGATTTGGAATTACACAGGGCCCTGGAGATCACTACCTGTGGAAGGCTGCAGTCCGATGAGAGTAGTAGTCAGGCAGGGTCAAACCAGGAATAGCAGAACAGGGACAGAATCGGCAGGCAAAGACGTAATCAGAAAACGTAGCAGAGGTCAGATCCGGGTCGGGCAGCGAGGTACAAAAACAGCAGGCAGCAGGGTAGTCAGAAAACACGCAGAAGTCAGCACACAGGAATCACCAACAGAATAGGGCAGATCAGGAGCCAGGAAATGAGAACTATCTCTGGCAGAGGTCAGCAGAGAGGAGGGGAACTAAGAAGGGTGTGGTGTCTTCCCATTGGCTGTAGCTGAACGCTGGCAACTTCAGCTGGAAGACACATGCCACCCACAGTCAGCCAGCAGTACTGCAGAACCCAAGCTAACCCAGCCCGGTGGATGATCGGAGCCTGCGCCCACCACTGGTGTGGCGCCCTGGACAAGCCAGGACGTCACAGGTACTGCAACAACACACCCCACACCCCGGTTAGGCACACCAGCCACACACACACAAATCCTTGTTGCCTCCCTCCAGGGGCTGATGTCCACACCAGGTGGGGCGGAGCCAGGCGGTTGGCTGCTCCCACTGAGGAGTTCACAGTCCTGGAGGCGGGAAAGAAGGTCAGACAGATAGTGACAGAGAGAGAGAGAGAATGAGGGGAAATAGTAGTGGAGGATCAGACTGACCGTGTCCGGGTACGTGGCCCGGGCACATACAGCAAGGTTGGCAGACGGTGGTGACCGTCTGCAGGAGAGGCAGATTGACGCACAACCGTAAGGACCGGGGACGGGCGGTGGCCCGCCGGTACCGGACCGGGGAGCGAAGAGAAGCCAGCACCATCCGGCAGGGCCTACGGACCCCGACCAGGCTAGGAGTCGCCGTTAAACCGGTCAAATCCGTCAGCGACGGGAACCTCCGGGGTTTCCCAGCAATAAAGACCCGACTGAAGGCAACCGTCCAAACCGTGAGGGAGATAAAGCTACCGCCAGAGCTAGAGCTCCCAGGGCCAGAGCCTGCGGGCAACAAAAGGGGCCCCCTTAGCCAACACACCGCTGGGGAGCGGGCTACCGGTGGGAAGCCATCGGGGCCAAGAACATAACACCGGTGCAGGGAGAGACCGTTACCGCCAACCGACCGGGAGTGACCGCCACAGCTGTCTGTGGGACTCGTCCATCCAGCCGTTTGTTTTACAAGAGACTCCGTGTGCGTTACTGGCTGAGTAAGTACCACTGTGCCGTCTGGCACTGCGCTGCCCCGCGACCCTGCACCTGGCCAGGCCCCGCAATCCACCAAACAGACAATAACTCCGGGTCCCGGGACTACCAAAATCCCCCTACCCACGGAGGGGAGAGAAACATCCCAGCTGCTCCCTGTCATCGCTCCCAGGATCCCCGTACAGAGCAGCGGTGGTGCCCCAACCTCACCACACACCATGGGTGGCGTCACGAACCGACATCCCAAACCCCAACAAACCACCCTTTTCACTCACGGGCGAGGAGCGCCGCTCGAGTCCCCGGATCCGGCCCACCGCTCGAGCCACCGAGCAGTAGCAGCAGCGCCGGACCCAAGCGTGGTGAGCGCAGCGTCCCCTCCCCGCCCGCAACACTGGCATCGACTCCTCTCCCATCACCAGCACCATCCGCGGCAGGAATACGGCGTCGCCTGGCGATCGGAGCAGAAGTCGCTGGAGCAGACTCCGGCGGTGACGTAACAGTATCCCTGAGGAGGGAGGACCAGTGAGTGACAGAAGATGGTTCTCAGATTCAGTAGGTTGAGCTGTAGGTGGACTTTCTCCAGAAAATCATGACCCTAAATGTTGAACATCTCTGCCTAGTGCACAAGACTCAAATTGATCAACACTATCAACCAGAAGCAGAGCAAGAGCTGAAAACCACCAAGGTAGGTCTCTGTAGCGATGAGCAGGGGACAGGTGCGATGAGCCAAAGAGTCCACTGAATTGTTTCTGAGAGACACAATGCAAGTAGATGTCTGTGAACCTGGGATAACGGCACCGTCTCAAAAACATAAGACCACCCTGCTAAAACCTTTTACACAAAATATGGATGAAAAATGAAGACAGCATTCGTAAACAGACACCGAATATTGGAAAAAGAGGAGCTTTTTTGGTGGGGGACGAAAGTTCCGTTGCTGGAGGGAATCACATTCAGGTGTCGAAATTTATGTCCCTAAAATTCAAGACACTTGGGTGTCAGACATGACATGTTATGGTTGATTGTCCAAACTAGGAGTATAAACCTGAAGATTCTTGCTTCTGAACAAGGTGAAAATCACAAGGGATAATTGCCACCCATCCTGCTCAAAACCTTATGAGAGCAGGGTATGACTGCCACCTCTCTGGTGGAATGGAGGAGCACCATTAGGGGACCGAGCACCTTCATGAAGACCCTGGATCTGTTGCTAGTCTGTCAAACTGGAAATAAGTAGCACCAAGAGTGAAGAAAGCGTTGTTGGAACTCGTCAATGGGCATATCAGGATACATGACAAGTATGATTGTTGCGGGCGGCGGGGTGCTGCGCTGACCACGCTCGGGTCTGGCGCTGCTGCTGCTGCTCGGTGGCTCGAGCGGTGGGCTGGATCCGGGGACTCGAGCGGCGCTCCTCGCCTGTGAGTGAAAGGGGTACTTTGGTTTGGGGATTTGGTCCGTGACGCCACCCACAGGTTGTGGTGAGGTTGGGCACCACCGCTGCTGGTGACGGGGATCCCGGGAGCGATGGCAGGGAGCATCTGGGATGTTGTTTTCCCTTCCGTGGGTAGGGGTAGGTGGTCTCGGGGCCCGGTGAGATGACGGGGAGGCAGGGTCGGCAAAGTGCAGGGTCGCTTGGACTGCGCAGCGCGGTGCTGGACGGCACGGTAGTACTCACTCAGCCACAAATGAATGCAAAGTCTCTAGTAAACCAAACGGCTGGATGGACGGGTCCCGCAGCCGGCTGCTGTGGTTTCTCCCGGACGGTTGGTGATGGCTGCCTTTCCCTGCACCTGTGTGTATGTTCGGTCCCGATGGATTCCCACCGGTAACTCGCTCCCCAGCGTGTATATGTGCCAGAGGAGCCCTTTTGCCCGCAGGCTCTGGCTCTTGGAACTCTAGCTGTGGCGGTAGCTGTATTTCCTCTTGCTGATTGTATGGTTGCCTTCAATCGGGTCTTGGCTGTTAGGAAACCCCTGGGGTTCCGGTCACTGACGGATTTGACCTATTTAACGGCGACTCCAAGCCTGGTCGGGGTCCGCAGGCCCTGCCTGTGTGTGCTGGCTTCACTTCGCTCCCCGGTTTGGTACCGGCGGGCCACCACCCGTCCCCGGTCCTACGGTTCCGCGTCGATCTGCCTCTCCTGCAGACGGCCACCACCGTCTGTCAACCTTTCTCTCGGTGCCCGGGCCACGTACCCGGACACAGTCAGTTTGCTCCTCTACTGCTACTTCACTCCTTTCACTTGCACTTCCCTAACTCAACTCTCTCTGATCTCAACTGACTTCCTTCTCCCGCCTCCAGGACTGTGAACTCCTCAGTGGGTGGGGCCAACCACCTGGCTCCACCCCACCTGGTGTGGACATCAGCCCCTGGAGGGAGGCAACAAGGATTTTGTGTCTGGCTGATGTGCCTATCTCGGGGTGGGGGTGCATGTTGTAGTACCAGTGACGACCTGGCTAGTCCAGGGCGCCACATGATTACTGAGGAAAGGAATTCCACTAGTCCCAGGGACGCAAACACAAACTGGGAAACCCATGTGAGGTCTTCACACCCATATAAATTTGTCTCCGGTCAGACCAAGAAGTCCTTCTCGGGTACTGTGAACAGACTGCAATGTTATCTCTGGAAACGTTACGAATTCGAAACTGGGATGATACCTCTGTAGCTTATTGCGTAGAAGAAAAATGAGTGTGTGGCGCTTCTACGGCCTCAGGTGCCATAGGGTACTGCACCTCACCCGAGGTGCAGTAATCATCTCGGATACTGAGGAGGTTGACGCCGGTAACCATCACTAACACACTCATCCAACACATAAACACGGGAGCTCTTCCACTGGGACTGGGCTAGGGTAGGTGCTGGGTTGGCCATCATTAGGTATGGGACCTCTTGCCTACTAGTTCAGGAACCTGGGAGGCGAGGCACCAACAGGAGAAGTTAGGAGCTATCCCACACACAATTCAGTCAGAAGTTAGCTCTGGGCGCAGCAAGCTTCAGGAGGGACTCAGGAACAGACAAGCATGCAAAGACACAGATAGTTCGAGACCCATGGCCTGGAGCTGGAGGCTCGACCCGGATTCTTAGGAAAGAAGAGGGATCCCAGGGTTAGCGGGGCGTGCAGAAGGCACCCGTGACTCGTTCCACGGCCCAGGAGCTGGGGTGGAGGGAAAACGTCAAAAGGTGACGCACAGAAGGAAACACCGGCCTTAAACTTCGAAGTATCTGAGATCGGCTGAGGCCCATCACAGCGTAGCCCAACACTCCACGGGCAGAGTGACTTCAGTGAGTAAAAGAACTTGAACTGCACCCTCTGTGTTGTCCCATCACTGCCGGCGCTTTCACCATCGTGCCCCTGCGCCATGGGCAACTACTACAGCCATCATCCTCCCTGGGGCCTAGCTCTACCTGTGGAGAGCTGAAACACCCGAGCTACGTCACCATCTGCCCCAGAAGAGAGAGACGTCCCGCAGCGGCGGCTAATAACTGGCCTCACACCACAGGTGGCGTCACAAACAACTACTCCCATTATACCCATTCCCAGCTTTATTGACACCGCTAAGGTCACGGAACCAGTCAAGGCCACCGCGGCGACCCATGAGAAGAACCGAGGCCTGATAACGAGTAGCACCCGACCCCGTGGGCGCATCAAGTGCAGAATGCTAAACTTTCAGAAAGGACGAAATAAAGTATCATGGCCTGATGTAATCTCGGGGGATCTGAAATCAGAAGGTTACAACGTATTGTTGATCGCAGATAAGCTGGAGCTTATTTAATTCCATCCGGTACTGAAGGTACATTTCTATCCTGCAGTGATCTAACAGGCAGGTGTAATCTCGGCTGCAGCCACTCCCTTCTGCAATAAATATCCGCTCCTCACTCCTCCATATGTCGGCTATAGCTCATTCCTATGTTGTCCATGATAAAGGAGCTCGGATCTGCATAGCTGTGGTGTTTTCTCTATTGCAGCTGCAAAGTTTTCTGTTGAAGAAACCTAGAAGTGTTTTTTGTTGTGTCTTTCCCCACCCATTTGTTTTACCTTCCTCATGTTGTATTGTTTCAGTGGCGAGACTAGCATCTTCCTGGCCTTTACTAGTAAGGGTGTGTTTAGGGCTAGCGAGGGCCTAGGCATGTAACAGGGGGAAGTACCTGTCTATGAACGTTAGGAAGTGCAGGGTACAGCCTCAGGTGTTAGTAGGTGACCCCACTCCCCTCTCCCTAGAGCCAGGGACAACCATTGTTTTGGTTCCCTGGTCTACCCTTTGTGTTGCGTCACTCACCGGGGGTCCTCCCTTCCCCGGTGTGACAGAAAGGACATGTTTGACATTCTCATCACTAAGAAATACCACCTCTTTGACCCAGGCTTTGTTCACGTGAGCCATCCAAATCTCTCTGAAGGAGAGAAGACTTCCCCCCACCCGAAAAGATGAAGCAAGAGGTGGTACGTGGTCCTGGAGCTGGCCCATCAGGAAGGTTAAGGCCCGAATGAGGTCAGCCTGGAGTTGGAAGATCGGGATAACCTCTTGTCGCCTCTGTGGAAGGAGTAATAAAAGGAGTGCATAAGATGGCTGACAGCGCTGATTACTCTCGTCCCCCAGTAACACCGTTGATGGTGTCATGTTGGCGCTTTACGAAATGCCAGTCTCCTGTAACGGGAGGTCCGCTAAGGGCCTTTTTGGACACTAAGTCGGCGGACCAGGATCTGAGCCAAGTGAAAAGCTATGGGATTGGCTTCAGCGCCGGCCCCGACAGTGCTGGCACCAGAGAAGTCCTTCAAGAGGACCTTGAAGTCTACAAGAAGAGAGGTGGTGAAGATCCTCCTGAGGGAATGTTCTTGTTTGAGGTTGTACAGACCTCGCTGACCCAGGATGTCACAGAGGCGGAATATACGGGAGAGAGTCTCCGTGTGTTGGGGGTTTCGATGGAGCAAGAATGAAAAAAAACTGGATATTGGGTCAAATAGGTCATCAGAGGCTTCTCACCTCTAGTGACCTGGACGAGCGCAGGGTAAAGCCATAGCCTAAACGGAAGAGACATAAGGCCCTGTTCACACATTGTTACATTTCCTCTGCAGATTTGGTCTCCGACCCATAACAAATCCTCTTTCTAATGTCTCCTGATTCTTCTGCTTTTTTCCGTTTTGTGCTGCGTCGCGCCATTGCAAAGATATTCAGGGTTCTTCTGTGAAATCTCTGCTTCAAGTGCAACTGGGCGTTTCTTTAGTCTTTGGGGGCGTGGCTTTCAATCATTCCTGTCAGATTCTGCCCAATCACAGCTCAGCACTGACAACAACTGGGAGGGAGGGGTAAAAGCCACGCCCCCAAATACTCTGAGGAACCGCCCAGTTGCACTAGAAGAGGAGATTTCACATATTGCGCCCCAGAATGGAAACAAATGGGATATCTCTGTAATGTGGTACAATATCAAGTCATTTTTATCACACAATGAACGACAACGTAAGAACAAAGCCCAAAAAATAATGTACGGTAATGTGGACGGAAAAGTTAAGTTCTGTCTCCTGAGAGAGGAGGTGCAGCAGCCGCGCCGCCGTCACGTGATACAGAGTAATGACAGCCGAGACGTCAGACAGCGCCGGTGACAGAAACACGCCTCTTATTCTGATTGACGGCAGGAACGTCCAATAGAGGCACGCCCCCACAGTCTTGATTGACGTAAATGAAGATCAATGACAATTTCAGATGCGATTGGCTTTAACCAATGAAAGAGTAGGATTTGTGTTTGGAGGCGGGGCGGAGCTCAGTGTTTGTGTTTGGGCGCGCCGCCGTGACAGGGAGCGCGCACCTCGTGACCGCAGGATGGGGGCGCGCCTGAGACCCGGAAGGAAGCGGCGTCATCCAGTCAGTGAGTGAGGGAGCGCGCAGCACCGCCGCCGTCATGAGCCTCCCGGGGCCGGCGAGAGGCAGCGGCAGGGACGGCATGTCTATCCCCCCCGGGGTCGGAATGGTGGCCGCGCCTCGGGCCCTGCATGTGGAGCTGCACACCCAGCAGGTGAGCGACAGCGGCGCCCCCCCGGCACCGGGCATTGTGGGTAAGGTCCCCCCCGGCACCAGGCATTGTGGGTAATGCCCCCCCCCGGCACTAGGCATTGTGGGTAATGCCCCCCCCCCGGCACTAGGCATTGCGGGTAATGTCCCCCCCCCCCCCCCCCGGCACTAGGCATTGCGGGTAATGTCCCCCCCCCGGCACTAGGCATTGCGGGTAATGTCCCCCCCCCCGGCACTAGGCATTGCGGGTAATGTCCCCCCCCCGGCACTAGGCATTGCGGGTAATGTCCCCCCCCCCGGCACTAGGCATTGCGGGTAATGTCCCCCCCCCGGCTCTAGGCATTGCGGGTAATGTCCCCCCCCCCCCCCCCGGCTCTAGGCATTGCGGGTAATGTCCCCCCCCCCCCCCCCCGGCTCTAGGCATTGCGGGTAATGTCCCCCCCCCCCGGCTCTAGGCATTGCGGGTAATGTCCCGTCCCCCCCCCCGGCTCTAGGCATTGCGGGTAATGTCCCCCCCCCCCCCGGCTCTAGGCATTGCGGGTAATGTCCCCCCCCCCCGGCTCTAGGCATTGCGGGTAATGTCCCCCCCCCCCGGCTCTAGGCATTGCGGGTAATGTCCCCCCCCCCCCGGCTCTAGGCATTGCGGGTAATGTCCCCCCCCCCCCGGCTCTAGGCATTGCGGGTAATGTCCCGTCCCCCCCCCCGGCTCTAGGCATTGCGGGTAATGTCCCCCCCCCCGGCTCTAGGCATTGCGGGTAATGTCCCCCCCCGGCTCTAGGCATTGCGGGTAATGCCCCCCCCCCCCCGGCTCTAGGCATTGCGGGTAATGTCCCCCCCCCCCCCCCCCCGGCTCTAGGCATTGCGGGTAATGTCCCCCCCCCCCCCCCCCCGGCTCTAGGCATTGCGGGTAATGTCCCCCCCCCCCCCCCGGCTCTAGGCATTGCGGGTAATGTCCCCCCCCCCCGGCTCTAGGCATTGCGGGTAATGTCCCCCCCCCCCCGGCTCTAGGCATTGCGGGTAATGTGTCACACCCCCCCCCCCCTCCCCCGGCATCTCGGGCATTGTGGGTAATGTGCCCCCCGGCATCTCGGGCATTGTGGGTAATGTGCCCCCCCCCTGGCATCTCGGGCATTGTGGGTAATGTGACACCCCCCCCCCGGCATCTCGGGCATTGTGGGTAATGTGACACCCCCCCCCCGGCATCTCGGGCATTGTGGGTAATGTGCCCCCCCCCCGGCATCTCGGCCATTGTGGGTAATGACCCCCTTCTCCGTCATGGTGGGGTGGCATTGTGTTTACTAAACCCCTCCCTGCCATGGGGGAGGGGGGGCATTGTGGGTAATGAACCCCCCTCTCACTGGCATCGGGCATTGCGGGGGACTGGTCTCAGTGTGTTGATGGCGCTGTGTGTGTTCCATGTTCAACAATTTTCTATCCTTACTGTGTTGCATTCCACACGTTTACTTCTATACCTCTTCTTGCTGTAAGCGGATGGAAACCGAATATTCTGCTATATATAAATATCAGTATAACATGTATTTTGGTTTTCTGCACCCGTCTTAACAGATCAGCAGGTTTCCGCCTCTGGATAGAGACCGTTCCTGTCCACTGAGCACAAGAGCTTTTGTTAAGAGGTTCTGCAGCAGAGTTGTCACGTGCGATTCTGATAGGTTCTTCATTCTGTAGACAGAGGGGTTGTTACACTGTATCAGTGCAGATCTGCCAACAGCTGCATTCTCCTCTTCCACATACACTGTAACAGGCCGCAGATGTGAGAGCGAGGGCAGGTGTATAATGGGCATTAGCAGGTCTGTCTCCATTCACTGACCGCCAGCAGAGATCTTGCAACTGGGAGGGAATGGAAACACGGTCTGTTTCTATGTAATGAGCAGCACAGACCCCTATCCACGCCCCCTCCTCTTACAGGACCTTCATCTCTGGACCTGTGCCCCCAGTGGCTGGGGTCTCCACCTCCTGGCACCTGCACTTATCGGGCTCTCTTGGCATACCCTTAGGGGGCATCGCTGTCCCTGCATTGCTTGCCTGGGTTGTCCCGCTGAGGTCCTTGAGCCGGTGCAGCTGCAGTGCCTAGCTGGCGATGCTGTTTGCCTGGTACCGTCCGCAGCGCAGGCATTGACCTCATCGAGCAGCGGCTGGCATGTGGGCGCCTTGTTTGTGTTGTTGCGGTGCGGGCACCACGCTGCTGACTGCACATCTCCTCCTTGTACCTATTAGCAGAGATACTGACATTACAAGGAATCAGATTAATAATGGATGAGCTCTGTGAGCGGCCGGCACCCCGGGGGGCTCTGAACACGAGCGGTGACACGATATTAAAGAGGTCCCCCGGATTTATGTTGCTAAAACTTTCTACCTCTAATCTCAGATGATTTCTATGTTTTAAGAGCTCTGCTTGCTGTCAGTACATAGAAAACTGCAGCTGATAATGTACCTGTGCTCAGCGTGTTACAATGTATCAGTGTCGCTGGGCTTTGCATCAGGATTGCAGCATAGACACAATGTAACCGCAGAGTGTTTGTAGCAGTTCATGTTGCGTCACGTTACATAATGTTTGTGAAGTTCTTCCCACTGTTTATATTCGGAGATTAGTGGGGCGAGAGCTTCCCCCATTGGTTTTCTCAGCGCAGTATTAATGTACTGATAATAAAGGGCTGTGAGTTACTTGTCTGCTGCGCGCCTGGAATTTTTCCTTTTCCCGATATCTAAAGTTGTCCTGCCTGCTCTGTGCTTCAGTATCCGGCGATCGGGTCTCTGCCCCCCTGTGACATCCTTTCAGAGGGTTTTTTATGGGGCCCGGCGCTTTTGGATACATTATGGGGGCTGTTAAGATTCTTCTGCTACATGTAATGGGGAGAACACAAGTGTCAGGTGTGAGTCTCCGCCTCCTGGACTCCACCACATTGGAGTCCTTCCTGTGGCTGCACTTAGGCTACTTTCACACATCCGGTTTGAGCAGTGCGGCTCAATCCGGCTGTGAAACCTATGCAACGGATGCGGCGAAAACACCACATCCTTTGCATAAGTTTTTACATGTGGCCCGTCCGTTTTTTTTACGGTCGCGGCACGCTACTGAGCATGCGCAGTGGAAAAAACCGCATGCGGCGGCCGGATGCGTTTTTTGCCGCATCCATAGGCATGCATTGAAAAATGCGCCGCAGCGGCGGGATGCGTTTTTTTTGCCGGACAAAAAAACGTTGCAAGCTACGTTGCCTCCGGCCACCGCTTTAATTTTGCCGCATCCGGAAAAAATGGATGCAACGCAAAGCCATCAGGCACAATCTGGTAACAATGCAAATCTATGGGGATTAAACGGATGCGGTACCGCATCCGTTTTACCCGTTTTTTTTTCCGCATTGTGCCTGATGGAAAAAACCTGATGTGTGAAAGTAGCCTTAATTAGATACAAAACTGACCAGCGGCTCCTAAGGCTACTTTCACACATCAGGTTTTTTCCATCAGGCACAATCCGGAAAAAAACGGGTAAAACTGATCCGGTACCGCATCCGTTTTATCCCCATAGATTTGCATTGTTACCGGATTGTGCCTGATTGCTTTGCGTTGCATCCGTTTTTTCCGGATACAGCAAAAGTAATTAAAGCAGCGGCCGGAGGCAACGTATTTTGCAACGTTTTTTTGTCCGGCAAAAAAGCCGCATCTGTTGCATAGGTTTCACAGCCGGATTGAGCCGCACTGCTCAAACCGGATGTGTGAAAGCAGCCTAAGGCTATGTGTCCACGGGAGAATGTAGCTGCGGATTTTTCTGCATCAAAATCCGCAGCTTTCCCGCAAAATCCGCACCTTTTCAAAGGTCCGGAATTGCCGCGGATTTGATGCAGATTTTGGTGCGGATTTTTTTCCCCCCCCCCCCCAATTTTAAAGCCAAACTCCGGATGAAAATCCACAACAATAATTGACATGTTGCAGATTTTTCCGGATCAAAATCCGCACGAAATCCGCTGCGGAAAAATCCGCAGCGTGGACACAGCAATTCCAAAATGCCATAGAAATGGCTGGGGAGTGCCTGAGCTGCAGATTTTGGGGAAATCCGCGCATTTTCCGCAGCGTGAGCACATAGCCTAAGAGTGAACGATTTGGCTTTCATATTGATCCTCCTGCTCTGGTATTTCCTTACGCGAAAGGTTTTCAGGTTCTGCGTCATTGGGGCATTGTTTGTGCCTGGAAAAGTTGAGCTTTGTCAATAGTATGTGCCAGGATTCATTACCTGAACTTAGCCTGTTATGTCAGCTTTACATTATTAAATAGAACCAGTGCACCCAGTACCTCACGTGGGTTATTACCAGAAAGAGAGCAGTGCATTGGCAGCTTTAGCAGGCGTTACAGTGTGTGGTTCCTGGGAGATTCTCCATCAGCAGAATAAAGAGTGCAGCTCTGGAGTGTAATACAGGATCAGTAATGTATGTACACAGTGACTGCACCAGCAGAATAGTGAGTGCAGCTCTGGAGTATAATACAGGAGGTAACTCAGGATCAGTAATGTAATGTATGTACACAGTGACTGCAGCAGCAGAATAGTGAGTGCCGCTCTGGAGTATAATACAGGAGGTAACTCAGGATCAGTAATGTATGTACATAGTGACTGCCCCAGCAGAATAGTGAGTGCAGCTGTGGAGTATGATACAGGAGGTAACTCAGGATCAGTAATGTATGTACACAGTGACTGCCCCAGCAGAATAGTGAGTGCAGCTCTGGAGTATAATACAGGAGGTAACTCAGGATCAGTAATGTATGTACATAGTGACTGCCCCAGCAGAATAGTGAGTGCAGCTGTGGAGTATGATACAGGAGGTAACTCAGGATCAGTAATGTATGTACACAGTGACTGCCCCAGCAGAATAGTGAGTGCAGCTCTGGAGTATAATACAGGAGGTAACTCAGGATCAGTAATGTATGTACATAGTGACTGCCCCAGCAGAATAGTGAGTGCAGCTGTGGAGTATGATACAGGAGGTAACTCAGGATCAGTAATGTATGTACATAGTGACTGCCCCAGCAGAATAGTGAGTGCAGCTCTGGAGTATAATACAGGAGGTAACTCAGGATCAGTAATGTATGTACACAGTGACTGCCCCAGCAGAATAGTGAGTGCAGCTCTGGAGTATAATACAGGAGGTAACTCAGGATCAGTAATGTATGTACACAGTGACTGCACCAGCAGAATAGTGTGTGCAGCTCTGGAGTATAATACAGGAGGTAACTCAGGATCAGTAATGTAATGTATGTACACAGTGACTGCACCAGCAGAATAGTGAGTGCAGCTCTGGAGTATAATACAGGAGGTAACTCAGGATCAGTAATGTATGTACACAGTGACTGCACCAGCAGAATAGTGAGTGCAGCTCTGGAGTATAATACAGGAGGTAACTCAGGATCAGTAATGTAATGTATGTACACAGTGACTGCCCCAGCAGAATAGTGAGTGCAGCTCTGGAGTATAATACAGGAGGTAACTCAGGATCAGTAATGTATGTACACAGTGACTGCCCCAGCAGAATAGTGAGTGCAGCTCTGGAGTATAATACAGGAGGTAACTCAGGATCAGTAATGTAATGTATGTACACAGTGACTGCCCCAGCAGAATAGTGAGTGCAGCTCTGGAGTATAATACAGGAGGTAACTCAGGATCAGTAATGTATGTACACAGTGACTGCCCCAGCAGAATAGTGAGTGCAGCTCTGGAGTATAATACAGGAGGTAACTCAGGATCAGTAATGTAATGTATGTACACAGTGACTGCACCAGCAGAATAGTGAGTGCAGCTCTGGAGTATAATACAGGAGGTAACTCAGGATCAGTAATGTATGTACACAGTGACTGCCCCAGCAGAATAGTGAGTGCAGCTCTGGAGTATAATACAGGAGGTAACTCAGGATCAGTAATGTATGTACACAGTGACTGCACCAGCAGAATAGTGAGTGCAGCTCTGGAGTATAATACAGGAGGTAACTCAGGATCAGTAATGTATGTACACAGTGACTGCCCCAGCAGAATAGTGTGTGCAGCTCTGGAGTATAATACAGGAGGTAACTCAGGATCAGTAATGTATGTACACAGTGACTGCACCAGCAGAATAGTGTGTGCAGCTCTGGAGTATAATACAGGAGGTAACTCAGGATCAGTAATGTATGTACACAGTGACTGCACCAGCAGAATAGTGAGTGCAGCTCTGGAGTATAATACAGGAGGTAACTCAGGATCAGTAATGTATGTACACAGTGACTGCCCCAGCAGAATAGTGAGTGCAGCTCTGGAGTATAATACAGGAGGTAACTCAGGATCAGTAATGTATGTACACAGGGACTGCACCAGCAGAATAGTGAGTGCAGCTCTGGAGTATAATACAGGAGGTAACTCAGGATCAGTAATGTATGTACACAGGGACTGCACCAGCAGAATAGTGAGTGCAGCTCTGGAGTATAATACAGGAGGTAACTCAGGATCAGTAATGTAATGTATGTACACAGTGACTGCACAAGGAAGTATAAGCACAAGACCAGACTGCGGCGTTATGTTACCATGTAGCTGTAGTTTTGCTCCTGTAAATGTTTTAAAGACAATGTATAAAACGTCAGACGTTTTTTAGTCTTTGTAACCATCTGGATTTAGGGGAACATAACCTCTAACGACAACACACGTCTCTTGTCCTGGTCCCCAGTCTGACTCCTTTGGCTACACTGATACATTGTAACAATCTGCTGCTGTGGGGGCAAGACTAGCTCAGGACAGAGCTGCTTGATCTAAACAAGAATGTTTTCTATTTGCTGAGTATAAAAGTAGAGGAATGCACAACTATAGAAGAAAGTTGTAACACTTTTTTTTTTTCTTTTTGCGTTTTAATGGTGTTGTAATGCACCTAGGACGGAGTAATCCTATAGCTGCGTATACATTAAATGGAAGTAAACTCGGGACTACAGAACAGGAGAAGGACTTGGGTATTCTCATTACAAATAAGCTGAGCAGCAGCACTCAATGTCAGGCAGCAGCTGCTAAAGCAAACAAGATTTTAGGGTGTATAAAAAGAGAGATTAGATCCCGTGATCCCAACGTATTGTTACCCCTCTATAAATCACTTGTAAGGCCACATCTGGAATACGGGATCCAGTTTTGGGCTCCACATTTTAAAAAGGACATTCAGAAGTTAGAGTCAGTGCAAAGGCGGGCAACTAGACTATTACAAGGAATGGAGGCCTCCCATATGATGACAGGTTGAAAAAGTTAGATATGTTTAGCTTAGAAAAAAGACGTCTCAGAGGAGATCTCATTTATATGTATAAATACATGTGTGGTCAATATAAAGGACTGGCACATGACTTATTCCTTCCAAAGACAGTACTAAGGGCCAGGGGGCACTCACTGCGAGTGGAAGAAAAGCGATTCCGACAGCTAAATAGGAAGGGTTCTTTACAGTTAGAGCGGTCAGACTGTGGAATACACTACCACAAGAGGTAGTAATGGCAGATACTATAACAGCTTTTATATCAGGGCTGGATGATTTCCTCAGTACACAAAACATTGTTGGTTATAAATGACTTAGTGACTAAATGTAGAACTGGTGGAGGAAGGTTGAACTAGATGGACCTAGGTCTTTTTTCAACCTAAGTAACTATGTAACTATGTAACTATGTAACTATGTAACTTGTCTGTGCATCGGTATAGATGTATCCAGATTGGTGGGGTTCAACGCTCAGCACCCCTTCAACTGCTGATTGCTCTGTCAGTGGCCAGGTGTGAAGACTTTGACTGGAGCTGCTCCGCTGTGTTCGGCAAGTAGCTGCCGACTCCTGATTATTGAGAATGGAGTCTGTGCCGCAGGATTTGGAGCGGCTACTACACTTTGGGAAGGGGTTAAAATGGTTTTTTTTATTTTTTTTTTATTTTTTGCATCACAAATGATGGCTTTCTGATACTTTCTACCCCAGAAGATTGAGAGCGCCCCTTTAAGAAATTGGGATTATCCTGGTGACCCTTTTGGAGGAAGTTACTGTCATGAAGAAAGAGTGCATAGGAAATCTGCCATGTAATATCCTATTTCCCGTGCTGACTGCGCATCTCCTGTGTGCAAAAGCCGTAGACCTGCAGCCCTACAACTCTGTTATCAGCCATTTCAAGCTGGATGGCGCAAGGGTTTCATCTCTACTGCAGGATTATTATGAGTGATCATTTCACTATAATCTTGTGTAAACAGGCTGTCGAACAACCACCGAGCAAAATGCTGCACAAAAAAAACAAAAATCGTTGTTGTCGGCAGCACATTGTCCTGTGTAAATGTGACCCGTGCTGCCGAGGATCTCCGTGCGGCCTAAGGGGTGCTTCACACACAGCGAGCTCGCTGCCGAGATCGCTGCTGAGTCACGCTTTTTGTGACGCAGCAGTGACCTCATTAGCGATCTCGCTGTGTGTGACACTGAGCAGTGATCTGGCCCCTGCTACGAGATCGCTGCTCGTTACACACAGCCCTGGTTCGTTTTCTTCAAAGGCGCTCTCCCGCTGTGACACACAGATCGCTGTGTGTGACAGCGAGAGAGCGACGAAATGAAGCGAGCAGGGAGCAGGAGCCGGCATCTGGCAGCTGTGGTAAGCTGTAACCAGGGTAAACATCGGGTAACCAAGGTGGTTACCCGATATTTACCTTAGTTACCAGCCTCCGCAGCTCTCACGCTGCCTGTGCTGCCGGCTCCGGCTCTCTGCACATGTAGCTGCTGTACACATCGGGTTAATTAACCTGATGTGTACTGTAGCTAGGAGAGCAAGGAGCCAGCGCTAAGCATTGTGCGCGGCTCCCTGCTCTCTGCACATGTAGCTGCATTACACATCGGGTTAATTAACCCGATGTGTACTGTAGCTAGGAGAGCAAGGAGCCAGCGCTAAGCATTGTGCGCGGCTCCCTGCTCTCTGCACATGTAGCTGCATTACACATCGGGTTAATTAACCCGATGTGTACTGTAGCTAGGATAGCAAGGAGCCAGCGCTAAGCATTGTGCGCGGCTCCCTGCTCTCTGCACATGTAGCTGCATTACACATCGGGTTAATTAACCCGATATGTACTGTAGCTAGGAGAGCAAGGAGCCAGCACTAAGCTAAGCGGTGTGCGCTGGTAACTAATGTAAACATCGGGTAACCATACCCGATGTTCACCTTAGTTACCAGTGTCCGCAGCTTCCAGACGGCGGCTCCGTGCAAGCGCAGCGTCGCTTGCACGTCGCTGCTGACTGGGGGCTGTTCACTGGTCGCTGGTGAGATCTGCCTGTTTGACAGCTCACCAGCGACCATGTAGCGATGCAGCAGCGATCCTGACCAGGTCAGATCGCTGGTCGGATCGCTGCTGCATCGCTAAGTGTGAAGGCACCCTAAACTGACTATTACAGCATACGACTGTTGATTGGTAAATATTTACTGGTCTTTAATTAAACAAGTCAGTTGATGTAACCCCACCTCAAGGCTGACGAATGCAAGCTGCTGTTCTCTGTTCTCAGGTGATCAGTAAGAGGATGGGTTAATTTGCGGATGGGGCATTTGGGGGGGGGGCTACATGTAGAAAGCACATATGTGGCCGGAGTCTATAGACGGAGCGGCGTTGTGCAGACTTTGGTCTCTGTAGTCGTCTTATCTCCGCACACATCTCAGCATATTCCCAGGAATTGCATCAATGTGGACTTTCTGCCACTTGTGTCCCCACTAACGATAAGGAATTAAAGGGGGGAGGAGAGGGACGTCCAAGGCGAGGAGCTGCTGCACGCCTGACCTGACTAGGGTGGAGATGTAATCAGCAGTGAGGAGATCCTGGTTATTCCCAGGCCGGTCTCTACATTGTAGCGCCTCTTCTCTCCTGTAGTCGGTGTTACAGGCCGGTCTCTACATTGTAGCAGCTCTTCTCTCCTGTAGTCAGTGTTACAGGCCGGCATTGTAGCTGCTCTTCTTTCCTGTAGTTGGTGTTACAGGCCGGTCTCTACATTGTAGCGCCTCTTCTCTCCTGTAGTCAGTGTTACAGGCCGGCATTGTAGCTGCTCTTCTTTCCTGTAGTTGGTGTTACAGGCCGGTCTCTACATTGTAGCGCCTCTTCTCTCCTGTAGTCGGTGTTACAGGCCGGTCTCTACATTGTAGCAGCTCTTCTCTCCTATAGTCAGTGTTACAGGCCGGCATTGTAGCTGCTCTTCTTTCCTGTAGTTGGTGTTACAGGCCGGTCTCTACATTGTAGCTGCTCTTCTTTCCTGTAGTTGGTGTTACAGGCCGGTCTCTACATTGTAGTGGCTCTTCTTTCCTGTAGTCCGTGTTACAGGCCGGTCTCTACATTGTAGCAGCTCTTCTCTCCTATAGTCAGTGTTACAGGCCGGCATTGTAGCTGCTCTTCTTTCCTGTAGTTGGTGTTACAGGCCGGTCTCTACATTGTAGCTGCTCTTCTTTCCTGTAGTTGGTGTTACAGGCCGGTCTCTACATTGTAGCGCCTCTTCTCTCCTGTAGTCGGTGTTACAGGCCGGTCTCTACATTGTAGCAGCTCTTCTCTCCTGTAGTCAGTGTTACAGGCCGGCATTGTAGCTGCTCTTCTTTCCTGTAGTTGGTGTTACAGGCCGGTCTCTACATTGTAGCGCCTCTTCTCTCCTGTAGTCAGTGTTACAGGCCGGCATTGTAGCTGCTCTTCTTTCCTGTAGTTGGTGTTACAGGCCGGTCTCTACATTGTAGCGCCTCTTCTCTCCTGTAGTCGGTGTTACAGGCCGGTCTCTACATTGTAGCAGCTCTTCTCTCCTATAGTCAGTGTTACAGGCCGGCATTGTAGCTGCTCTTCTTTCCTGTAGTTGGTGTTACAGGCCGGTCTCTACATTGTAGCTGCTCTTCTTTCCTGTAGTTGGTGTTACAGGCCGGTCTCTACATTGTAGTGGCTCTTCTTTCCTGTAGTCCGTGTTACAGGCCGGTCTCTACATTGAAGCGTCTCTTCTCTCCTGTAGTTGGTGTTACAGGCCGGTCTCTACAATGTAGCTGCTCTTCTCCCCTGTAGTTGGTGTTACAGGCCGGTCTCTACAATGTAGCTGCTCTTCTTTCCTGTAGTTGGTGTTACAGGCCGGTCTCTACATTGTAGCGGCTCTTCTCTCCTGTAGTTGGTGTTACAGGCCGTTCTCTACATTGCAGCGTCTCTTCTCTCCTGTAGTCGGTGTTACAGGCTGGTCTCTACATTGTAGCGGCTCTTCTCTCCTGTAATTGGTGTTACAGGCCGGTCTCTACATTGTAGCGGCTCTTCACTCCTGTAGTTGGTGTTACAGGCCGGTCTCTACATTGTAGCGGCTCTTCTCTCCTGTAGTCGGTGTTACAGGCCGGTCTCTACATTGTAGCGGCTCTTCTCTCCTGTAGTCGGTGTTACAGGCCGGTCTCTACATTGTAGCGGCTCTTCTCTCCTGTAGTCGGTATTACAAGCCGGTCTCTACATTGTAGCGGCTCTTCTCTCCTGTAGTCGGTGTTACAGGCCGGTCTCTACATTGTAGCCGCTCTTCTCTCCTGTAGTCGGTGTTACAGGCCGGTCTCTACATTGTAGCGGCTCTTCTCTCCTGTAGTCGGTGTTACAGGCTGGTTTCTACAATGTAGCGGCTCTTCTCTCCTGTAGTCGGTGTTACAGGCTGGTTTCTACAATGTAGCGGCTCTTCTCTCCTGTAGTCGGTGTTACAGGCCGGTCTCTACATTGTAGCGGCTCTTCTCTCCTGTAGTCGGTGTTACAGGCCGGTCTCTACATTGTAGCGGCTCTTCTCTCCTGTAGTCGGTGTTACAGGCTGGTTTCTACAATGTAGCGGCTCTTCTCTCCTGTAGTCGGTGTTACAGGCCGGTCTCTACATTGTAGCTGCTCTTCTCTCCTGTAGTCGGTGTTACAGGCCGGTCTCTACATTGTAGCCGCTCTTCTCTCCTGTAGTCGGTGTTACAGGCCGGTCTCTACATTGTAGCGGCTCTTCTCTCCTGTAGTCGGTGTTACAGGCCGGTCTCTACATTGTAGCGGCTTTTTTTTTTTTCCCCTGTAGTGGGTTTTACCTTCTCTGAGTTGTTTTTCAGCTTTTGGCCGGTGTTTCCCTGTGATAGTGGGGTATGAGGGATGAATGGCGGTCTCTGTCAGCTGTAATCTTCGTTCTTTCATCCTAATTTAATAGTGAGTTTCTCTAACAGATCGTTACTTTGTGTGATATCACATGGTGTGAGCCCGGCGCGGGTCACATGCCGCGGAGAACGCGTCTGATGATATTAATACCGCATGATCCGTCCATGTGACGGGAGGTGAGGACGTGCGTCCCTTACGTGGCTGGTGGGAAGCAAGTTTAGGGCACTGGCAAGCAGTGTTGTCATAGGGACACAAGATTAGAGGATCAATAGCTCCTGCACAAGATGAGTTTTATCACATGTCCTGTAAGATTTCTGATATATCCCATCATACTTACGGGATCTGTTTTCATTATCTTTAAGCGGCGGCTCCGTCACCTGCGCAGCATCGCAGCACGCAACGTAACGAACAAGATCGGCCACTGCCTGCTGGACACCTACTTCACACTGTACATGCTGGATGGCGACAAAATCTACAAAGGTGCGTATGGCAATATAAGTCACAGTGTATGGGGAGAGGGGAGGCGCCGACGCACTTCTAATGAACAGAGTGATGGGGCATGTGGAAATACAACTGCCCCATCTGCTGATATATACACATCAGAGCAAGGAGCCCTGACAAAAATATGGGGTCCAGCTTTGTTCTAATAACTGTGGCCAGATCACAGGCAATCTATCAGAATGATCCACCTCCCAAACTGTTCACACGGTCGTGTAGATCTGTGAAAGATAATGTCTTACATATCTTTTACTTAAGTAATCTGTTGCTCGCAGACTAAAAACTTGTTTACATTCATATACAAAGAGGAGCTCTGGGTGTGATCAGAGCACTCCCCAAACCTCTGCCACCCATAGTCACTGCCCAGCTCACCTTCTTCTGCTTTACTATAATACTGCCCGCTATATACAAGAATATAACTACTATAATACTGCCCTCTATGTACAAGAATATAACTACTATAATACTGCCCCTATGTACAAGAATATAACTACTATAATACTACCCCTATGTACAAGAATATAACTACTATAATACTGCCCCCTATATACAAGAATATAACTACTATAATACTGCCCCTATATACAAGAATATAACTACTATAATACTGCCCCCTATGTATAAGACTATAACTACTATAATACTGCCCCCTATATACAAGAATATAACTACTATAATACTGCCCCCTATGTATAAGACTATAACTACTATAATACTGCCCCTATATACAAGAATATAACTACTATAATACTGCCCCTATATACAAGAATATAACTACTATAATACTGCCCCTATGTACAAGGATATAACTACTATAATACTGCCCCCTATTGACAAGAATATAACTACTATAATACTGCCCCTATGTACAAGAATATATCTACTATAATACTGCTCCTATGTACAAGAATATATCTACTATAATACTGCCCCTATGTACAAGAATATAACTACTATAATACTGCCGCTATGTACAAGAATATAACTACTATAATACTGCTCCTATGTACAAGAATATAACTACTATAATACTGCCCCTATGTACAAGGATATAACTACTATAATACTGCCCCCTATGTACAAGAATATAACTACTATAATACTGCCCCTATGTACAAGAATAATACTGCCCCTATGTACAAGAATATAACTACTATAATACTGCTCCTATGTACAAGAATATAACTACTATAATACTGCCCCCTATGTACAAGAATATAACTACTATAATACTGCCCCCTATGTACAAGAATATAACTACTATAATACTGCCCCTATGTACAAGAATATAACTACTATAATACTGCCCCTATGTACAAGAATATAACTACTATAATACTGCCCCTATGTACAAGGATATAACTACTATAATACTGCTCCTATGTACAAGAATATAACTACTATAATACTGCCCCCTATGTACAAGAATATAACTACTATAATACTGCTCCTATGTACAAGAATATAACTACTATAATACTGCTCCTATGTACAAGAATATAACTACTATAATACTGCTCCCTATATACAAGAATATAACTACTATAATACTGCTCCTATGCACAAGAATATAACTACTATAATACTGCTTATATGTACAGGAATATAACTGCTAATTTCTCTTTTCTGCCTTGTACTTTGGTTATTTTCCTGATGGTTTTTCTAGATTATAATTTTTTTTATTTTTACTTTCCAGAGTTCTACAAAAGTGAGGTGGTGAAGGACTCTCTGGTAAGATGATCTTTTTGCATCTGCACCTCGTATATTGATATCTTGTCTGGTAGATTTTACCGATATTATTCTCTGCTGTTAATGTGCATCGATCTTAAAGGAGAATCTGCCCTCCCGAGCCGTCTATGGGCATCTAGGTCATATGAAGCTGATAAAAATGATACCTTGCTATGAGATCTGATATCCACATTTTCTTCATCTGTAAATTTGCTTTTAAGCTCTATGGGCCGGACGTGGATCTTGCTGAGAATTTGGTTCCAGAGATTATTGTAAATGAAAGGGGGCATTACTAGTGTGAGATATGTCGATCAGGAGAGTCGACTGTCAGACATTACATGTCTCACACTAGTAATGCAGCCTCTTAGCTAGACAGATTTTCAGGGAGATCTATGTCCGGCCCATAGATCTTAATACCTCATTTACATATTAGGAAAATGTGGATTTCTCTGGAATAAGAGCTCAGGTCGCTGATAGCCGGGGTCTGGAGTATACTTTATACAGGGGTCCTCAGAAAATGCTGACCCCTAACTTCTGCTGCTGGGTTCAGCATTTATTATCTCCTCTTTGAAACCACCAGGAATTCATTCTTAGCATTTACTTGTGTTTTTTTCTCTCTGCAGAATCCTACATGGAGAAGCCTGGATTTCGGGCTGATGCCGGACCGGCTGGATACGTCGGTGTCCTGCTTCATCGTCAGGATATGGGGCGGCAAAAATGACACCTATCGCCTGTTAATTGAGTGGAACGTGAATCTGGATGGACTGAAGTATCTCGGCCCCCAGGTGAGAGATCGCAAGGATGTGACCGCTGTCCTCACCCTGCGCATTATTGTGCCGGACCGCTGCAATCCAGCGTCTTATTACATCGCTACATTTTTGTACAGAATTCTGCTGTTCACATCTTGTTATACAATGTATCCAAATTGTTTAACTACTTCAAGAATTATGATGTACCCTTACGTAATAGTTGGGAAAGGGTTCCTGACTTGTGATGTGTGGGTACATCATGGCGATCGTGCGGGGCACAGGGGCTGTTCCTGTACGATGGCAATGTAAGCAGAGACTAGGCTCTCACTGCCAGGAGCGGCGCCTGCTCAACCCCTTATATGCCGCGATCGATATTGAGCACAACACATGGGCGGCACAGTGGCTCAGTGGTTAGCACTGCGGTCTTGTGGTGGCTCGGTGGTTAGCACTGCGGTCTTGTGGTGGCTCGGTGGTTAGCACTGCGGTCTTATGGTGGCTCGGTGGTTAGCACTGCGGTCTTGTGGTGGCTCGGTGGTTAGCACTGCGGTCTTGTGGTGGCTCGTTGGTTAGCACTGCGGTCTTGTGGTGGCTCGTTGGTTAGCACTGCGGTCTTGTGGTGGCTCGGTGGTTAGCACTGCGGTCTTGTGGTGGCTCGGTGGTTAGCACTGCGGTCTTGCAGTGCTGGGGTCATGGGTTCTATTCCCACCAAGGACAACATCTGCAAGGAGTTTGTATGTTCTCCCCGTGTTTGCGTGGGTTTCCTCCGGGTTCTCCAGTTTCCTCCCACACTCCAAAGACATACAGATAGGGAATTTAGATTGTGAGCCCCAATGGGCACAGTGTTCCTGATGTATGTAAAGTGTTGCAGAATGTTAGTGCCATAGAAAAAAAAAACAAAAAAAACTTAGGGCCTTTTTTTTTTTTTTTTTTTAAGCTCTCCAAGCTTGACTTCAATGGGGGGGGGAAAAAGCACCAAAACCGCATGTGTGTTTTGGTGCTTGTTTTCTGCCAGAAGGTGTGTCCCTGCAGCCCTGTGCTCTGGTGACTGCACAGTATAATTATTTTCCACCGGTGGATGTATCGGTGTCTTCCCTGGTAACTATAGACGCCCTGAGCACCGGAGACTGCGGAGCGGTGGAAAGCCTGTAAATAATGTAGAAGGTTTTCGCTATTAGAGAGCGGCAGCATTACAGGGGGGCCTCGCTGCTGCAGGGAGGAGGGCGGCTGGTCTATGAATGGGCACCGGAGCGTGTGTATACCGCCGTCCGTATCTTCAAGCCCTAGTTACATGGAAGTCTCCAATCCCCGAGCAAAGGTGCTGCCAGTGTAGATTAAGAAAACCCCCGGCCCCGGGCAGTATAGAAGGCGGGGCCCCCCCCTCACCTAGCGTCCCGTGTGCCGCCGGGGCCCCCCCTCACCTAGCGTCCCGTGTGCCGCCGGGGCCCCCCCCCTCACCTAGCGTCCCGTGTGCCGCCGGGGCCCCCCCTCACCTAGCGTCCCGTGTGCCGCCGGGGCCCCCCCCTCACCTAGCGTCCCGTGTGCCGCCGGGGCCCCCCCCCTCACCTAGCGTCCCGTGTGCCGCCGGGGCCCCCCCCTCACCTAGCGTCCCGTGTGCGCCGGGGCCCCCCCCTCACCTAGCGTCCCGTGTGCGCCGGGGCCCCCCCCTCACCTAGCGTCCCGTGTGCGCCGGGGCCCCTCCCTCACCTAGCGTCCCGTGTGCCGCGGGGGCCCCCCACATAGCATGATTTGTTTATTTTTAAACACTCTCGCCTCGCTTCCGTTTTCCCGAGGCTTCGCTTCTTCTTGTTGCTGGTGAGTATATGGTGGCGTCGGCTGATAACAGTGGTGTGATGACGCCCTGTTTCTTCAGCGCTCTATTGGGAGACCCAGACGATTGGGGTATAGCTACTGCCCTCCGGAGGCCACACAAAGCACTACACTAAAAAGTGCAAGGCCCCTCCCCTTCTGGCTATACCCCCCCGTGGTATCACGGGTTCTCCAGTTTTCAAGCTTTGTGCGAAGGAGGTCAGACATCCACGTATAGCTCCACAGATTTTAGTCAGCAGTAGCTGCTGACTATTTCGGATGGAAGAAAAGAGGACACATATAGTGTCCCCAGCATGCTCCCTTCTCACCCGTGGATGGTGTTGTAAGGTTGAGGTACCTATTGCTGGTACAGGGGCTGGAGCCCCACATGCTGTTTTCCTTCCACATCCCCTTGTAGGGCTCTGTGGAAGTGGGATCCTGCCGGCCTCTCAGCTCTGACGCCGGGCTCCATCCACAGACCCATAGCACCTGATGGATACGGAGCAGGAGTACAATCAGGGACAAGGCCCTGCATCATACAGGTACTCTGTGTCCCCGGCAGGCACAGACACACTCCGGGCTGGCTGGGTGTTGTAGTGCGCCGGGGACCGTAACGTTGGAGTTAGTGTTCCTACAGTTTACTGGGGGACTTTGTGTTGTGGGAACGCAGCGCCGACCCCCACTGGACCGGCGGCGCTGCTGTGACTTGTGGTGCGCCGGGAACACGCCGACCGCGCTTTTACGGCGGCGGCGTTTATAAATCCAGTCCCCGGCTTTTGCGGCCTAGCTCCGCTTCGTTCCCGCCCCCACCCTGTCAATCAGGGTAGGGGAGAGACGCTGTTTCGCAGCAGCGACGAGGGCTGGAGCCTGATTTACATGCTCCAGCCCTCTCACTAGGCACAGAGGGAAGCAGGCTTCCCGCTCTTAGCCAGGAACGCCCAGGGCCCGCCTCCCCTCCTCTCCCAGGACGCCGGCAGCCATTACATGCAGTCTGGCTGGAGGAAGGACGCAAGGCTCTGGGAGACCTGGACTAGGGGGCTTTTGGAGACCACACACCCGCTCTTAAGCGGGCGGTAAGCGGCATTTCAGCTGGCCCCTCTAGTGCCTCAGTGTGTATTGGTGTACTGTGTCACCAGATATATATATTTATTTATTTCTT
This sequence comes from Anomaloglossus baeobatrachus, assembly GCF_048569485.1. NCBI lineage: Eukaryota > Metazoa > Chordata > Amphibia > Anura > Aromobatidae > Anomaloglossus > Anomaloglossus baeobatrachus. Next base: position 783,033,617 of record NC_134354.1, on the reverse strand, counting down.
GCACTGTGAGGTCGCTTCCTGGCTGGATACCCCAGATCGCTCTGAGGAGGCAGCAACATGTCATCCACAAAACGCAAGGCTGCCAAGGCTAGGGCTGTGTACACTGCGTGTGCTGCATGTGGGGCTGCTCTACCAGCAGGTTCCAAAGACCCCCATTGTGTGCAATGCTCAGATCCGGTGCTGCTTCGCCAGCCGGAGTCCGGAGGGGTAGTGACCCAGGCTGAGACGCTTGTAAGTCCTGCCCCGGTGTCAGGGACAGACTTTGCAGTTTTTGCTGATGGAATGTCTGTGACTATGGCAAAAATCCTTGAAACTTTGCAATCCATGACTGGGGCTCAGTCTATGGACACGGCGAGGTCTCTGTCCTCTAATCCCCCTCAGTTGGAATTAATCCAGACTACAAGGGGGTCCCCGGCTTCTCAGGCTGAGTATTATGACTCAGATGATAGCCCCAGCCACCCTAAGCGGGCTCGCTGGGAAAGACCCTCAACGTCATCACACTGCTCAGGGCCTCAGCGCAATCAGTCGCCCTGTGATGCGTCTGAAGAGAGTGATCAGGAGTCTTATCCTGGAACCCCTCTCAATCTGGATACCCCGGATGGGGACGCCATGGTAAACGATCTTATCTCAGCCATCAATAGACTGTTGGATATTTCTCCCCCAGCTCCTTCTGCAGAGGAGGCAGCTGCAGAGCAGGAGAAGTTTCGTTTCCTCTATCCCAAGCGTAAATTGAGTGCTTTCTTGGATCACTCTGACTTCAGAGAGTCAATCCAGAAACACGACGCTCATCCAGAAAGGCGTTTCTCTAAACGTTCTAAGGATACACGTTTTTCCTTTCCCCCCTGATGTGGTCAAGCGCTGGACCCAGTGTCCAAAAGTAGACCCCCCGATTTCCAAACTTGCAGCTAGATCCATAGTTGCAGTGGAGGATGGCGCTTCACTTAAGGATGCCAATGACAGACAGATGGACCTTTGGTTAAAATCTGTCTATGAAGCTATCGGCGCGTCGTTTGCTCCAGCATTCGCAGCCGTATGGGCACTCCAAGCTATTTCAGCAGGGTTAGCAAAAGTGGATGCTATCTTACATCCAGCGGCGCCGCAAGTGGCGTTCCTTACCTCGCAGATGTCTGCGTTTGCGTCTTACGCTATCAATGCGGTCCTAGAATCTACCAGCCGCACCTCAATGGCGTCCGCCAATTCGGTAGTTTTGCGCAGAGCCTTGTGGTTAAAGGACTGGAAAGCAGATGCTGGTTCCAAAAAATGTTTAACCAGCTTGCCTTTATCTAGAGATAGACTGTTTGGCGAGCCATTGGCTGACATCATTAAACAGTCCAAGGGTAAAGACTCTTCCTTACCCCAGCCCAGATCAAGCAAACCTCAGCAGAAAAAATGGCAGCAGAGGTTTCAGTCCTTTCGAGGTTCGGGCAAGACACAATTCTCCTCGTCCAAAGGGACTCAGAGGACGCAAAGAGTCTCAAATCCCAAGAAAGCAAATGGAGGAACCGCTTCCAAAGCGGCTACCTCATGACTTCCAGCCCCCCCCCTCCGCATCTCCGGTTGGGGGCAGGCTCTCCCGCTTTTCCGACATTTGGATGTCACAGGTCAAAGACCGGTGGGTGACAAACATTTTGTCTCGCGGGTACAGAATCGAGTTCAGTTCTCGTCCTCCAGCTCGGTTCTTCAGAACCTCCCCACATCCAGACCGAGCAGATGCCCTGCTGCAGGCGGTGGACTCCCTAAGAGCGGAAGGAGTAGTGGTTCCTGTACCGCCTCAGGAACAAGGGCGAGGGTTTTACTCCAATCTCTTTGTGGTTCCAAAAAAGGACGGCTCGTTCCGTCCTGTTCTGGATCTAAAGCTGCTCAACAAACATGTGCACGCCAGACGGTTCCGGATGGAAACCCTCCGCTCTGTCGTTGCCTCAATGTCTCAAGGAGACTTCCTTGCCTCAATAGACATCAAAGATGCTTATCTCCACGTGCCAGTTGCTACAGAACATCAACGTTTTCTACGTTTTGTGATAGGAAACGATCATCTTCAGTTCGTAGCTCTGCCATTCGGTCTGGCGACAGCCCCCCGGGTCTTCACCAAGGTCATGGCGGCGGTGGTAGCAGTCTTGCACTCTCAGGGACACTCGGTGATCCCTTACCTAGACGATCTACTTGTCAAGGCACCCTCTCAAGAGGCATGCCAACTCAGTCTACATGCTACGCTGGAGACTCTACAGACGTTCGGATGGATCATCAACTTTCCAAAGTCGAATCTGTCACCGTCACAGTCGCTAACGTATCTTGGCATGGAGTTTCATACTCGAGCAGCGAGAGTGAAGCTTCCGCTGAACAAGCAGCGGTCCCTACAGACAGGGGTGCAATCCCTCCTTCAAGGCCAGTCGCACCCCTTACGGCGCCTCATGCACTTCCTCGGGAAGATGGTGGCAGCCATGGAAGCAGTTCCCTTTGCGCAGTTTCATCTGCGCCCACTTCAATGGGACATTCTCCGCCAATGGGACGGGAAGTCAACGGCCCTGGACAGGAAAGTCTCTCTTTCCCAGACGGCCAAGGACTCTCTACAATGGTGGCTCCTTCCCACCTCATTGTCTCAGGGAAGATCCTTCCTGCCCCCATCCTGGGCAGTGGTCACGACAGATGCGAGTCTGTCAGGGTGGGGAGCAGTGTTTCTCCACCACAGGGCCCAGGGGACGTGGACTCCGCAGGAGTCCACCCTTCAGATCAATGTTCTGGAAATCAGAGCAGTGTATCTTGCCCTACTAGCCTTCCAACAGTGGCTGGAAGGAAAGCAGATCCGAATCCAGTCGGACAACTCCACAGCGGTGGCATACATCAACCACCAAGGAGGGACGCGCAGTCGGCAAGCATTCCAAGAAGTCCGGCGCATTCTAATGTGGGTGGAGGACACAGCATCCACCATATCCGCGGTTCACATCCCAGGCGTAGAAAATTGGGAAGCAGACTTCCTCAGTCGCCAGGGCATGGACGCAGGGGAGTGGTCCCTTCACCCGGACGTGTTTCAGGAAATCTGTCGCCGATGGGGAAGGCCGGACGTCGACCTAATGGCGTCCCGGCACAACAACAAGGTCCCGGCATTCATGGCGAGGTCGCGCGATCAAAGAGCTCTGGCGGCAGACGCATTAGTTCAAGATTGGTCGCAGTTCCGGCTCCCATACGTCTTCCCACCTCTGGCACTCTTGCCCAGAGTGTTACGCAAGATCAGATCCGATTGCAGCCGCGTCATACTCGTCGCCCCAGACTGGCCGAGGAGATCGTGGTATCCGGATCTGTGGCATCTCACGGTCGGTCGACCGTGGTCACTGCCAGACCGACCAGACTTACTGTCCCAAGGGCCGTTTTTCCATCAGAATTCTGCGGCCCTGAACCTGACTGTGTGGCCATTGAGTCCTGGATCCTAGCCTCCGCAGGATTATCTCAAGGAGTCGTAGCCACAATGAGACAAGCTAGGAAGTCAACGTCTGCTAAGATCTACCACAGAACGTGGAAGATTTTCTTATCCTGGTGCTCTGCACAGAGAGTATCCCCTTGGCCATTTGCATTGCCCACCTTTCTTTCCTTCCTGCAATCGGGGTTGGAAAAGGGTTTGTCGCTCGGCTCCCTTAAAGGGCAAGTCTCGGCACTATCTGTGTTTTTTCAGAAGCGTCTAGCACGTCTTCCTAAGGTGCGCACGTTCCTACAGGGGGTCTGTCATATTGTGCCCCCGTACAAGCGGCCGTTAGATCCATGGGATCTGAACAGAGTACTAGTTGCTCTGCAAAAGCCGCCCTTCGAGCCTCTAAAGGACGTTTCCTTTTCTCGCCTGTCACAGAAAGTGGTGTTTCTCGTAGCGATCACATCGCTTCGGCGTGTGTCTGAGCTGGCAGCTCTGTCATCCAAGGCTCCCTTCCTGGTGTTCCACCAGGACAAGGTAGTGCTGCGCCCCATTCCGGAGTTTCTCCCTAAGGTCGTATCCTCGTTTCATCTTAATCAGGATATATCCTTGCCTTCCTTTTGTCCTCAGCCGGTTCACCGGTATGAGAAAGACTTACGTTTGCTAGATCTGGTGAGAGCACTCAGAATCTATATTTCTCGCACGGCGCCTATCCGCCGTTCAGATGCACTTTTTGTCCTTGTCGCTGGCCAGCGCAAGGGGTCGCAGGCTTCTAAAGCCACCCTGGCTCGATGGATCAAAGAACCAATTCTGGAAGCCTACCGTTCTGCTGGGCTTCCGGTTCCTTCAGGGCTGAAAGCCCACTCAACCAGAGCCGTGGGTGCGTCCTGGGCACTACGACACCAGGCTTCGGCTCAACAGGTGTGCCAGGCAGCTACCTGGTCGAGTCTGCACACTTTCACCAAACATTATCAGGTGCATACCTATGCTTCGGCGGATGCCAGCTTAGGTAGAAGAGTCCTGCAGGCGGCAGTGACACCCCCGTAGGGGAGGGCTGTTTTGCAGCTCTAACATGAGGTATCTCTTTACCCACCCAGGGACAGCTTTTGGACGTCCCAATCGTCTGGGTCTCCCAATGGAGCGCCGAAGAAGAAGGGAATTCTGTTACTTACCGTAAATTCCTTTTCTTCTAGCTCTTATTGGGAGACCCAGCACCCGCCCTGTTTCCTTCGGGATTTTTTTGTTGTTTGCGGGTACACATGTTGTTCATGTTGAACGGTTTTTTCAGTTCTCCGACGTTATTCGGAGTTAATTTGTTTAAACCAGTTATTGGCTTCCTCCTTCTTGCTTTGGCACTAAAACTGGAGAACCCGTGATACCACGGGGGGGGTATAGCCAGAAGGGGAGGGGCCTTGCACTTTTTAGTGTAGTGCTTTGTGTGGCCTCCGGAGGGCAGTAGCTATACCCCAATCGTCTGGGTCTCCCAATAAGAGCTAGAAGAAAAGGAATTTACGGTAAGTAACAAAATTCCCTTCATTGCCACGGTGTACTTCTAGGAAACAGATATCTGCACCGGGGGAACTGGAGAGAGGAGTATGTGCCGCACAAAGCATTATAGTGAGGGCACTCGGTACATGGGCCTCCTGGAGCTACGGGCCCCGGGCGTTAGCCCAGATTGCCCTCATTATACTCCACCTATGGGTGCAGCCTTCCCTTATGAATCCATTGGGGAGGGGCTTTACATGGGAACCAATCAGGATGCTGCTTATGTTTCTTACATCCCTGATTGCTGCGTTGTGATTGGCTGACCGCTCCTATACGTTCCCTCTGATCAGTCTCTTCTTTGTCTCTGCAGATCCACGCCCGGAATCCTAATGAGATCATTTTCGGGCTCAATGACGGATACTACGGCGCCTCTTTTGAGAGTAAGGTGCGTGCATCCATCACTCCCTGCACATTGGCCATACTGAGGTGTTATACTGTATACTTCGTTCTATACGCAGACATTCTAGCAGCGCAGTATCGGGGGGGGCCGGGGTTTTCTCCGCGTCGCCCTCCTCAGCGAGTGCAGTGTATGGGATCGAGCCAAGAACAGAATATCCGCACTTAACCTTTATAGTCCTGAATGTATCCGCTCTCTCTGCAGGATAACACGGAGTCACGCAGGAACAGCCACCTGCAGGTGGAGCAGAATGCGGTGCGAAACTCCTACGGAGTCTTCTCCTTGCTGCGGTAGGTGCACTTACTTCTCTGGTATTTGTATATCTGCTGATAGATGAATGATTGCAGGGGTTCCCAACAGATTAAAGTAAAAGGTCCTGTGTCTCCCCCCAAACCCAGCCTTAAAGTGGAGCTGTGGTCTCAAGGGTGGCTCCATTCAGAGACCGGTGGGCTTATGGGGCAATGATCGGACGGGGGGCTGGATAAGTAGCGTTTGTAGGCGACACCCTGGAAGGAGGAATGAGTCCATATCCTGACTGGTCTGTGTGGTCTTAAGTGGAGAAGATTTGGGGGGTGAGGACCCCCTTATTCATCAGTGGTAATATGTTATGGATGTCCCTCCTGATCTCCAGAGCTGAACTCCTCACTTCAGCAGATGATAAACATCAGGACAACCAGCAAAACCTCTCCTCGTCCTGCGGCTGTGTCCTGTGGTGATGGGACGTTTCCAGTAAAAATACTTATTTTTTTGGCAGACCTGCCAGCGTTCCTCTTCTTTTTCTGGGTTGTCAAATCTGCCAAGTTTTGCATTGCTACATCACATCCACAGCTCAGCGCGCACCACAGGAGCGCCTCTGGGGGCACGCACCCCCGCTCTCTGCTTAAGGGGTTAAAGACATTTTTGCACTTTAGCTCTTTTCCTTCCCTCCTTCCAAGAGCCACAACTGGTTTGTTTTTCCGTGGATGTCGCCTTATAATGTACTGCAAAATGGGAAAAAATAAGATAGAATGGCAAAAAAAAAACCCCTGCCGTTCCACTGTTTTTTTGGGGGTTTGTTATTATGGTAAAAAAAATGTTTATTTTTATATAGCGCTAACCTATTCCGCAGCGCTTCACATACATCAGGAACACTGTCCCCATCGGGGCTCAAAATCTAAATTCCCTATCTGTATGTCTTTGGAGTGTGGGAGGAAGCCGGAGTACCCGGAGGAAACCCACACAAACACGGGGAGAACATACTAACTCCTTGCAGATGGTGTCCTTGGTGGGATTCGAACCCAGGACCCCAGCGCTGCAAGACTGCAGTGCTAACCACTGAGCCACCGCAAGACTGCAGTGCTAACCACTGAGCCACCACAAGACTGCAGTGCTAACCACTGAGCCACCACAAGACTGCAGTGCTAACCACTGAGCCACCACAAGACTGCAGTGCTAACCACTGAGCCACCACAAGACTGCAGTGCTAACCACTGAGCCACCACAAGACTGCAGTGCTAACCACTGAGCCACCACAAGACTGCAGTGCTAACCACTGAGCCACCACAAGACTGCAGTGCTAACCACTGAGCCACCACAAGACTGCAGTGCTAACCACTGAGCCACCACAAGACTGCAGTGCTAACCACTGAGCCACCACAAGACTGCAGTGCTAACCACTGAGCCACCGTGCCGCCCATGGTATTATTTGTGCAGTAAACCCCCTCCCTCCAGGATACTTGAACAGTGATATTCTCATACAGTGGGTGAAATAAATATTGAACACATCACCCTTTTGCTAAGTAACTATATTTTTAAAAATGCTATTTCTCACCAGAATCAACACATGCAGTCCCCACAGGCAATGAAATCCAACCATAGATGTCCATATATGTAGTGATGTGTAATAATGAGAAATGACACAGGGAGAAAATATTAAACGCTTGAAAAAAAGAGGTGCAAAAAGCCCTGGAAAGTCCTGACACCAGATAAGATGTATCCGTAATTAGCAATCCTGCCACTTAGTGAAAAATATCAGATGGCCAATAAAAAGGTGTCTCGACACACAAGAAACATCTCATGATGGGTAAAACCAGCGAGCTGTCTCGAGACCTTCACAACCTTACTGTTGTAAAACATACTGATGGCATTGGCTACAGAAGAGTTTCTAAGAAGATTCCAGTGACTGTTGGAGCCACAATCTGTAAGTGGAAAGAACATATTTTCACGATAAACCGAAAACGACCGGGTGCTCTCCACAAGTCAGAGGAGTGAAAAGAATTATCAGGAGCTATCAAAGAGCCAATAATCACATGTGGAGAAAGACCTGGAATCAGCATGTACCAATTGTTTCAAAGAAAACTATAAGTAATGCACTCCTCCCTCCATGGCCTGTGTGCGGGCTCCTGTGTGCGGGCTCCTGTGTGCGGGCTCCTGTGTGCGGGCTCCTGTGTGCGGGCTCCTGTGTGCGGGCTCCTGTGTGCGGGCTCCTGTGTGCGGGCTCCTGTGTGCGCGCTCACCAATAAAGACTATTGCTGGAAAAAAAAAAAAGCAGGTGCAAGTTCAATTTAAAGTTTGGGCTCAACAACATTTAAATAAGACTGTGAAATACTGGGAGAATATAATCTGGTCAGAGGAGACTCCTTGGATGCCATAATACACACCATGTTTGGAGGCCAAAAGGCAAATCTCCCCCATAAACACCAAAAATGGTGACGTGAGGAAGTGGGAACATCATGGTGTGCGGGCGTTTGTCAGCAGTTGGCACTGGCAAACTTCATATAATTGAAGGAAGGATGAATGGAGAAATGTACCAAGATATTCTGGATACAAATCTGCTGCCATCTACCAGGATGATGATGAAAAGAGGGAGGACATTTCAGGAAGACAATGACCCCAAACACACGGCCAAGGAAACTATCTGGTCCTAGAGAAGAAAAATAAATCTGCTAAAACGGCCGAGCCGATCACCGGAGCTGAATCCACTAGAAAATATATGGCAGGAACCAAAGCTCAGAGCTCATAGGAGCCTGGACCTGCAGGATGTGGTGTCTCTGTGTGTGTGTGTGTGTGTCTCTGTGTGTGTGTGTGTGTGTGTGTGTGTCTCTGTGTGTGTGTGTGTCTGTGTGTGTGTGTCTGTGTGTGTCTCTGTGTGTCTGTGTCTGTGTGTGTCTCTGTGTGTCTGTGTCTGTGTGTGTCTCTGTGTGTCTGTGTGTGTCTCTGTGTGTCTGTGTGTGTCTCTGTGTGTGTGTGTGTGTCTCTGTGTGTGTGTCTCTGTGTGTGTGTCTCTGTGTGTGTGTCTCTGTGTGTGTGTGTCTCTGTGTGTGTGTGTGTCTCTGTGTGTGTGTGTGTCTCTGTGTGTGTGTGTCTCTGTGTGTGTGTGTCTCTGTGTGTGTGTGTCTCTGTGTGTGTGTGTGTCTCTGTGTGTGTGTGTCTCTGTGTGTGTGTGTCTCTGTGTGTGTGTGTGTCTCTGTGTGTGTGTGTGTCTCTGTGTGTGTGTGTGTGTGTCTCTGTGTGTGTGTCTCTGTGTGTGTGTGTGTCTCTGTGTGTGTGTGTGTCTCTGTGTGTGTGTGTCTCTGTGTGTGTGTGTGTCTCTGTGTGTGTGTGTCTCTGTGTGTGTGTGTCTCTGTGTGTGTGTGTCTCTGTGTGTGTGTGTCTCTGTGTGTGTGTGTGTCTCTGTGTGTGTGTGTGTCTCTGTGTGTGTGTGTCTCTGTGTGTGTGTGTCTCTGTGTGTGTGTGTCTCTGTGTGTGTGTGTGTGTCTCTGTGTGTGTGTGTGTGTCTCTGTGTGTGTGTGTGTGTGTCTGTGTGTGTGTCTGTGTGTGTGTGTGTCTCTGTGTGTGTGTCTCTGTGTGTGTGTGTGTCTCTGTGTGTGTGTGTGTGTCTCTGTGTGTGTGTGTCTCTGTGTGTGTGTGTCTCTGTGTGTGTGTGTCTCTGTGTGTGTGTGTCTCTGTGTGTGTGTGTGTGTGTGTGTCTCTGTGTGTGTGTGTGTGTCTCTGTGTGTGTGTGTGTGTCTCTGTGTGTGTGTGTGTGTCTCTGTGTGTGTGTGTCTCTGTGTGTGTGTGTGTGTGTGTGTGTGTCTGGACCAAAATCACACCTGAGCAATGCAGGTGACTAGTGTCTCCATACAGGAGGCGTCTGGAAGCTTCGTCACCAACAAAGGCTTTTGTATGACGGCCGGGATCCGATCCCAAACTGCGACTATGCAAGAGACAGCGTTTTATGTTGTAAAGTATGAGAAGTGTATATCAATTGTTACCGCGGAGACAGTATGAAAGTGACCCACCTGTCACCACAGCATTCTGCGGGGTATCGAAAATGTAAGGACACAGGATACAGCCCCAGACAACCGAGTGTTCGAGGCAAAGCGAGGAGAGGGTCCGAGAGGCCGTTGCACGTAGCGCACAGATTCCACACATCGCACACGTCCTGATCTTGGCATTCCGCAGCCGAGTGGAAGATTGTGTGATGGCGACTGCTCGAGAAACCAGATCACATACAGCTATTGCGATGTCTACGGCCGAGCGAGCGAGCGAGCACGGCATCCATTACCAATTCTACGCAACTCTAATGACCAGCAACGGGGGTGTGGGCAGAGTGTTTGGGTCAAGTGTTTTGTGGTCTTCACAACAGTGTCTTCAATAAAACGGCGCTGGAGATCGCGGTACGCGCATGTGCAGACTCCAGCGCCATTTTAATGAGGACAATACTGTGGCAATGTGCAAATGCCACGCGATATTTAACTGAAGAAAAGGGGGCCATGTCATAGAGGACGATTGAGGAGGAATAAGCACAGAGGACCCGACACCCGCAGACCCGCACCGCTGGACCCGACACCCGCAGACCCGCACCGCTGGACCCGACACCCGCAGACCCGCACCGCTGGACCCGACACCCGCAGACCCGCACCTCTGGACCCGACACCCGCAGACCCGCACCGCTGGACCCGACACCCGCAGACCCGCACCGCTGGACCCGACACCCGCAGACCCGCACCGCTGGACCCGACACCCGCAGACCCGCACCGCTGGACCCGACACCCGCAGACCCGCACCGCTGGACCCGACACCCGCAGACCCGCACCGCTGGACCCGACACCCGCAGACCCGCACCGTTGCACCCTTCAATCAAAGTGCAGGCCATTTCTGGAACTTTGATTACAAATATTCCAGCAACCGAGCATCCGATCTTACTACAACAGCTATGCCTGGATCCAGCACCTGAGTGCCACCATGGCACCGCCGTTACTGCATACAGCAAACTCCTGGGGGTGGTTCCCTTTAATATGGACAAGTACAATCCAATAAACATCAGCTCGCACTCGCAGCAGTGTTATACAATAAGGCAGTGTCCAGATGCAAGTATAAAGAATTGCTTAATGCTGCAGTGTCAGTGTCTGGGATCACACGCTCCCATACAAGTCTATGGGTGAGTGACACTTCGGGCTGCACTCCGATGACCACAGTCTGATACACGCACAGACAGGCAATGCAGAAAGTAATCAGTACTCACATGCAGGAGAATCAGTGACTGACACTCTGCTCATGAAAATGTAAAATGTTTCCATCTGTGGTGTTACTGTGAGATGATCTGTGTATCCACCAGATGGCGCTGTGTTACTGTCAGGTGATCTGTGTATCCACCAGATGGCGCTGTGTTACTGTCAGGTGATCTGTGTATCCTCCAGATGGCGCTGTGTTACTGTGAGATGATCTGTGTATCCACCAGATGGCGCTGTGTTACTGTCAGGTGATCTGTGTATCCACCAGATGGCGCTGTGTTACTGTGAGATGATCTGTGTATCCTCCAGATGGCGCTGTGTTACTGTGAGATGATCTGTGTATCCACCAGATGGTGCTGTGTTACTGTGAGATGATCTGTGTATCCACCAGATGGCGCTGTGTTACTGTGAGATGATCTGTGTATCCACCAGATGGCGCTGTGTTACTGTGAGATGATCTGTGTATCCTCCAGATGGCGCTGTGTTACTGTGAGATGATCTGTGTATCCTCCAGATGGCGCTGTTACTGTGAGATGATCTGTGTATCCACCAGATGGCGCTGTGTTACTGTGAGATGATCTGTGTATCCACCAGATGGCGCTGTGTTACTGTGAGATGATCTGTGTATCCACCAGATGGCGCTGTGTTACTGTCAGGTGATCTGTGTATCCACCAGATGGCGCTGTGTTACTGTGAGATGATCTGTGTATCCTCCAGATGGCGCTGTGTTACTGTGAGATGATCTGTGTATCCACCAGATGGTGCTGTGTTACGGTCAGGTGATCTTTGTAGCCACCAGATGGTGCTGTGTTACGGTCAGGTGATCTTTGTAGCCACCAGATGGCGCTGTGTTACTGTCAGGTCATTGTGTGTCCACCAGATGGCGCTGTTACTGTCAGGTCATTGTGTGTCCACCAGATAGCGCTGTTACTAGCAGGTGGTGCTGTACTACTAGCATTTGATGTTCTGTGTATCTACCAGATGGCGCTGTGTTACGGTCAGGTGATCTAATTTGTATCCATCAGATGGCGCTGTGTTACTGTCAGGTGATCTTTGTAGCCACCAGATGGCGCTGTTACGGTCAGGTGATCTTTGTAGCCACCAGATGGCGCTGTGTTACGGTCAGGTGATCTTTGTAGCCACCAGATGGCGCTGTGTTACGGTCAGGGGATCTTTATCCACCAGATGGCGCTGTGTTACGGTCAGGGGATCTTTATCCACCAGATGGCGCTGTGTTACTGTGAGATGATCTGTGTATCCTCCAGATGGCGCTGTGTTACTGTGAGATGATCTGTGTATCCTCCAGATGGCGCTGTGTTACTGTGAGATGATCTGTGTATCCACCAGATGGTGCTGTGTTACGGTCAGGTGATCTTTGTAGCCACCAGATGGCGCTGTGTTACTGTCAGGTCATTGTGTGTCCACCAGATGGCGCTGTGTTACTGTCAGGTCATTGTGTGTCCACCAGATAGCGCTGTTACTAGCAGGTGGTGCTGTACTACTAGCATTTGATGTTCTGTGTATCTACCAGATGGCGCTGTGTTACGGTCAGGTGATCTAATTTGTATCCATCAGATGGCGCTGTGTTACTGTCAGGTGATCTTTGTAGCCACCAGATGGCGCTGTTACGGTCAGGTGATCTTTGTAGCCACCAGATGGCGCTGTGTTACGGTCAGGTGATCTTTGTAGCCACCAGATGGCGCTGTGATACGGTCAGGGGATCTTTATCCACCAGATGGCGCTGTGTTACGGTCAGGTGATCTTTGTAGCCACCAGATGGCGCTGTGATACGGTCAGGGGATCTTTATCCACCAGATGGCGCTGTGTTACGGTCAGGGGATCTTTATCCACCAGATGGCGCTGTGTTACGGTCAGGGGATCTTTATCCACCAGATGGCGCTGTGTTACGGTCAGGGGATCTTTATCCACCAGATGGCGCTGTGTTACGGTCAGGTGATCTAATTTGTATCCATCAGATGGCGCTGTGTTACTGTCAGGTGATCTTTGTAGCCACCAGATGGCGCTGTTACGGTCAGGTGATCTTTGTAGCCACCAGATGGCGCTGTGTTACGGTCAGGTGATCTTTGTAGCCACCAGATGGCGCTGTGTTACGGTCAGGGGATCTTTATCCACCAGATGGCGCTGTGTTACGGTCAGGGGATCTTTATCCACCAGATGGCGCTGTTACGGTCAGGGGATCTTTATCCACCAGATGGCGCTGTGTTACTGTGAGATGATCTGTGTATCCTCCAGATGGCGCTGTGTTACTGTGAGATGATCTGTGTATCCACCAGATGGTGCTGTGTTACGGTCAGGTGATCTTTGTAGCCACCAGATGGCGCTGTTACTGTCAGGTCATTGTGTGTCCACCAGATAGCGCTGTTACTAGCAGGTGGTGCTGTACTACTAGCATTTGATGTTCTGTGTATCTACCAGATGGCGCTGTGTTACGGTCAGGTGATCTAATTTGTATCCATCAGATGGTGCTGTGTTACTGTCAGGTGATCTTTGTAGCCACCAGATGGCGCTGTTACGGTCAGGTGATCTTTGTAGCCACCAGATGGCGCTGTGATACGGTCAGGGGATCTTTATCTACCAGATGGCGCTGTGTTACGGTCAGGGGATCTTTATCCACCAGATGGCGCTGTGTTACGGTCAGGGGATCTTTATCCACCAGATGGCGCTGTGTTACGGTCAGGAGATCTTTATCCACCAGATGGCGCTGTGTTGCGGTCAGGTGATCTTTGTAGCCACCAGATGGCGCTGTTACGGTCAGGTGATCTTTGTAGCCAGCAGATGGCGCTGTGTTACGGTCAGGGGATCTTTGTAGCCACCAGATGGCGCTGTGTTACGGTCAGGGGATCTTTATCCACCAGATGGCGCTGTGTTACGGTCAGGGGATCTTTATCCACCAGATGGCGCTGTGTTACGGTCAGGGGATCTTTATCCACCAGATGGCGCTGTGTTACGGTCAGGGGATCTTTATCCACCAGATGGCGCTGTTACGGTCAGGGGATCTTTATCCACCAGATGGCGCTGTTACGGTCAGGTGATCTTTATCCACCAGATGGCGCTGTTACGGTCAGGTGATCTTTATCCACCAGATGGCGCTGTTACGGTCAGGTGATCTTTATCCACCAGATGGCGCTGTTACGGTCAGGGGATCTTTATCCACCAGATGGCGCTGTGTTACGGTCAGGTGATCTTTGTAGCCACCAGATGGCGCTGTTACGGTCAGGGGATCTTTATCCACCAGATGGCGCTGTTACGGTCAGGTGATCTTTATCCACCAGATGGCGCTGTTACGGTCAGGGGATCTTTATCCACCAGATGGCGCTGTGTTACGGTCAGGTGATCTTTGTAGCCACCAGATGGCGCTGTTACGGTCAGGGGATCTTTATCCACCAGATGGCGCTGTGTTACGGTCAGGAGATCTTTGTAGCCACCAGTTGGCGCTGTTCCTAGGAGATGATCTTCTTAGCCTAACAGCGCCATGTGATGTATGTAAAGTTCACATTTCCGTTGTTATGCATCAGTCACATGCGTTGCTTGACGCTTGTGACTGATGCGTTGTACAACGGATGACAAAGAACAGAAATTTCTTTGTCGGATTCCGTTGTGTGCGAGGGGGCGGAGTTCGGGGTGGGTGGAGCCGAGCGAGGCCGTGGCACTGAGGATGTCAGTGCCACGGGGACTGCAGGGCTGGGGACAGGTGTGTGTGTGTGTGTGTGTGTGTGTGTGTATACATGCTGAGTGCGGGAGGGGGTGGAGCCAAGCGGGGAAGTGTCAGGCTCCATTCACATGTAGCCAGGGTAAATATCGGGTAAAAGCAAAGCACTTTTCTTTGTCGCTCTATTGGGAGACCCAGACAATTGGGTGTATAGGCTATGCCTCCGGAGGCTGCACAAAGTATTACACTTAAAAGTGTTAAGCCCCTCCCCTTCTGCCTATACACCCCCCGTGCTCTCATGGGATCCTCAGTTTTTTGCTTTTTGCGAAGGAGGAAGACACGCACGCACAGCTCCACAGATTAGTCAGCAGCAGCTGCTGACTAGGTTGGATGGAAGAAAAGTGGGCCCATATAGGGCCCCCAGCATGCTCCCTTCTCACCCCACTTTTGTCGGCGGTGTTGTTAAGGTTGAGGTATCCATTGCGGGTACGGCGGCTGGAGCCCACATGCTGTTTTTCCTTCCCCATCCCCCTTAGGGCTCTGGGTGAAGTGGGATCTTATCGGTCTCCAGGCACTGAGACCGGGCTTCATCCACAACTCCTGTGGAGCCTGATGGATAGGAGCCGATACCGTTCAGGGACATGGCCCTGCATCTTAAAGGTACTCTGTATCCCTATGGGGACCGCGCACGGCATCACCTCAGCTTTGCTGGGTGTGCTAGTGCACCGGGGACCGCGGCGCTGACCGGGTCTATATGTGCCATTACACACTCAGCGTCGCTGAGTGTGTTTATATGTAAGGGCTACCGCACTGACCGCCGTTGCCACGGGACACTGCGGCGCGGCTGGGACTTGTAGTTCGCCGGGGGCTTTCACGCGACCGCGCTTTTACGGCGGCCGCGTTTATTACTACAGTCCCCGGCTTCATTGCGGCCTAGTTTCCCTTTTTTTCTCCCGCCCTCAGCCCTGACAGGCAGGGGAAGGGCGGGACGCTGCACGGAGCGAGCAGCTCTGAGGGCTGGAGTATGATTTACATGCTCCACTCCCCTCACTGTGCACAGTATGAGCGCCCGTTTCGCGCTCTTTCTAGGCCACGCCCACAGCTTCCTCAGCTCGTCAGGACGCCGCAGCCATTCCTGTCAGCTCCACCGACGCTGCAGAGAGGGACATATTCATGGGAGACCCAGACACGGTCTCTGGTGGCCTCACAACCGCTTAGGCGGCTGGTAAACAGCACATGTGGTGCTAGCCCCATGGTGCTGTATTGTATGGGTACATTATTTGTGTACTGTATATAATTTACACTGTATGAGCACAGTTCTTTCTGGCTATATACCCTATTGTGTTACTCAGG
Source organism: Anomaloglossus baeobatrachus (assembly GCF_048569485.1). NCBI lineage: Eukaryota > Metazoa > Chordata > Amphibia > Anura > Aromobatidae > Anomaloglossus > Anomaloglossus baeobatrachus. Next base: position 783,017,781 of record NC_134354.1, on the reverse strand, counting down.
GAAGATAATAGCATGGCGCCCACAAAAGGCAGGGGTGCCAAAACACAGGCTTATTATGCTGCCTGCGCCGCATGTAAGACCCAGCTACCGGCAGGTTCCACTGACCCTCATTGTGTACAGTGTTCGACCCCTGTGACACTTCCTCAGCCGGATCCTCTGCTAAGAGGGGCCCAGGGGGAGCCACCTGTTGACACTGTCCAGGTGACGGGGACTGAGTTTGCAGCCTTTAAGGATCAACTCTCTGAGACTATGGCTAAGATACTAGAAGCCTTGCAGTCCAGACCGGTATCTCAGCAAAGGGACTCTGTTGAATCATTGTTCCCTGACCCCCCCTCAGTTGGACCAACAATGTCCTCACGGGGTATCTCATACACCCAGACGGAGGGTTCGGACTTAGAACCTAGCCCCAGATCGTCTAAGCGGGCCCGCTTAGAATTCCCTCGACATCATATTGTTTAGGGTCTCAGCGGGGGGATTCTCTGGTTGATGATGCGGAAACAGCTGATCAGGATTCTGATCCTGGGAGCGCTCTCAATCTTAATTCTCCAGACGGGGACGCCATAGTGAATGATCTTATTGCATCCATTCATCAGTTGCTGGATATTCTTCCCTCAGCCCCTCCGGCGGAGGAGTCTGATTCTCAGCAGGAGAAATTTCGCTTCAGGTTCCCCAAGCGTACACAGAGTATGTTTCTAGACCACTCAGATTTCAGAGAGGCAATCCAGAATCACCATGCTTGTCCGGATAAGCGTTTCTCTAAGCGCCTTAAGGATACACGTTATCCTTTTCCCCCGGAAGTGGTTAAAGGTTGGATTCAATGTCCCAAAGTGGATCCTCCAATCTCCAGACTGGCGGCTAGATCCATACTTGCAGTGGAAGATGGGGCCTCGCTTAAACATGCCATGACAGGCAGATGGAGCTCTGGATGAAATCCATCTATGAAGCTATCGGAGCTTCTTTTGCCCCAGCATTCGCAGCCGTATGGGCGCTACAAGCTATATCAGCAGGTCAAGCGAAAATTGAAGCGGCCGCGCCACAAGTGGCTTCCATTACCTCCCAGACCTCGGCAATTGCGTCTTACGCTATGAATGCTGTCCTGGACTCTGTGAGCCGTACGGCAGTTGCGACCGCCAATTCGGTAGTAGTCCGCAGGGCCTTGTGGCTACGGGAGTGAAAGGCAGATTCCGCTTCCAAAAAAGCGTTTAACCGGTTTGCCAATTTCTGGCGACAGGCTCTTTGGCGAGCGCCTGGATGAAATCATCAAACAATCCAAGGGAAAGGATACATCCTTACCCCAGCCCAAGCAGAACCTCTCCCAACAGAGGAGAGGGCAGTCGAGGTTTCGGTCCTTTCGGGGCGCGGGCAGGTCCCAATTCTCCTCGTCCAAAAGGTCTCAGAAAGAGCAAAGGAACTCTGATGCATGGCGGTCTAAGTCACGTCCTAAAAAGGCCATTGGGAGCACCGCTAACAAAGCGGCTGCCTCATGACTTTCTACCTCCTCTAGTAGCATCCTCGGTCGGTGGCAGGCTCTCCCGCTTTTGCGACACCTGGCTGCCACAAATAAAAGACCGCTGGGTGAGAGACATTCTCTCTCACGGTTACAAGATAGAGTTCATCTCTCGTCCCCCGACTCGATTCTTCCGGTCCTCTCCGCCTCCCGAGCGAGCCGAGGCTCTTCGGCAGGCGCTGGGCACCCTGAAGGCAGAAGGAGTGGTGGTCCCTGTTCCTCTTCAGCAACAGGGCCACGGTTTTTACTCCAACTTGTTTGTGGTCCCAAAGAAGGACGGGTCCTTCCGTCCTGTCCTGGACCTGAAACTTCTCAACAAACACGTAAAGACCAGGCGGTTCCGGATGGAATCCCTCCGTTCCGTCATCGCCTCAATGTCCCAGGGAGATTTCCTTGCATCGATCGATATCAAAGATGCTTATCTCCACGTTCCGATTGCCCCAGAGCACCAACGCTTCTTGCGCTTCGCCATGGAAAACGAACACCTACAGTTCGTGGCACTACCATTCGGCCTGGCAACAGCCCCACGGGTTTTCACCAAGGTTATGGCTACTGTAGTAGCGGTCCTCCATTCTCAGGGTCATTCTGTGATCCCGTACTTGGACGATCTGTTGATCAAGGCACCCTCTCAAGAGGCATGCCAACACAGCCTCGACGTTACCCTGGAGACTCTCCAGAGTTTCGGGTGGATCATCAATTTTCCAAAGTCAAATCTGACACCGGCCCAATCGCTGACGTACCTTGGCATGGAGTTTCATACCCTCTCAGCGATAGTGAAGCTTCCGCTGATCAAACAGCAGTCACTACAGAAAGGGGTACAGTCTCTCCTTCAAGGCCAGTCACACCCCTTGAGGCGCCTCATGCACTTCTTGGGGAAGATGGTGGCAGCAATGGAAGCAGTCCCTTTCGCGCAGTTTCACCTGCGTCCCCTTCAATGGGACATCCTACGCAAATGGGACAGGAAGTCCCTCGACAGGTCCGTCTCCCTCTCTCAGGCGACCAAAGCCTCCCTTCGGTGGTGGCTTCTTCCCACTTCATTATCGAAGGGGAAATCCTTCCTTCCCCCATCCTGGGAAGTAGTCACGACAGACGCGAGTCTGTCAGGATGGGGAGCGGTTTTTTCTCCACCACAGGACTCAGGGTACGTGGACCCGGCAAGAGTCCTCGCTTCAGATCAATGTTCTGGAAATTCGGGCAGTGTATCTTGCCCTGAAAGCGTTCCAGCAGTGGCTGGCAGGCAAGCAGATCCGAATTCAGTCGGACAATTCCACAGCGGTGGCATACATCAATCACCAAGGCGGCACACGCAGTCGTCAAGCCTTTCAGGAAGTCCGGCGGATCTTGATGTGGGTGGAAGCCACGTCCTCCACCATATCCGCAGTTCACATCCCAGGCGTGGAAAACTGGGGAGCAGATTATCTCAGTCGCCAGGGCATGGACGCAGGGGAATGGTCCCTTCACCCGGACGTGTTTCAGGAGATCTGTTGCCGCTGGGGGGTGCCGGACGTCGACCTCATGGCGTCCCGGCACAACAACAAGGTACCAATGTTCATGGCACGGTCTCAAGACCCCAGAGCTCTGGCGGCAGACGCCTTAGTTCAGGATTGGTCGCAGTTTCAGCTCCCGTATGTGTTTCCTCCGCTGGCACTGTTGCCCAGAGTGTTACGCAAGATCAGGGCCGACTGCCGCCGCGCCATCCTCGTCGCTCCAGACTGGCCGAGGAGGTCGGGGTACCCGGATCTGTGGCATCTCACGGTGGGTCAACCGTGGGCACTACCAGACCGAACAGACTTGCTGTCTCAAGGGCCGTTTTTCCATCTGAATTCTGCGGCCCTCAACCTGACTGTGTGGCCATTGAGTCCTGGATCCTAGCGTCTTCAGGATTATCTCAAGAGGTCATTGCCACTATGAGACAGGCTAGGAAACCAACGTCCGCCAAGATCTATCACAGGACGTGGAAAATTTTTCTGTCATGGTGCTCTGCTCAGGGTTTTTCTCCCTGGCCATTTGCATTACCTACTTTTCTGTCCTTCCTTCAATCCGGATTGGAAAAGGGTTTGTCGCTAGGCTCCCTTAAGGGACAAGTTTCTGCGCTCTCGGTGTTTTTCCAGAAGCGCCTAGCCAGGCTTCCACAGGTACGCACGTTCCTGCAGGGAGTTTGTCACATCGTTCCACCTTACAAGCGGCCGTTAGAACCCTGGGATCTGATCAGGGTGCTGATGGTTCTTCAGAAACCACCATTCGAGCCAATGAGAGATATCTCTCTCTCACGCCTTTCGCAGAAGGTGGTCTTCCTAGTAGCAGTCACCTCTCTTCGGAGAGTGTCTGAGCTAGCAGCGTTGTCATGCAAAGCTCCTTTTCTGGTGTTTCACCAGGACAAGGTAGTTCTACGTCCGGTTCCGGAATTTCTCCCTAAGGTGGTATCCCCCTTTCATCTCAATCAGGATATCTCCTTACCTTCTTTTTGTCCTCATCCAGTTCACCAATGTGAAAAGGATTTGCACTTGTTAGATCTGGTGAGAGCACTCAGACTCTACAATTCTCGTACGGCGCCTCGGCGCCGCTCGGATGCACTCTTTGTCCATGTCGCTGGCCAGCGTAAAGGGTCACAGGCTTCCAAATCAACCTTGACTCGGTGGATCAAAGAGCCAATTTTCGAAGCTTACCGTTCGGCTGGGCTTCCGGTTCTCTCAGGGCTGAAGGCCCATTCTACCAGAGCCGTGGACGCGTCCTGGGCTTTGAGGCACCAGGCTACGGCTCAGCAGGTGTGTCAGGCGGCTACCTGGTCGAGCCTGCACACTTTCACGAAACACTATCAGGTTCATACCTATGCTTCGGCGGATGCCAGCATAGGCAGATGAGTCCTTCAGGCGGCGGTTGCCCACCTGTAGGAAGGGGCCGTTTTTTTCGGCTCTATTACGAGGTATTATTTTACCCACCCAGGGACTGCTTTTGGACATCCCAATTGTCTGGGTCTCCCAATAGAGCGACAAAGAAGGGAATTTTGTTTACTTACCGTAAATTCCTTTTCTTCTAGCTCTAATTGGGAGACCCAGCACCCGCCCCTGTTTTTTGTGTACACATGTTGTTCATGTTGAATGGTTTCAGTTCTCCGATATTCCTTCGGATTGAATCTACTTTAAACCAGTTTATAATTTTTTCCTCCTTCTTGCTTTTGCACCAAAACTGAGGATCCCGTGAGAGCACGGGGGGTGTATAGGCAGAAGGGGAGGGGCTTAACACTTTTAAGTGTAATACTTTGTGCAGCCTCCGGAGGCATAGCCTATACACCCAATTGTCTGGGTCTCCCAATTAGAGCTAGAAGAAAAGGAATTTACGGTAAGTAAACAAAATTCCCTTCTTTGCTTGGTGACCCGATATTTATCTTGGATACCAGAGTACACTGCTTAGCGCGTGCTCCCTGCACACTTAACCAGTGTAAGGCTATGTGCGCACATGTGCGCTCTGCACTGCACCTAAAAGGTGCGCTTCAGAGCGCAGCTGAAATCTCCGTTCTGAAGCGCATGGTGCCGGCAGAGAACGTGTGCTCTGCCTGCAGCTCCTGCCATAGACAGAGCAGGGGCTGCCGGCAAAGCACACGGAAGAAGTGACATGTCACTTCTTAGAACGCAGCGATTCGGGCAGCAGCCGAAGCGCTGCGCTCTAAGATGCCACGTGCGCACAGCCCCTGCACAATCTCCATAGACTGTGCAGGGGACGCAGGACGCATGCAGTTACGCTGCGCTACAAAGCGCAGCGTAACTGCATGAATTACGCACACGTGCGCACATAGCCTAAATATCGGGTAACTAACCAAAGCGCATTGCTTGGTTACCCGATGTTTATCCTGGTTACGGGGGCAGGGAGCCAGAGAGAGCGCATGCGCAGCAAAATCCTACGGACTGCGCTGCTCAAAAAACGTTACATGCTGCGTTGCTCCCGCCCGGCGGTCAGTTAAAAAACGACTGACCGCGACGCAGCGGATGCAACGCAGCATCAGTCACAATCCGTCACTAATAGAAGCCTATGGGGAAAAACAGGATTCCTGCAAAATATTTTGCAGGATACCGTAATTCCTCAAGGCAATGGATTGTGACTGATGCAAAACAACGGAAGTGTGAACTTAGCCTTACTGTTATGTGATCTTTCTGTATACACCAGATACTGCTGTTACTGTCAGGTGATCTTATTTGTAGCATCCAGATGGCGCGGTGTTACTGTCAGATCTTCTTTGTAGCCACCAGATGGCGCTGTGTTACTGTCAGATCTTAGGCTACTTTCACACATCCGGCTTGAGCCCTGCGGCTCAATCCGGCTGTGCAAGCTATGCAACGGATGCGGTGAAAACACCGCATCCTTTGCATAAGTTTTTCCCATGCGGCCCGCCCGGTTTTTGCCGCTTGCGGCATGCTACTGAGCATGCGCAGTGGCAAAAACCGCATGCGGCGGCCGGATGCGGTATTTGCCGCATTGCGCCGCATCCGGCCGCCATAGGCATGCATTGAGAGATGCGCCGCATCGGCCGAATGCGGCGCGATGCGGTTTTTTTTTGCCGCACGAAAAAACGTGCCAGGCAACGTTCCATCCGGCCGCTGCATCGGCTAAATCTGCCGCATGCGGCAAAAAACGGATGGAACGCAAGGCCATGCGGCACAATGCGGCACTAATTAAAGTCTATGCAGGAAAATCGCAACCGGCAGCAAAAAAAACCGGTTGCGATTTTCCTGCAAAGTGCCGGATTGTGCCGCAGAAGAAAAACCGGAGGTGTGAAAGTAGCCTTATTTGTAGCATCCAGATGGCGCGGTGTTACTGTCAGATCTTCTTTGTAGCCACCAGATGGCGCTGTGTTACTGTCAGGTGATATTCTGTGTCCACTAGATGGCGCTGTTACAGTTAATTTTTTTTTTGTGTCCACCGGATGGCGCAGTGACACTGTCCAGTTTGCGTGTATTTGTCGATCTCCGTGCTGTCGCCTTCTTGTACCGCTGCCTCAATCACATGTCATTATGACATCAGCTGACCTCTCGTGAGTAGTTAGGGGGAGGCTCAGATCTAGGAAAGAGGCTGTGACTTTATCTCCCCCTTCATAGGGGCTGTGGGCTATACAGTTTGAACCTGGGTGACGTCTCGGTACATGCAGCACGGAGGTACGAGCCCCCTCCTCACCCAAATCCAGACTGTCTACATAGGGCTTCGCGCATCCAGAAAAAACAAAGCTGCAGTATAAAGCATGGGACAGTGAAAAAGCCGGAGCCTCTGAGGCAGGTATTGGATTTCAGATTGCCTCAGACCCCAATAGACCATACAGGTTTGCTGTGTTCCTTAATTGAGCAGCGCTGCAGTGTAAAGCATGAGCAATGGACAGAACCAAGCAAAAGAGCTGAAAAAAGAGGTAAAAGCTAAAGAAAATAAATTGGGGCTCATGATCGTCATTTAGTCATGGATCCTTGTATAGTCTGTTGGTTGCACGCTGCCTTTTTCAAATGATTGCGCGGTCAGTCATTTCTGATAATGGGCCGACTTGTGAAGAAAGGGGAGGCCGAACTCACAAATGTGACCTCTCCGTCCTCTGCAGGCTTCACCGGGCCCAGTGCGCCATTAAACAAACCCAGGTGACCGTCCAGAAAATCGGGAAGGAGATCGAGGAGAAGCTACGTCTGTCCTCACTGAACAATAAGCTGGTAAGAAACTCGTCCTACGTAACTGCCAGCAGCCACCACTAGGGGGAGCTCATAGCAGACTGTATTATGCAAATAACTGCCAGCAGCCACCACTAGGGGGAGCTCATAGCAGACTGTATTATGCAAATAACTGCCAGCAGCCACCACTAGGGGGAGCTCATAGCAGACTGTATTATGCAAATAACTGCCAGCAGCCACCACTAGGGGGAGCTCATAGCAGACTGTATTATGCAAATAACTGCCAGCAGCCACCACTAGGGGGAGCTCAGAGCATACTATATTATGCAAATAACTGCCAGCAGCCACCACTAGGGGGAGCTCATAGCATACTATATTATGCAAATAACTGCCAGCAGCCACCACTAGGGGGAGCTCATAGCAGACTGTATTATGCAAATAACTGCCAGCATCCACCACTAGGGGGAGCTTAGAGCATACTGTATTATGCAAATAACTGCCAGCAGCCACCACTAGGGGGAGCTCATAGCATACTGTATTATGCTAATAACTGCCAGCAGCCACCACTAGGGGGAGCTCATAGCAGACTGTATTATGCAAATAACTGCCAGCAGCCACCACTAAGGGGAGCTCATAGCATACTATATTATGCAAATAACTGCCAGCAGCCACCACTAGGGGGAGCTCATAGCAGACTGTATTATGCAAATAACTGCCAGCAGCCACCACTAGGGGGAGCTCATAGCATTCTGTATTATGCAAATAACTGCCAGCAGCCACCACTAGAGGAGCTCATAGCAGACTGTATTATGCAAATAACTGCCAGCAGCCACCACTAGGGGGAGCTCATAGCAGACTGTATTATGCAAATAACTGCCAGCAGCCACCACTAGGGGGAGCTCATAGCAGACTGTATTATGCTAATAACTGCCAGCAGCCACCACTAGGGGGAGCTCAGAGCATACTGTATTATGCAAATAACTGCCAGCAGCCACCACTAGGGGGAGCTCATAGCATACTATATTATGCAAATAACTGCCAGCAGCCACCACTAGGGGGAGCTCATAGCATACTGTATTATGCTAATAACTGCCAGCAGCCACCACTAGGGGGAGCTCATAGCATACTGTATTATGTTAATAACTGCCAGCAGCCACCACTAGGGGGAGCTCATAGCATACTGTATTATGCTAATAACTGCCAGCAGCCACCACTAGGGGGAGCTCAGAGCATACTGTATTATGCAAATAACTGCCAGCAGCCACCACTAGGGGGAGCTCATAGCAAACTGTATTATGCTAATAACTGCCAGCAGCCACCACTAGGGGGAGCTCATAGCAGACTGTATTATGCAAATAACTGCCAGCAGCCACCACTAGAGGAGCTCATAGCAGACTGTATTATGCAAATAACTGCCAGCAGCCACCACTAGGGGGAGCTCAGAGCATACTGTATTATGCAAATAACTGCCAGCAGCCACCACTAGGGGGAGCTCATAGCAAACTGTATTATGCTAATAACTGCCAGCAGCCACCACTAGGGGGAGCTCATAGCAGACTGTATTATGCAAATAACTGCCAGCAGCCACCACTAGAGGAGCTCATAGCAGACTGTATTATGCAAATAACTGCCAGCAGCCACCACTAGAGGGAGCTCAGAGCAGACTGTATTATGCAAATAACTGCCAGCAGCCACCACTAGGGGGAGCTCATAGCAGACTGTATTATGCAAATAACTGCCAGCAGCCACCACTAGGGGGAGCTCATAGCAGACTGTATCATGCAAATAACTGCCAGCAGCCACCACTAGAGGAGCTCATAGCAGACTGTATTATGCAAATAACTGCCAGCAGCCACCACTAGAGGGAGCTCAGAGCAGACTGTATTATGCAAATAACTGCCAGCAGCCACCACTAGAGGGAGCTCAGAGCAGACTGTATTATGCAAATAACTGCTAGCGGCCACCACTAGGGGGAGCTCATAGCTGACTGTATTATACAAATAACTGCCAGCAGCCACCACTAGGGGGAGCTCATAGCAGACTGTATTATGCAAATAACTGCCAGCAGCCACCAGTAGAGGGAGCTCATAGCATACTGTATTATGCAAATAACTGCCAGCAGCCACCACTAGGGGGAGCTCATAGCATACTGTATTATGCAAATAACTGCCAGCAGCCACCACTAGGGGGAGCTCATAGCATACTGTATTATGCAAATAACTGCCAGCAGCCACCACTAGGGGGAGCTCATGGCATACTGTTATGGGGAGTAGCGCCTTCTAGTGGAGGATGGTGATGATCCTCCGTGGCTTTTTGCCTCTATTTCATGTATGTCATGGCAATCACGCAAGCACAGGGGCTGTTTCCGCATGATTGCTGCCGAGAGCTCGGTGCACATTATAGCCGGGGTCGGTCCCCGGACCACCATTGGCTGTTTAACCCCCTAAATGCCACGATCAATAGCGATCACAACATTTTGGAGGCGGAGGGAGAGAGTGTACAGCAAAACATTGGAAAAAAAAAAAGACATGAATGATCACCGCTGCGTCCTCACTACTGATACAGGTCCCTCCATGGTGGGCGCAGGGACGCTAAGTGGAGACATCTCCATTCAGCCGCCTGACCGCTGCGGCCTGTGATTGGCTGCAGTGGTCAGGTGAGTTGGAGCAGCGCGTCGTCGGATGATACATGTAGCGACGTATTTCTCGATATGGACTGCGCAGCTGTGACCGTTTTGCCCTTTTTTTTTCTTATGCAGAAGAAGGAGAGCGAGTGTTTACGGCTGAAGATCCTGGTGCTGCAGGACGAGCTGAAGAGGCAGAAGAGGGCTCTGGGCCGCGAGGTGGAGCTGCTGCATAAGGAACGCAACGCCATGAACGCCAAACGTAAGTGACGCCGGAACCTTTCCCAAAGAGAATCCCACCAAATATACCCAGATCAGCCAGGAAGACGCCGCCCCGGGAGCCGCACCGCACTGCAGAGGCCATTACACCACTCCTTATTTGTCTTTCCCCCAATATTAAAAAGTATCTGAAGAGCCTAATAATGCTGCGCACCTTTATTCTGGGGCATTTTGCTTTGGAAATATCTCCCAAACTTCAAATACTACTGTCAGATCAGCGGTAATATCCCAAACTGGGGTCAATTCTGTGCCCCCAGATTCGGGAGCCGCCTGCCTTATGTATTAGGACTGCTCTATAGTATATAGATCCCACAAAAGACATGGGGGAGGCATAGGTCCACACTAGAAAAGGGGAGCGTGTCGGCTTGGACTGTGTATTTGTTTTTTTGTTGGTTTTTCTTTTCTTCTTTTTTTTCCTTTTTGTTTTGTTTGTATTATTTATTATTATTATTATTATTATTATTATTATTATTATTATTTCTTGTATATTTGCCTTTTTTATTTTTAGAATTTCTTTTTTACATTATTTGTACTTCAGTTCTTTTGCTTAGTTTTTAGTATCTTTTTACATTTTTTCTGCTCATGCTTTTTTTTTTTCCTTTTTTTTTTTTTTATGAACCTCATTTGCATATGTGTTCACACATTGCTTGTTCTGTTCCCCCCCCGCCCCCCCCCACCCCCTGAGTTTTATGTAAACCAGCAAAACACCTATGTGATTGTAGAAATCTCATGTGAGTGCAGCTCTGGAGTATAATACAGAAGGTAACTCAGTAACTCAGGATCAGTAATGTATGTACACAGTGACTGCACCAGCAGAATAGTGAGTGCAGCTCTGGAGTATAATACAAGAGGTAACTCAGGATCAGCAATGTAATGTATATACACAGTGACTGCACCAGCAGAATAGTGAGTGCAGCTCTGGAGTATAATACAGGAGGTAACTCAGTATCAGTAATGTATGTACACAGTGACTGTACCAGCAGAATAGTGAGTGCAGCTCTGGAGTATAATACAGGAGGTAACTCAGTATCAGTAATGTATGTACACAGTGACTGGACCAGCAGAATAGTGAGTGCAGCTCTGGAGTATAATACAGGAGGTAACTCAGTATCAGTAATGTATGTACACAGTGACTGTACCAGCAGAATAGTGAGTGCAGCTCTGGAGTATAATACTACTTAGTAATATGTCTTGTCCTGCTATTTCTCGCTTTTCCTTGTTGTGTATTTGTTTCTCTCCGGCAGTGCAGGGGTTAATATTTACCATATGTTTCCCTGTCTCTGTGCTGGACCCCATTACATAAAGCTGAGCGCTGCTCTTGGGTTTGCATTGTGTTAATGTTCCTGTGGCTTGTAGCTGTTCCCATGGTGTGATAGTTCAGCGCATTTTTCCATGGTTTGTGCAGAGCAGACATCTGACACTTTCTGCAGAGCGGCTGAAGACTTTTCACAAAGGGAAAAATTAAAAATAAAACAATCCTGTGTAACCCTTTATAGCCCGGTGTGCACCGCGGCCGCTCTGTGCCGGGCTCCGCTGCTGTGTAACCGAGTCTGTGTGATTGTCTCGCAGGTAATAAATTCACCTCTCAACGTGAGAAGCTGCAGAAGAAAAGCGAGTCCCTGAGCGAGCTGCGGAAGGAGTGCACGGCCAAGAGGTGAGCGCGGGGATCCGGCGTGCCGACATCGAGGCCGTGCTGCCGCCGGCAGGGGAGGCGACCGGGGCAGTGTGTAATATGGGGCTATGAAGACACTGCCCACAGGAGCAACTGCACAGTCCCATCAATGCCCTCCTTAGGATGGCTGATAAATGTCTCAGCGCTTGGGGTCCCCCTTCTATAGATGACTAAAGACTGGTCCAGCCGTTGCCGCCGCCGCCGGGGTCCAGCCGTTGCCGCCGGGGTCCAGCCGTTGCCGCCGGGGTCCAGCCGTTGCCGCCGGGGTCCAGCCGTTGCCGCCGGGGTCCAGCCGTTGCCGCCGGGGTCCAGCCGTTGCCGCCATTATTTTGTGCATTGTGTATATGTAGTAGCATGTTGACGCTTTAGGAGTGTTCTTGCATGGTGTGGGAGTATTACTTAAATACCGTGTGGCAGTACTTTCTGGGTAATATATAGCGGTGCTATTATAGGGGAACTGTTTGGCAGCATTATTTTGTTTTGTATGGAATAAATAATTTATGTAGCCTAAAAGAATTAAGAAAAAAATGTTTAAAAAATATATCTATAGGGGTGAAGCTGTAACCCTGACAGTGTGTGACTGATGCCGCGTTCCTGGTGGATAATCTGCGCTCTCCGCTCGCCAGGATCCGCTGCTGAATGAGGAAACCCCGATTATAAATCCTCTTTCTGTTTGTTTTTTTTTTCTTTTTTTCTTTCTTTCAGGGAGTCGTTTCTGAAGACCAACGCCCAGCTGACCATCCGCTGTCGGCAGCTTCTCTCCGAGCTCTCCTATATCTATCCCATAGATGCGGTGAGTGGTCGCAGCAGGGCGCGACGCTCTGCAAGAAAAACAATCAACCACCCACAAGTTATCACAGTCCGCACTAGCCAAGTTTTGTTAATACTCCTTAGCCCAAGTCGCGGCCATTTTTCGGCAATTCTTCGTTAATCGGGGTGTAGACTATTACATTTTTGTTGGGTCCAATGATAATAAGTTTAATCACAATTTCCCGGCTACACGGCCCTGACCTCCGCTGTCATATCCAGAAAAAGCCGACAGCAAGTGTTCATTTCTCCCTACAGCTCCCCCGCAGGAACAGTGGGGTATTGCAGTTTACATTGGAGTAAATGGTTCAGGTTCCCCCAAAAAAAAGATGTCTGTAGCTTTTCTCCTCTGACTGATTTATGAGGGGTCTTAGCAGGGAATTCGGTTTACACTTGACACAACTGAGTCCTATCACTTTCTTCTCTCCGCAGCTTGACCAAAAGGATTACTTCATATGTGGGGTGAAATTACCAAATTCAGAGGATTTCCAAGGTACTGTATTACATTTATACTGAAGGATAACTCAGGATCAGTAATGTCTTGTGGAGGTGGCCTAAGCTATAACATTCACAGATATTTTATTAAGGGGGGACTGTGGAGGTGGCCTAAGCTATAGCTTGTTTGTTTAAAGATAATAAGAATATCGGTGTATGTAAATAATCAAAATCTAGATGTAGTAGCAAAATTATCTGTGTATGTAAATAATCAAAATATAGATGTAGTAGCACAATTATCTGTGTCTATGTGGCAATTGCACAGATCTATAATATAATTCTAAGCTGTATAGTCATGAAGCTGTTACCAAGGATAATTGAACAGATATATAAACAATGAACAGAGAAAGTATTTATGCTTATCAGTAGTTCCACACAAAGAAGAAATGTGCCATCTATGGGATGAAATGTGTGTACCTACAGTCCCCAACCCTCCCTATGCAGCGTCGATGTGTGAGACAAGACAGATTGATACTTTCTTCAGCGCTCTATTGGGAGACCCAGACGATTGGGGTATAGCTACTGCCCTCTGGAGGCCACACAAAGCACTACATTAAAAGTGCAAGGCCCCTCCCCCTCTGGCTATACCCCCCCGTGGTATCACGGGTTCTCCAGTTTTAGCTTTGTGTGCGAAGGAGGTCAGACATTCCATGCATAGCTCCACAGATTTTAGTCAGCAGTAGCTGCTGACTATTTCGGATGGAAGAAAAGAGGACACATATAGTGTCCCCAGCATGCTCCCTTCTCACCCCTGGATGGTGTTGTAAGGTTGAGGTACCTATTGCTGGTACAGGGCTGGAGCCTGACATGCTGTTTTCCTTCCACATCCCCTTGTAGGGCTCTGTGGAAGTGGGATCCTGCCGGCCTCTCAGCTCTGACGCCGGGCTCCATCCACAGACCCATAGCACCTGATGGATTCGGAGCAGGAGTACGATCAGGGACAGGCCCTGCATCATACAGGTACTCTGTGTCCCCGGCAGGCACAGACACACTCCGGGCTGGCTGGGTGTTGTAGTGCGCCGGGGACCGCAACGTGGAGTTGGTGTCCCTACAGATTACTGGGGGACTTTTTTGTGTATGGGAACGCAGCGCCGACCCCCTCTGGACCGGGCGGCGCTGCTGTGACTTGTGGTGCGCCGGGGATCCGCCGTCCGCGCTTTTACGGCGGCGGCGGTTATAAATTTAGTCCCCGGCTTTTTGGGCCTAGGACGCCGGCAGCTCCGATTCGTTCCCGCCCCCACCCTGTCATTCAGGGTAGGGGAGAGACGCTGTTCGCTAGCAGCGACGAGGGCTGGAGCCTGATTTACATGCTCCAGCCCTCTCACTTGGCACAGAGGGAAGCAGGCTTCCCGCTCTTGGCCAGGAACGCCCAGGGCCCGCCCCCCTTCCTCTCTCGAGACGCCGGCAGCCATTACATGCATGCCTGGCTGGAGGAAGGACGCAAGGCTCTGGGAGACCTGGACTAGGGGCTATCTGGCGACCACACACCCGCTTTTTTAAGCGGGCGGTAAGCGATTTTTCTGTGCTGGTCCCTCTAGTGCCTCACGGTGTATCGGTGTACTGGGTACAGATATATAGATATTGTATTTCTTGCACTGTGAGGTCGCTTCTGGCTGCATATCCCAGATCGCTCTGTGGAAGCAGCAACATGTCATCCTCAAAACGCAAGGCGGCCAAGGCAAAAAGGGCTGTGTATACTGCGTGTGCTGCATGTGGGGCTAATCTACCAGCAGGCTCCGATGACCCCCATTGTGTGCAATGCTCCGACCCGGTGCTGCTTCGCCAGCCGGAGTCAGGAGAGGTAGCGACTCAGGCTGAGACGCTTGTAAGTTCTGCCCCGGTGACAGGGACAGACTTTGCAGTTTTTGCAGATAATATGTCTGTGTCTATGGCAAAAATCCTTGAAACCTTGCAATCTATGCATGGGGCTCAGTCTCTGGGCACGGCGAGGCCTCTGTCCTCAGGTCCCCCTTACTTGGAATGTATCCAGCCCACAGGGGGGTCCCCGGCTTCACAGGCCGAGGATTATGACTCAGATGATAGCCCCAGCCACCCTAAGCGGCTCGCTGGGAAAGACCCTCAACGTCATCACACTGCTCAGGGTCTCAGCGCAATCAGTCTCCCTGTGATGTGTCTGATGAGAGTGATCAGGAATCCACTCCTGGAACCCCTCTCAACCTGGATACCCCGGATGGGGATGCCATGGTAAACGACCTTATCTCAGCCATCAATAGGCTGTTGGATATTTCTCCCCCAGCCCCTTCAGCAGAAGAGGCGGCTGCGGAGCAGGAGAAGTTTCGTTTCCTTTATCCCAAGCGTAAATTGAGTGCTTTGTTAGATCACTCTGACTTCAGAGAATCAATCCAGAAGCACGACGCTCACCCAGAAAGGCGTTTCTCTAAACGATCTAAAGATACGCGTTTCCCTTTCCCCCCTGAGGTGGTCAAGCGCTGGACACAGTGTCCAAAGGTAGACCCCCCGATTTCCAAACTTGCAGCTAGATCCATAGTTGCAGTGGAGGATGGCGCTTCACTTAAAGATGCCAATGACAGACAGATGGACCTTTGGTTAAAATCTGTCTATGAAGCTATCGGCGCGTCGTTTGCTCCGGCATTCGCAGCCGTATGGGCACTCCAGGCTATTTCAGCTGGCTTAGCAAAAGTGGATGCTATCATGCATCCAGCAGTGCCGCAAGTGGCGCACCTTACCACGCAGATGTCGGCGTTTGCGTCTTACGCTATCAATGCGGTCCTAGAATCTACCAGTCGCACCTCAATGGCGTCCGCCAATTCGGTAGTTTTGCGCAGAGCCTTGTGGTTAAAGGACTGGAAAGCAGATGCTGGTTCCAAAAAATGTTTAACCAGTTTGCCTTTGTCTAGAGATAGACTGTTTGGCGAGCCATTGGCTGACATCATTAAGCAGTCCAAGGGTAAAGACTCCTCTTTACCACAACCCAGAACATCCAAACCTCAGCAGAAAAAGTGGCAGCAGAGGTTTCAGTCCTTTCGAGGTTCGGGCAAGACACCATTTACCTCGTCCAAAGGGACTCAGAGGACGCAAAGAAACTCAGATTCGTGGCGGACTCACACACGCCCCAAGAAAGCAAATGGAGGTACCGCTTCCAAAGCGGCTACCTCATGACTTCCAGCCCCCCCCCTCCGCATCGCCGGTCGGGGGCAGGCTCTCCCGCTTTTCCGGCATTTGGATGTCACAGGTCAAAGACCGGTGGGTGACGGACATTTTGTCTCGCGGGTACAGAATCGAGTTCAATTCTCGTCCTCCAGCTCGGTTCTTCAGAACCTCCCCACATCCAGACCGAGCAGATGCTCTGCTGCAGGCGGTGGATTCCCTAAAAGCGGAAGGAGTGGTGATCCCAGTCCCTCCTCAGGAACAAGGGCAAGGGTTTTACTCCAATCTCTTTGTGGTTCCAAAAAAGGACGGCTCGTTCCGTCCTGTTCTGGACCTAAAACGGCTCAACAAACATGTGCACGCCAGGAGGTTCCGGATGGAAACCCTCCGCTCTGTCATTGCCTCAATGTCCGGAGGAGACTTCCTTGCCTCAATAGACATCAAAGATGCTTATCTCCACGTGCCAATTGCTACAGAACATCAACGTTTTCTACGTTTTGTGATAGGAGACGACCATTTTCAGTTCGTAGCTCTTCCATTTGGTCTGGCGACAGCCCCACGGGTCTTCACCAAGGTCATGGCGGCGGTGGTAGCAGTCTTGCACTCTCAGGGACACTCGGTGATCCCTTACCTAGACGACTTATTGGTCAAAGCTCCCTCTCAGGAGGCATGTCAGCACAGCCTGAATGCTACGCTGGAGACTCTACAGTCTTTCGGATGGATCATCAACTTTCCAAAGTCGATCCTATCACCGACTCAGTCACTAACGTATCTTGGCATGGAGTTTCATACTCTAGCAGCGATAGTGAAGCTGCCGCTGAACAAGCAGCGGTCACTACAGACAGGGGTGCAATCTCTCCTGCAGGGCCAGTTGCATCCCTTGCGGCGTCTCATGCATTTCCTAGGGAAGATGGTGGCAGCCATGGAAGCAGTTCCCTTTGCGCAGTTTCATCTGCGCCCACTTCAATGGGACATTCTCCGCCAATGGGACGGGAAGTCAACGTCCCTGGACAGGAAAGTCTCGCTTTCCCAGACGGCCAAGGACTCTCTACAATGGTGGCTCCTTCCCACCTCATTATCTCAGGGAAGATCCTTCCTGCCCCCATCCTGGGCAGTAGTCACGACAGATGCGAGTCTGTCGGGGTGGGGAGCAGTGTTTCTCCACCACAGGGCTCAGGGGACGTGGACTCCGCAGGAGTCCACCCTTCAGATCAATGTTCTGGAAATCAGAGCAGTGTATCTTGCCCTACTAGCCTTCCAGCAGTGGCTGGAAGGAAAGCAGATCCGAATCCAATCGGACAACTCCACAGCGGTGGCATACATCAACCACCAAGGAGGGACGCGCAGTCGGCAAGCCTTCCAAGAAGTCCGGCGCATTCTAATGTGGGTGGAGGACAGAGCATCCACCATATCCGCGGTTCACATCCCAGGCGTAGAAAACTGGGAAGCAGACTTCCTCAGTCGCCAGGGCATGGACGCAGGGGAATGGTCCCTTCACCCGGACGTGTTTCAGGAAATCTGTCGCCGCTGGGGAGTGCCGGACGTCGACCTAATGGCATCCCGGCACAACAACAAGGTCCCGGCATTCATGGCGAGGTCGCGCGATCAAAGAGCTCTGGCGGCAGACGCCTTGGTTCAAGATTGGTCGCAGTTTCAGCTCCCTTACGTGTTTCCGCCTCTGGCGCTCTTGCCCAGAGTGCTACGCAAGATCAGATCCGAGTGCAGCCGCATCATACTCGTCGCTCCAAACTGGCCGAGGAGGTCGTGGTATCCGGATCTGTGGCATCTCACGATCGGTCGACCGTGGTCACTGCCAGACCGACCAGACTTACTGTCCCAAGGGCCGTTTTTCCATCAGAATTCTGCGGCCCTGAACCTGACTGTGTGGCCATTGAGTCCTGGATCCTAGCATCTGCAGGATTATCTCAAGGAGTGGTTGCCACAATGAGACAAGCTAGAAAGTCGAATTCTGCTAAGATCTACCACAGAACGTGGAAGATTTTCTTATCCTGGTGCTCGGCCCAGGGAGTGTCTCCCTGGCCATTTGCATTACCCAAGTTTCTTTCCTTCCTGCAATCGGGGTTAGAAAAGGGCTTGTCGCTCAGCTCCCTTAAAGGGCAAGTTTCGGCACTATCCGTGTTTTTTCAGAAGCGTCTAGCACGTCTTCCTAAGGTGCGCACGTTCCTGCAGGGGGTCTGTCATATTGTGCCCCCGTACAAGCGACCGTTAGATCCATGGGATCTGAACAGGGTACTAGTTGCTCTCCAGAAGCCGCCCTTCGAGCCTCTGAAGGAAGTTTCCTTTTCTCGGCTGTCGCAGAAAGTGGCGTTTCTTGTTGCGATCACATCGCTTCGGCGAGTGTCTGAGCTGGCAGCTCTGTCATCCAAGGCTCCCTTCCTGGTGTTCCACCAGGACAAGGTTGTGCTGCGCCCCATTCCGGAGTTTCTTCCTAAGGTCGTATCCTCTTTTCATCTTAATCAGGATATTTCCTTGCCTTCTTTTTTGCCCTCATCCGGTTCACCGGTATGAAAAGGACTTACGTTTGCTAGATCTGGTGAGAGCACTCAGAATCTACATTTCCCGCACGGCGCCCATACGCCGTGCCGATGCACTTTTCGTCCTTGTCGCTGGTCCGCGCAAGGGGTTGCAGGCTTCTAAAGCCACCCTGGCTCGATGGATCAAAGAACCAATTCTAGAGGCCTACCGTTCTGCTGGGCTTCCGGTTCCTTCAGGGCTAAAAGCCCACTCAACCAGAGCCGTGGGTGCGTCCTGGGCATTACGTCACCAGGCTTCGGCTCCACAGGTGTGCCAGGCAGCTACCTGTCCAGTCTGCACACTTTCACCAAGCATTATCAGGTGCATACCTATGCTTCGGCGGATGCCAGCTTAGGTAGAAGAGTCCTGCAGGCGGCAGTGACACCCCCGTAGGGGAGGGCTGTTTTGCAGCTCTAACATGAGGTATTTATTTACCCACCCAGGGACAGCTTTTGGACGTCCCAATCGTCTGGGTCTCCCAATAGAGCGCTGAAGAAGAAGGGAATTTTGTTACTTACCGTAAATTCCTTTTCTTCTAGCTCTTATTGGGAGACCCAGCACCCGCCCTGTTGTCCTTCGGGATGTTTTTTTGTTGTTTGCGGGTACACATGTTGTTCATGTTGAACGGTTTTTCAGTTCTCCGATGTTATTCGGAGTTAATTTGTTTAAACCAGTTATTGGCTTCCTCCTTCTTGCTTTGGCACTAAAACTGGAGAACCCGTGATACCACGGGGGGGTATAGCCAGAGGGGGAGGGGCCTTGCACTTTTAATGTAGTGCTTTGTGTGGCCTCCAGAGGGCAGTAGCTATACCCCAATCGTCTGGGTCTCCCAATAAGAGCTAGAAGAAAAGGAATTTACGGTAAGTAACAAAATTCCCTTCTTTTGTACATGTCTGAAGGTTGGAATGTAATACTAAAATCTGAGCTATAGATTACACGAGTTCAGTTGGTGACGCTGGCTCAAGGAGAGCATGTCTGTGTGGTCATTGTCTGATTCATTAATATCGGCACTGATATACAGCTAATACGGCACAGTCTCTGGATACCCTGTATGAAGATACCATTAGCAGTCTTCACCCAAAATCCTCCCTTAACAGTCTGTACACAGTGACTGCACCAGCAGAATAGTGAGTGCAGCTCTGGAGGATTATATAGTAACTATTCATGAATTGTTTTGCAGCTAAGGATGACGGCAGTGTGGCTGTGGCGCTGGGCTACACGGCTCATCTGGTATCTATGATTTCCTTCTTCCTCCAAGTCCCTCTGCGGTATCCTATCCTCCACAAGGGCTCCCGATCCGCCATCAAAGACAATATCAACGACAAACTTACAGAGAAGGAGAGAGAGTAAGTCGGACTGATAAACCAAACCTGAGATTACGAGGTCCCGGCGATCGATGCTGCAGGTGACGGGCGACGCTGCATCCGGGGGCTGTTTACTGGAAATGGCAAAATAGCATCACTTTAATTCAGATGTTAGTGCAGAGCTGTCACTTCCCTTCCCCCAGAATAATAATCATAATTGTGTAAAACCTTTTTTTGTGTGTGAACGTTTGTGTTTCTGCCAAACTATGAAAATTTCCTCAGTGCTGGGATAATGGCTTTAATATGTCGGGGCTGAGCGACGTCCGCTGCGAAACGAGCAGCTGCAGGTACGAGAGCGCGGAGTTAACCTCACAGCCTGAGCCGCTGCAACCTCATGTTATAGGGGGTTTAGCTTTTGGGGATGTTTATTTTTGTAAAATTATAGATTTGGTCACGTGTTGTAGCATGCATGATATAAAAAATAATACCGCCATATCATGAGCAGCTAATACTGCCCTATGGAAGGCAGGTAAATTCAGAAACGAGCATCGAGTAACAGATACCACACCCTTTGTTGCCCCTCACCCACAAGACCCCCCATAACAGAGCATTACTGGCGTACAAGCGGTTGTATTCCTATAGTCCAGGAAATACGGTAAATTGCACAAATCTCCCTTATCCACTCAATTTGCCACTGCCTGGCTGCAGCTTTCCCCTTCTCCCGCCTGCAGCTTTCCCCTTCCCCCTTCTCCCGCCTGCAGCTTTCCCCTTCCCCCTTCTCCCGCCTGCAGCTTTCCCCTTCTCCCGCCTGCAGCTTTCCCCTTCCCCCTTCTCCCGCCTGCAGCTTTCCCCTTCCCCCTTCTCCCGCCTGCAGCTCTTTCCCCTCCCCCCTTCTCCCGCCTGCAGCTCTTTCCCCTTCCCCCTTCTCCCGCCTGCAGCTCTTTCCCCTTCCCCCTTCTCCCGCCTGCAGCTCTTTCCCCTTCCCCCTTCCCCGGCTGCGGCTTTTCCCCCTCCCCCCCCCCCTCCTCCTCCCCCCCCCCTCCTCCTCCCCCCCCTCCCTCCCGGCTGCGGCTTTTCCCCCTCTTCCCTCCCGGCTGCGGCCTTTCCCCCTCTTCCCTCCCGGCTGCGGCCTTTCCCCCTCTTCCCTCCCGGCTGCGGCCTTTCCCCCTCTTCCCTCCCGGCTGCGGCCTTTCCCCCTCTTCCCTCCCGGCTGCGGCCTTTCCCCCTCTTCCCTCCCGGCTGTGGCCTTTCCCCCTCTTCCCTCCCGGCTGCGGCCTTTCCCCCTCTTCCCTCCCGGCTGCGGCCTTTCCCCCTCTTCCCTCCCGGCTGCGGCCTTTCCCCCTCTTCCCTCCCGGCTGCGGCCTTTCCCCCTCTTCCCTCCCGGCTGCGGCCTTTCCCCCTCTTCCCTCCCGGCTGCGGCCTTTCCCCCTCTTCCCTCCCGGCTGCGGCCTTTCCCCCTCTTCCCTCCCGGCTGCGGCCTTTCCCCCTCTTCCCTCCCGGCTGCGGCCTTTCCCCCTCTTCCCTCCCGGCTGCGGCCTTTCCCCCTCTTCCCTCCCGGCTGCGGCCTTTCCCCCTCTTCCCTCCCGGCTGCGGCCTTTCCCCCTCTTCCCTCCCGGCTGCGGCCTTTCCCCCTCTTCCCTCCCGGCTGCGGCCTTTCCCCCTCTTCCCTCCCGGCTGCGGCCTTTCCCCCTCTTCCCTCCCGGCTGCGGCCTTTCCCCCTCTTCCCTCCCGGCTGCGGCCTTTCCCCCTCTTCCCTCCCGGCTGCGGCCTTTCCCCCTCTTCCCTCCCGGCTGCGGCCTTTCCCCCTCTTCCCTCCCGGCTGCGGCCTTTCCCCCTCTTCCCTCCCGGCTGCGGCCTTTCCCCCTCTTCCCTCCCGGCTGCGGCCTTTCCCCCTCTTCCCTCCCGGCTGCGGCCTTTCCCCCTCTTCCCTCCCGGCTGCGGCCTTTCCCCCTCTTCCCTCCCGGCTGCGGCCTTTCCCCCTCTTCCCTCCCGGCTGCGGCCTTTCCCCCTCTTCCCTCCCGGCTGCGGCCTTTCCCCCTCTTCCCTCCCGGCTGCGGCCTTTCCCCCTCTTCCCTCCCGGCTGCGGCCTTTCCCCCTTTTCCCTCCCGGCTACGGCCTTTCCCCCTTTTCCCTCCCGGCTGCGGCCTTTCCCCCTCTTCCCTCCCGGCTGCGGCCTTTCCCCCTCTTCCCTCCCGGCTGCGGCCTTTCCCCCTCTTCCCTCCCGGCTGCGGCCTTTCCCCCTCTTCCCTCCCGGCTGCGGCCTTTCCCCCTCTTCCCTCCCGGCTGCGGCCTTTCCCCCTCTTCCCTCCCGGCTGCGGCCTTTCCCCCTCTTCCCTCCCGGCTGCGGCCTTTCCCCCTCTTCCCTCCCGGCTGCGGCCTTTCCCCCTCTTCCCTCCCGGCTGCGGCCTTTCCCCCTCTTCCCTCCCGGCTGCGGCCTTTCCCCCTCTTCCCTCCCGGCTGCGGCCTTTCCCCCTCTTACCTCCCGGCTGCGGCCTTTCCCCCTCTTACCTCCTGGCTGTGGCCTTTCCCCCTCTCCCCCCACCGGCTGCGGCTTCCCCTCCCTGGCTGAACTCTTCACACGAGGCATCTATCATCATCATAATCATCATTTCTAATACTTGTGCGCCTGGTAACATTTATATGTATTTACTGCGGGTTTTATCTGGAATTTTTGTTTTTCTTCTTTATAACAAAAAAATAAAATATTGATTTGATGACAAAATTACTGATTACTGGAGAAATCGGGGATTCAGGCCACAAGTTACACCCAGAGATAAAATTAACTCCAGCAGTGTCTGAAAAACAGAAAACTATTGTCTGGTCTCCAGCCAAGCCGATTGGAAAGACAGGTGGAGGCGGAAAACATGGAGCTCTTCAGTGCAGGATTAGTGTCTACCGCAGAACAACCGCCATGTACACCAGACTATAAATCATCCGACCTCACTGCCCAGAGACAAGGGGCGGACGACACACCCAAACCTCCGAACTGACAGCGAGCACTGTACAAGAATATATCTACTATAATACTGCCCCTATGTACAAGAATATAACTACTATAATACTGCCCCCTATGTACAAGAATATAACTACTATAATACTGCCCCCTATGTACAAGAATATAACTACTATAATACTGCCCCCTATGTACAAGAATATAACTACTATAATACTGCCCCTATATACAAAAATATAACTACTATAATACTGCTCCTATATACAAGAATATAACTACTATAATACTGCTCCTATATACAAGAATATAACTACTATAATACTGCCCCCTATGTACAAGAATATAACTACTATAATACTGCTCCTATGTACAAGAATATAACTACTATAATACTGCTCCTATATACAAGAATATAACTACTATAATACTGCCGCTATGTACAAGAATATAACTACTATAATACCGCCACTATGTACAAGAATATAACTACTATAATACCGCCCCTATGTACAAGAATAGAACTACTATAATACTGCCCCCTATGTACAAGAATATAACTACTATAATACTGCTCCCTATGTACAAGAATATAACTACTATAATACTGCCCCCTATGTACAAGAATATAACTACTATAATACTGCCGCTATGTACAAGAATATAACTACTATAATACTGCCCCTATGTACAAGAATATAACTACTATAATACTGCCCCTATGTACAAGAATAGAACTACTATAATACTGCCCCCTATGTACAAGAATATAACTACTATAATACTGCTCCTATATACAAGAATATAACTACTATAATACTGCTCCTATATACAAGAATATAACTACTATAATACTGCCCCCTATGTACAAGAATAGAACTACTATAATGCTGCCCCCTATGTACAAGAATATAACTACTATAATACTGCCCCCTATGTACAAGAATATAACTACTATAATACTGCCCCTATGTACAAGAATATAACTACTATAATACTGCCCCCTATATACAAGAATATAACTACTATAATACTGCTCCCTATGTACAAGAATATAACTGCACTTTAATAATTTGTCTTGCAGATTTCCTTTGTATCCAAAAGGAGGTGAAAAGCTTCAGTTTGATTACGGTGTTTACCTTCTCAACAAGAACATAGCTCAGGTTTGTCACTTCTATTATTACCCGATGTCTGCGATTTGCGTTTTCATCCTAATATTTAAATGAGCCATAATATGTTTAATATATATTTTTTTTTTTTTAGCGGTTAAAGCTCATTATTTCTGATTTCAAAGTGCTAAATCTACTGCATAGACTGAAATTTAGATTCTCGCTACTGTCAGCCACCACTAGAGGGAGCTCGGTGCATAAGGAATTATACAGTGTGGATTGAATATGGTGAAAGCTCCTGATCGCCCCCTGGTGGTGGCTGCAGATATATAAATCTATCCTTATACAGAGGGTTTGGTTTTCGATATCAGATTAAGTTATGACTTTTTATACAAATATAATAATAATAATAATAATAATTTTATTCATTTATATAGCGCTATTAATTCCATAGCACTTTACATACATTGGCAACACTGTCCCCATTGGGGCTCACAATCTAGAGTCCCTATCTGTATGTCTTTGGAATGTGGGAGGAAACCGGAGTACCCGGAGGAAACCCACGCAAACACGGGGAGAACATACAAACTCCTTGCAGATGGTGTCCTTGGTGGGATTTGAACCCAGGACCCCAGCGCTGCAAGACTGCAGTGCTAGCCACTGAGCCACCGTGCCGCCCTAATATATTACAACCTCATTATAACTGATTATTTTTTATTTATTAAATTATTATTTATTTTTTTTTTCCCTTTTTGGACATTCTCCTTTTAATTGCTGCGATATATACAATATTCACCTCTCTCCATCCTCGGTGTCTTCGGCGTCTGTAGTGACGGTTTTCTTTTGCACACAGCTCTGGTGAGAGGTTTTATAGAGCCGCGCTCTCGCACCTCGTGTTTGCTTTGGACACTTTCTGTCCGGACACTTTCCGATACTTTACAATTAGAGGTGGAAAATGTAAAGCCAAAAAACCCCAAAGCTGTGGATTCAGACAGTTCAAACCCCTCCTCCTCCCCCCCCCCCCCCATCCCCCCCGTCAGTCACCGGGTTCATTGCAGTGGTAATGGGATCTGCTCACCTGTAAAGCGGCTGCAGCAGACGGCCCGGAGTCGCCTTTCCATGAACCCGTGAAGGTGGAATCTGGAGATGGAGGATCCAGGGACGTTATTGTCCCCTCACCTCTGTTTTCCGGAGCCGTGCAGTTTGCATAATTAATAGCACTTTTATAGCGCTATGGACCACGTCGTTGCATCGTGACCGCACAGGCTATAACTGTCCACGAGCGATGGAGCAGACATGTTTGGTGCCAGCGGCCGATGTCTGACTGTTTCCACTGGGGCCCCGTATATAAAATGAAAAGTTTACTTTGTTTTTTTTTTCTGTTCTCAGATACAAAGCAGGTTCAAATATTGTCAGAAGTTAGCTACTTCCTGCACAAAAATAACAGAATAAGAAGCAAAAAACACGAATTTAATAATATAATTTGGCTACTACCTGTATATAGAGATTAGAGGGAGGTGTAATAACTGGAAATTGCGTACGTAAGAGGAGTAGGATCAATAATTGCAAATTCCATTAGGTGGGGAAGTTAGCTACTTCCTGCACAAAAATAGCACAATGAGAAACAAAAATACAAATTTAATGGTATAATTTGGCTACTACCTGTATATAGAGATTAGAGAGAGGAATAATAACTGGAAACTTAACTGGCAGGTGAAGAGTAGGATCAATAATTGCAAATTCCATTAGGTAGGGAAGTTAGCTACTTCCTTTCAGTATTGAAACTAGTTAGCTACTTGAAACTTGCGTAGCAAAAGACGGAAACTAGTTTCTTCAAATAAGTAATCAAAGAAGGAATCAAATCTATCAGATGAGAAGTTAGCTACTTTCTGCATAGCAATAATAGAATAAGAAGCAAAAAATATTAATTTATTAGTATAACTTTGCTACTACCTGTATATAGGGATTAGAGGGAGGTGTAATAACTGGAAACTTAATTTGTAGGAGAAATTGGCTACGTAATTTGCGTAGGATAACTAATTTCAAATTCCATTAGGTGGGGAAGTTAGCTACTTCCTTTCCATCTTGAAACTAGCTAGCTTCTTCCTTTCCATCTTGAACTAGTTAGCTACTACCTTTCAATCTTGACACTTTCGTGGCAAAAGACTGAAACTAGTTTCTACAAATTAGTAATCAAAGAAGAATTAAAATCTTTCACATGAGAAGTTAGCTACTTCCTGCATAGCAATAATTGAATGGGAAGCAAAAAAACCACATGAATTTAATAGTATAATTTGGATACTACCTGTATATAAAGATTAGAGGGAAGCTTAATTAGTAGGAGAAATTAGCTACGTAACTTGTGTAGGATTAATAATTTGCAAATTCCATTAGGTGGGGAAGTTGGCTACTTCCTTTCTATCTTGAATCTCGTTAGCTACTTCCTTTCAATCTTTAAACCTACGTGGCAAATTAAGTTAACTAGTTTCTTCAAATAGATTTTATTCCTCCTTCAATTATTTATCACATGAGAAGTTGGCTACTTCCTTCTGTTATGGGAAGACTCAAAGCCTATAGTGGAAGTTAGCTCCTTTTATTGAAAGGAAAAAATAAGTTAGCTCCTTCCTACATCTATAGAGTAGAGCAGGGCATGAAAGCTTAAAACTTTGAGTAGCAAGAAAAAAAAATTAGCTTTTTTCTATATAAATGAATAGCTATAGGAGAAGTTAGCTACTTCCTCCAAGGTATTAAGGAGCAAAAACTTGGAAACCTAGTAGAATTTTGCCATTTTTAAAATCCTATAAAGAATAAAGAGAGGAGCAAAACTTGTATAAAATTCTACGTGTCTACTTCCTTCCCCCATTAAGGAGCAAAAATGCAAAACTCTGGCAGAAGTTAGCTACTTTAATAGGAAGGGAAGTTTCCTATGACTTTCATGTATTAGAGCAAGGAACCTAAGCTTGAAATCTGATTCGAACAGAAGTTAGCTAAGTTCTTCCTGTAAGGAATAAGTAGAAGAGCAAAAACTTGAAATGTAGCAAAGGAAGTTAGCTACTTCCTTTATACAAGGAATAGAGGGAGGAGCAAAAACTCAAACAAAAAGTTAATTACTTTCTCCTTTATAAGATATAGAAGCAAAACGTTGAGTAGGAGGATAAGGTAACTTCCTTAATCATATGAGGAATACTTAAAGGAACAAAAAACCGTGAAATTCTGCAAGAAGTTAGCTACTTCCACAATATAAGGAATAGATGTAGGATAAAAAGGGAGGAGGAGACGTTGGCTGCTACTTTCCTATAGGGAATAGATTGAGGTGCAAAAACTGAAACCTGGAGTAGAAGTTAGCTACTTCCTCAATATAAGGAATAGATGTAGAATAAAAAGGCGTGGAGGAGACGTTAACTACTACCTTATAGGGAATAAAGGGAGGTACAAAAAAATGAAACCTCGAGAAAGAGAAGTTAGCTACTTCCTCTATTATTGTCACCTCTAACACATTCTAGTTTTTCTGGTCTTCGCAAGCAGGGAAAACAAAAGCAGCAAGATGGTTTGGAAAGAGCGGGTGTGATTGGCTGCCAGGGAGAAAGTCCTCTTTGTGGCCAGGTGACAGAGAAACTACTAACATGGCAGCCATCGATGGTTGTAACTCTCCTGTCTCACAGTAAATGCCTTGTCTGGAGCACAGGACGGTTCACATTTTTGGCCGGGGGTTCACGCTACACAAGCTCCCTTGCAGCCTCGGATTGTAAGAGACCTGCCCTCGGCGGCAGTGTCCTATAGGTGCACATTATCCTATATTATCCTATATGCGGCTGTAATGGTCTGCCGTTCTTGTCCTTGTGTCCCCCGCACTTATCTTTATAAAACACATTGGACGGATCATTTTCAGGAACATAAACTCTGGATTCGGGCGTCTGGATTTTATGGGCTGGGGCTGATGCAGTAAAGCTCAGGATATTTTGGCCGGAGCTGACGAACATTTACTTTTTCTATTTCTCCCCAAAGAAAAATGAAGTATAAGACTATAGAGTACAGGCGGCGAGCCGAGCAAGGGAGAGTCAGCGAGCTGTAAAGACCGCCGTCTGCTTCCCACAGATGAGAATAATCAAGTCTGGAGCGCCGAGTATCACCGCCAAATAATAAGGGAAAGTGATCACAAATCATGGGAGCGGACTTCGCATTCACAATAATGGCCGCAGTCACTGCCATACAGGTTCTATTCGCACCGGAGTCCTGTTCTTATAGGAGTCCTGGAGGCGGAGCATCCATTTATCAGAAAAAAGCAGCTCCAGTGATATGCATCACCATCTCTTTGCGATATACTTTATTTAAGGGGGTATTGCTGTTTTGGTAAGTGATGGGTTCACTGGGGGTCCTGCCCCTTTCTTGCTTAGTGATGGGTTCACTGGGGGTCCCATCAATTCTTGCTTAGTCATGGGTTCACTGGGGGTCCCACCAATTCTTGCTTAGTGATGGGTTCACTGGGCGTCCCACCCATTCTTGCTTAGTGATGGGTTCACTGGGGGTCCCACCCATTCTTGCTAAGTCCTAAGTATTTTTGGAATGTGCAGGATTCCTGTAACTTCTGCTGAGACCGGGCGGCCCCACGAGACCGGGCGGCCCCACGAGACCGGGCGGCCCCACGAGACCGGGCGGCCCCACGAGACCGGGCGGCCCCACGAGACCGGGCGGCCCCACGAGACCGGGCGGCCCCACGAGACCGGGCGGCCCCACGAGACCGGGCGGCCCCACGAGACCGGGCGGCCCCACGAGACCGGGCGGCCCCACGAGACCGGGCGGCCCCACGAGACCGGGCGGCCCCACGAGACCGGGCGGCCCCACGAGACCGGGCGGCCCCACGAGACCGGGCGGCCCCACGAGACCGGGCGGCCCCACGAGACCGGGCGGCCCCACGAGACCGGGCGGCCCCACGAGACCGGGCGGCCCCACGAGACCGGGCGGCCCCACGAGACCGGGCGGCCCCACGAGACCGGGCGGCCCCACGAGACCGGGCGGCCCCACGAGACCGGGCGGCCCCACGAGACCGGGCGGCCCCACGAGACCGGGCGGCCCCACGAGACCGGGCGGCCCCACGAGACCGGGCGGCCCCACGAGACCGGGCGGCCCCACGAGACCGGGCGGCCCCACGAGACCGGGCGGCCCCACGAGACCGGGCGGCCCCACGAGACCGGGCGGCCCCACGAGACCGGGCGGCCCCACGAGACCGGGCGGCCCCACGAGACCGGGCGGCCCCACGAGACCGGGCGGCCCCACGAGACCGGGCGGCCCCACGAGACCGGGCGGCCCCACGAGACCGGGCGGCCCCACGAGACCGGGCGGCCCCACGAGACCGGGCGGCCCCACGAGACCGGGCGGCCCCACGAGACCGGGCGGCCCCACGAGACCGGGCGGCCCCACGAGACCGGGCCCCATTCTCATTAAGTCAAATTTGTCCTTAATGGCCACCTTGTTTCTCCTGCAATGCCTAGTGCCCCGGTGCTCCAGCAATGTGCGGAGGTCGGCCATGTGCTCGGAGGATTTGACCTGTATCCCGCCTTCTACGTTTTTGTGCACGAGGAGCCATGATTGTGGGGCTGTTACATTGGTTTTCCCCATTGGCCGCAGACACAACACGTCTCATTCTTAGGGTTTTGATCAAACATGGACCTGACGGTATGTGCCGGCGGCGTGTTACCGGTGACAGGGTAGCGCTCATTCCATCCTCCGTGTCTTCTAGAATATTTTATTGGCTCTAAGATGATTTGTAGCCGACTGTAATAAAGGAAGCCTTCCCCCATGAGCCCCGGCGGCTTGGAGACGTCATATAACCCGAGCTGTGCCGAGAAAACCGCCTAATGCTGCACACAGACTCCGCGCAGGAGCGTCTTCCTCTGCAGGAGCATGATTTTACCTGCGGACGGAGCCGTTGAGTTTATACTTGGACGTCGCAGGTTACATTATCCGGACATCTTTACTTTATGCTGGAATTTTACAATTGCCAGATTTATTTTCTTAGAGATAGATATCGAGGGTGTGAACGATGTGCAATATTCTTAGCATGTGCGAATCCCAGAAGCGCTCGACCTGCCTTATGGGAAGACGCCGAAACACAGAGCCCCATTTTTTTACCATATGCACTGTCACATGCAACCCCCCCCCCCCCCCCTCTCACCACCAAATCGTGGCACATGAAATTTCCCCAAATCCCTGTGTGAAGAGGCCTATTCCCCCTTCCTTTATATTCTCTCTGCCGCAAAATACGGCCAGCGACTTTGGTTTCTGGCTTCCAAATCGAAGGAGGAAGCCCCCGACATCGGCTGCTCCGTGGCTCATTGGGATCTGTCCACACCAGTGTGTCCTGTGTCACGTTTTGTTCTTCTGCACTTCGAGGTCTTTTGCAGCTTTTGGGGTGAAACACGATCTGGTGAAATTTTGTAACATGTACATGTGGCGGCATTCTACAGCCCTCGGGGGGGGTGGGGGGGGGGGGGGGGCACATGTGGCAGATCTAAAAGGTGTAATTTTGCAGAACTTTGAGCACTTGACAGCACTCTATATGGAGGCATTGTGCAGGACATGTCAGTACTCTATATAGGGGTATTGTACAGAGCTTGGTAGCACATATGGCGGCACTCCTATATGGGAGCATTATGCGGCACTTGGAAGCACATGTATCAGCACTCTCTATGAGGGCATTGTGCAGTGCTTGGGGGAACATGTGGCAGCACTATATATGGGGGCATTGTGAAGTGTTTAGGGGCACATGTGGCAGCACTGTATATGGGGGAATTGTGCCCCAAGCGCTGCACATGTGGCAGCACTATATATGGGGGCATTGTGCAGCGCTTGGGGCACATGTGGCAGCACTATATATGGGGGCATTGTGCAGCGCTTGGGGCACATGTGGCAGCACTATATGGCTGCATTGTGCAGCATGTGTCCGACAATCTATATGGGGGCTTTGTGCAGCGCTTGATGGCACATGTGGCTGCACTCTACACAGGGGCAATGTGCAGTGATTTGGAGGGCACTTGTGGCGGCACTTTATTTGCGGGTGTTGTCGCACTTCAGTCAAACACAATTTGCCCAAGGGGTAATAGATTGAGGTTTTGTGTGTGTAGCACTTGGGGGCACATGTGGCGACACTCATATGGGGGCATTGTGCAGCGCTTTGAGACATATGTTGCAGCACTCTATATAGTGGCGTTGTGCAGCACTTGAGGGCACATGTGGCGGCACTATATGACGGCATTGTGGAGCAATAGGAAGCATATGGGGGCATTGAGGGCACATGTCGTGTCATTCTTTTGCGCTTAGTCTTGCACCATTTCCAATTCTATTTTATGATGCTGAAAGGAGACCACCGGTGAGAGACCACCAAACTGGTGTGCATGCCCTATGGGTAATCTAGCACCTCCTCTTCAGACCCCCATGATGTGTGGCTGACCCTGCTGCTCTGCGGATCATCAGAGGGTGACACCGGTGATCACATTGGGGGATTGCTGGTCTCCAATCTGTGGACTGCAGCGCGTGCCGTGTACAGAGACGTCCTCTCCAGCCTCGGATCTCCGGTGTCCTCCACGTTACCAATCGTCACAAAAAGATCCGCCCCATGTGCTATAAAGTGATCCCAAAAAGTGCTTCTCCTGGTCCAGAAATGGGTAAAACGCTTATTACTGGATGAACATCAGCTTTAATCCTTGGAAATGGAGAAGGGTCCGGTGTTCAACTCCCCCCCGAGTCGCTAGATCCATAGTTTGGTCCTGAAAATGCGATTAGATTGTGAGCTCTTGGGGGCGAGGACTGAGACTCAGTAGAGTTCCTGCTAGGACCATGTGCTGATTTATGATGTATGTTTCCTAGGATGGCGCTCCACCCGTACACGCCGTACGTTATAAATATCCCGCGTGCAGTTCACTAATCTACTTTTTAGCACCGGCTGTGAATGTTTCATCGCTCCAGAACATTTTATCAGTTCCATATGAATGCCATCAACCATTGCCAGTGCCTCGGGGCGAAACGAATGCGCCATACCCGGAATAACCATGGTACAGCCATGAAACACCGTCTCATACTAACTTAAAGAGACAGTAACCCAAAAATGCTCAGAAACCGTGCAAATACTTAGGTGGGATCTAGAGATGTGATATGTAGTAGGGATCAGTGTTCTGAACTTCCTGCAATCATCCCATTACAGGATAGTAAGATCGGCCGCTCCACAGGGCTGTTAAAAGGGAGCAATGGATCCATCACCTCGTGCTGAGAAGGGAATTGCCCTTCCTTTTGAGAACCTTTCCGCTTAGAGGACTTGTCACTCTCCAGTATTTTGTTACCCGGTGTAAATGCTGCTGTTCTCCTGAATCCGGCGTCGTTTTCATTTTGTTCCTGCTCCTTTCGGTTCCTGAGATATGGCCCCATCTTCCTTCCATATAAATCTAGCTGTTTTCAGCCAAGGGGGCGTGATCCACAAAGAAACAGTTGCGGACTGCACTCACTTAAGGGATGGATTACAGTGGGGAAAAGTCATTATTCAGCCCCCAATTGTGCAAGTTCTCCCCCTTATAAACATGAGATTTGCCTGTAATTGACATCACAGGTGACCACAACTATGAGAGACAAAATGAGAAAACAAATCCAGAAAATCACCGCGTCTGATTTGGAAAAGAAGTATTCGGTCAATAACAAAAGTTCATCTCAATATTTTGTTCTATATTCTTTGTTGGCAATGACAGAGGTGAAACGTTTTCTGTGAGTTTACACAAGGTTGGCACACACTGTTAGTGGTATGTTGGCCCATTCCTCCATGCAGATCTCCTCTAGAGCAGTGATGTTTTGGGCCTATCACTGGGCAACACAGACTTTCAACTTCCTCCACAGGTTTCCTATGGGGTTCAGGTCTGGAGACTGGCGAGGCCACTCCATGACCTTCATGTGCGTCTTACAAAATCACTCCTTTGTTGCCCTGGCGGTGTGCTTGGAATCATTCTTATGCTGAAAGACCCAGCCACGTTTCATCTTCAATGCCCTTGCTGATAGAAGGAGGTTTGCACTCAAAATCTCACAATACATGGCCCCATTCATTCTTTGATGTACACGGATCAGTCGTCGTGATCCCTTTGTAGAGAAACAGCCCCAAAGCATGATGTTGCCTCCCCCATGCTTCACAGTAGGTATGGTGTTCTTTGGATGCAACTCTGCATTCTGTCTCCAAACACGACTAGTTGTGTTTCTACCAAACAGTTCTCCTTTGGTTTCATCAGACCATATGACCTTCTCCCAGTACTCCTTCTGGATAATCCAAATGCTCTCTAGCAAATTTCATACTGGCCCAGACATGTACTGGCTTAAGCAGAGGAACATGTCTGGCACTGCAGGATCTGAGTCCCTGGCAGTGTACTGTTATTGATGGTAGTCTTTGTTACGGTGCTCCCAGCTCTATGCAGGTCATTCACTAGGTCCCCCTGTGTGGTTCTGGGATTTCTGCTGCTATTGATCAATTTGACCTCACGGGGAGAGATCTTGACTGGAGCCCCAGATCACGCGAGGTTATCAGTGGTCTTGTATGTCTTCCATTTTCTTATTGTTCCCACAGTTTATTTCATCACACCAAGCTGCTTGCCTATTGCAGATTCAGTCTTCCCAGCCTGGTGCAGGGCTGCAATTTTGTTTCTGGTGTCCTTTGACAGCTCTTTGGTTTTCACCATAGTGGAGTTTGGAGTGGGACTGTTCAAGGTTGTGGACAGGTGTCTTTTATACTGATAAGTTCAAACAGGAGCCATTACTACAGGTAATGAGTGGTGGACAGAGGAGCCTCTTATAGAAGAAGTTACAGCTCTGTGAGAGCCAGAAATCTTGAATGTTTTTTGGTGACTAAACACTTATTTTCCACCATAATTGGCAAAACAAAATCTTGCCAAATCAGACGCGGTGATTTTCTGGATTTGTTTTCTCATAGTTGGTTGCTCCTTCCTTGCTCCATAGAGTTTGTACATCTGTAATCACTGATACATTAATTTTCTATTTTTATCATCATTTGGTCCTTGACATAAATGTGGTCTTTTTTCTCTTCTAGTTACGATATCAGCACTCCCTGGGGACCCCCGATCTACGGCAGACACTCCCTAACCTGAAGACTTTTCTGGAGCACGGCCTCATGGTCCGATGGTAAGTTGCAATAACCAGAGTTAGGACGGACAAGTCTACTGCACGGTCACCCTTAACCCCTGGTGACATGCACATGTCAACAGATGCTAGTGAGTATCGACCAGCAACTTTACACGCCTTATACTGTGATGATCGGGCACATAATCACCCACCGGGAGGATGGCCACAACAATAGAGATCGGAGCCAACGCTGATCCCGGTTGTATAACCCCCGCGGACGCCACATCCTTTTTTCACCGCGGCATCAAACCGGTTAGAAGGAAGAAGACAAAACCTGAACTAAAGTGTCACACTAGGGAAAGCCGTATAGAAGAAGAAACAAACCAGCGTCACGGCAGCCGTTTTCTGTTCTCTCCCATCCCCCGCGACAAAAAAAGGATAAAAAGTGATTCCTATGTATCGCAAAAGTAAAGCAATATTAAAGCTCTATTGACCAAAATATATAACAAGTTACGTCTCTCTAGATGCAGAAATGTGTGATGGTTTGGATCAGGATCGCTCGTATTGATGGTTCTCGGGCTCTTAGCGTGAAGAATGGTGGGAGGGGCCTGGAAACGGTTAATGACGGGCGCGACGACCAAGATTGGAGAGGACTCTGATCTCGGCTGTATAAAGCTCATACATGCCATGGTCGCGATTCATTGCAGCATCACAATAGTTAAACAGATGGCAAGTCTCGGTGAGGATCGCTCCGTACATTGAGCTTGTCCAGAGTCACATTGCCATGCCTTCTGGGCACAATTACTCATGATTACTTACCCTATTTTTTTCATTTTATAAGATGCACCCCAAATTTAGAGATAGTAAAGGTAAGAGAAAAAAAAAAGGGTCCGTCTTATACTCTGGTGGGGTCTTACCGGAGAGGTGGTGGAGCGAGGTCACAGGAGGCAGGGGTGATGCTGGAGTAGGGTGAGTCTACAGCCACTGATGAAGGGGCTGTGCTGGCTGCGGAGGAGGGGGGGGGGGGGCTGTGCTGGCTGCGGAGGAGGGGGGGGGGCTGTGCTTGCTGCGGAGGAGGGGGGGGGGGCTGTGCTTGCTGCAGAGGAGGGGGGGGGCGCTGTGCTGGCTGCAGAGGAGGGGGGGGGCGCTGTGCTGGCTGCAGAGGAGGGGGGGGGCGCTGTGCTGGCTGCGGAGAAGGTGGGCGGCTGTGCTGGCTGCGGAGGAGGGGGGGCGGCTGTGCTGGCTGCGGAGGAGGGGGGGGCGGCTGTGCTGGCTGCGGAGGGGGGGGGGGGCGGCTGTGCTGGCTGCGGAGGAGGGGGGGGGCGGCTGTGCTGGCTGCGGAGGAGGGGGGGGGCGGCTGTGCTGGCTGCGGAGGAGGGGGGGGGGGCGGCTGTGCTGGCTGCGGAGGAGGGGGGGGGCGGCTGTGCTGGCTGCGGAGGAGGGGGGGGGGCGGCTGTGCTGGCTGCGGAGGGGGGGGGCGGCTGTGCTGGCTGCGGAGGAGGGGGGGGCGGCTGTGCTGGCTGCGGAGGAGGGGGGGGCGGCTGTGCTGGCTGCGGAGGAGGGGGGGGGCGGCTGTGCTGGCTGCGGAGGGGGGGGGGGGGCGGCTGTGCTGGCTGCGGAGGAGGGGGGGGGGCGGCTGTGCTGGCTGCGGAGGAGGGGGGGGCGGCTGTGCTGGCTGCGGAGGAGGGGGGGGGCTGTGGGGGCTGTGCTGGCTGCGGAGGAGGGGGGGGGCGGCTGTGCTGGCTGCGGAGGAGGGTGGGGGGGCTGTGGGGGCTGTGCTGGCTGCGGAGGAGGGTGGGGCGGCTGTGCTGGCTGCGGAGGGGGGCTGTGCGGCGAGTGTCACAGATGCCATTTTTCTTAAGTCTACTGCTGGGCTGGAGGTGGTGCATGCACAGATGAGATCTCGAGCCGAGAGCTTCATCTGCGCACACGCCGACTCCGTACACCATTATTTGAATCCCCCTCCGCTGACAGCATTTGGGCACCCTCTGCACCTCCCTGCTCCACTCAGCGCCCACCATGGCCGCCAGCACAGCCCCCCCCCCCCCTGCAGCCGCCAGCACAGCGCCCCCCCGATTCTCCACCTCCTGGTGAGCTACATTCGCATTAGAAGACGCACCCTTCAATTTCCTCCCAAATTTTTGGGAGGAAAGGTGCGTCTTTACAATCCAAAAAATACGGTATTTCTTATACATAGATTTATGAAAGCGGGAATGAATGTCCGTTTTCATGAGGTTTGGCAAGACACAACACAAGACTGTAGACTTTCATACGGCCGAAGTTCAGCATCGGACATTTCTACCTCTCGTCGCTGTGATGTCTGGAGCAGTGAAGAGCGGCTCCTGCAGAGGGGGTTCTCAGGCCGTGCCCCGTCCCTGCCGCTGTGTTTGGACCTCGTCCAGACCATGAAGAGTTACTGGACCCGGAGCAGATGTAGAATAATCTGCCGCAAGAAGCATTTATCCAAAGCCTGATAGGGCGATAATGCAGCTCCTCTGTGTCCGGAGGCCGGCAACACCAACAATGTACTAATGACACGATAACAATGTGATTAACACCGAGGGATAATGGTGGGAATATGCTGTATTATTACAGATGTGGGGGCGGCATCGCAGAGAGCAGGAGCAGACACAGGGGTCGCTGCAGTGTGTGATGTTACACATTGTGAGTTTCAGTTCTACAATACCTGAAAGGCCACAAGTTGTGATCCATAGGTTTTTGTTTTTTTTTCCCTTTATGCTAAATTTTGTTCTGTATTCTACTCCAGAGCTGCACTCACTATTCTGCTGGTGCAGTCCCTGTGTACATACATTACATTACTGATCCTGGGTTACCTCCTGTATTATATTCCAGAGCTGCACTCACTATTCTGCTGGTGCAGTCACTGTGTACATACATTACATTACTGATCCTGGGTTACCTCCTGTATTATACTCCAGAGCTGCACTCACTATTCTGCTGGTGCAGTCACTGTGTACATACATTACTTATCCTGTATTATACTCCAGAGCTGCACTCACTATCCTGCTGGTGCAGTCACTGTGTACATACATTACTTATCCTGTATTATACTCCAGAGCTGCACTCACTATTCTGCTGGTGCAGTCACTGTGTACATACATTACATTAGTGATCCTGAGTTACCTCCTGTATTATACTCCAGAGCTGCACTCACTATTCTGCTGGTGCAGTCACTGTGTACATACATTACTTATCCTGTATTATACTCCAGAGCTGCACTCACTATTCTGCTGGTGCAGTCACTGTGTACATACATTACTTATCCTGTATTATACTCCAGAGCTGCACTCACTATTCTGCTGGTGCAGTCACTGTGTACATGCATTACTTATCCTGTATTATACTCCCAGAGCTGCACTCACTGTGTACATAGATTACTTATCCTGTATTATACTCCAGAGCTGCACTCACTATTCTGCTGGTGGAAGACGTCCCGCTCTGATCTCCTATTTCCCTCAGCTGCTTATACCCTGCCTTTTATATACAGTCTGCAGAAATCCTATGGAGATGAAATAATTCTGGACTATAGACAGGTGTAAAATGAATGGTTGCGGATTCTGACATAAAGCAGGGATCTTGCTATTGATGACTTCTGATGACTTTCTGCCCTTCTCCCTCCGATCATTGTTTCTTTTGTTTCTCTCCACCAGTGACAGACATCACACTTCCAGTGCAATCCCAGTTCCAAAGAGGCCGGCCAGTTCCACGTTTGGAAGCCACGACTTTGGGTTTGCCAGTCGGACTCCAACACCGGAAAAGGGAACTCGAAAGCGCGCCAGCTCGGAGAACGAAAAAATGCAATACAGAACCCCTCCACCAAGCTACAAGGCGTCCGTGGCGGAGCCCATTGCAATACTGGTCCCAGCGACGCCGTCGGACCAGGGGCATCTCGCCTACTCTCTGGACGCCAGCATCGGCACGTCCTCGGAAAACACTCGCAAGGACTTTTGCGAGAGCCTTAATGGCGACAGTGTAGCGACCACAGATAGCCACGAGCGCGGCCAGGCCGGACATTTCTCAGACTCCTGCGCCGTCAACGGAACGTTTTTGCAGAATGAAAGCATGGAGTTCTGTAGTGATGGCGTTCTCGGTGCCGCACTCCCTTCCGTCAGCGGCGACCTGCACTGCGCCGTGGAACAGGCCGAGGAGATTCTCGGCACCGAAGCCTCGGACTTCACCCCCGGAGATCAATTAGGAGCCTTTAGCAGTATTCCCGTGGACCGCGCCGTGGCCGTAGAGTGCGACGATCAAGTCCTGGGCGAGTTCGAGGAATTCTCCCGGAGGATTTACGCACTGAACGAGAACATGGGCAGTTTCCGAAGACCGCGGAAGAGCTCCGATAAATAACCAGAGAACATCTCTGTGCACATCATCATCACTTCTGTCCGGCAAAGAACACCACTGAATTATTTTAATGGTCCCAACAATGTTGTCCTCACACTGCCCACGGGGATTTAAAAAAAAAAATTCTTTTTTTTTTTTTTTTTTAAGCCTTTTCTTATTATTTTTAAAGGGGCTGTATTTTTTTTTTTTTTTTTTATTTTTAAAGGGGCTGTGCGCAATGTAATTTCTGAAGCAGCAGCACTCTGGACTATGGTCTGGTGTTCACTTCAATGGCGGCAATACCAGACACAGCCTATGGACCTGAGTGGCGCTGTTTCCATATATAAAAAAAAAAAAACAAAACTTGTGTACATCCACTTCGAGGGGGATTCTGAAGTTTGTAGGTTTGTAGGCTTCTGGGATCTCAAACGATCCCAAGAATTGGGGCACTAGTCCATCAGGTGTGTATATCGGCTGGTCTTCAGCACTCCCATAGGAATGAATATGGGCATGACCAACCACTCCTCCAGTCACACGGGGGGCTCTAGAGCCCTGGTTCTTGGCATCAGTGGGGGTCTCCGCAGCGATCAAAGCTTCAGTGCCCCTTTAAGGTCATGTACATCTTCAAAGTTTTTTTTCTTTTTGAAATCTTTTGGAATTTAAAAATGAAGCAACTTTTCAAATGACTGCATTTGTGTTTCTACGGTAACAGACCACAAACAAAATCCCTGTGTGGTCAGATTCCGCAGCCACGCTTTCTTCCACCTGAGTGTGCGGGATAAGACTACACAGGGATTGTTTGAAGTCTGTCACCATAGCAACTGTATAAACAGAACCGTTGGAAGGTTTAGAACACGGAATGTTTGAAAAGTTGTTTCCTTTTTAGAACCAAACAAAAACAGGTTGTGCAGATGGACATTTCCTTTAAATTCAGTCCTTTTACATCTGCACAACCTTTTGAGTAATGTCTGTACGCAGCTATATTGGGTCTGGCCCATCTCTTCCTAGAAGGAACGTTCTCTATAGATGATATA
The DNA here is from genome assembly GCF_048569485.1 of Anomaloglossus baeobatrachus. Taxonomy (NCBI): domain Eukaryota; kingdom Metazoa; phylum Chordata; class Amphibia; order Anura; family Aromobatidae; genus Anomaloglossus; species Anomaloglossus baeobatrachus. Next base: position 782,978,250 of record NC_134354.1, on the reverse strand, counting down.
TAGGTAGATAATTTTTTTTTATTTTAAATAGGAAACTCTTGATTGTCACACGAGCCCCCGGATTGGTTACTTCCGCATGCATGTTCATACAGAGACTTTTCTTTCTATCCTATGTAGCATGTAGCTAGAAATTCATAAGCCAGGGATTATCATAGTGGCTGTTTTTGTTTTTCTCCAAAAACTTTCTCGTTTTTTTTAAATATTTTTTTTTTCTTCCCATTTCCCCCCCCCCCAAAAAAACTTAAACTCTTAGTTAATACAAATCATTTTAGGGGAAAACTGGGTGACTACCAATATTGCTGTTTTTGGTTTTTTTTTTTAGTCTTTTCCAGATTCCTAAATTGCAAGACTGCTTAATATTTTTATTCTGTTGCGTCCCAACATTTCAGAAGCAGGGGTGACCAGCCTTGGAGAAGCTGAAATTGCCGGCTGTAGTGATTGTAATTCAGCTTTCCCAGAAACCGCTATGCATTTCTACAAAAAAAACAAAAAAAAACACAATTGTTGTTTGTTATATGTATAAGAAAAAATAATGGATACTCCCAAAAAAATAAAAAAATAAATAAAATTATCAAAAATAATAAAAAAAATAAATAAATAAATATATATATATATATATATATATATAATATATTTTATTATTTTTGATAATGTTTATTTATTTTTTTATTTTTTTGGGAGTGTCCATTATTTTTTCTTATACATATAACAAACAAAAATTTGTTTGTTTTTTTTTAAAGTACCACTATAGTTCAATTTTTAAGCGAAGTAAATGCAATGGACATCCCCTTTAAGGCTGGCTTCACATGTCTGCCTTTCATGGTGTGTACTGACCATGATTTCTGGGCTGCTCACTGCTCTTCTGAGCCAAAGTAACAGCCTCATGGGCATAAACTGGGTTCAGGAGACCTGCAACTGATGTAGAAACTGCAGTCAGTACACGGTCCCTAAAATGTGGACATAAGTGTCTGGATAAAGGAATCTTCACCTTTCCGGCCAAATATTATTTTTTTTATTATCCCGAAGCATTTAAAGATTAAGCAACTTGTGTCACCAATAGTATTGATTTAAAAATCTACAGTTTTGTGCATACAGCTCCCATGCTGACCCATGTGTTTCCATCGTTACAGACTGTATAGTCTGATCCTGCAGTCCTATCTCCTTCCATCTTTTCTCCACTTTTGGCAAACCTACGTAAAATGTAGGCTAATAAGCAAGGGACAAAAAAAATGGATATTTGACTGCAGGATCAGACTACACTTTGGTTTGTAGTCTGTTGCCATGGAGATACATGGTTCTGCATAGGAGCTGGCTGTGTATAAAAAAACAAATTGCAAAGTAGCTTTATTTGTAGTTTCTTTGGATCAGTACAAGTTGACGGCTGTTTTCGGGAAGCGCTGGGTGTCTCTTCATAAAATATTTCTTTTGTTTTAAATTCCTATTTTGACACACAATGCTTACTGTTTTGTTTTTTTTTCCCTCCACATTGATATTTTGATGCACAGTATTAATATGTATATGGAAAACTTATTTATGTTAACGGAAAATATTCTGTTTATACGTGGGGGGTTTATTTTCCTATGAATATACAGTAAAGCATTCATCATTCTGCGTGCTGGCTGCCACTTGTTTCTTGCCGACGTGAGTAAATGATCGCTAGAACACAAATCTGCATAAAAATCAAGACTTTACGGAAATTCTGCATTTCTAACCACCTGATGAATGAATCAGAGCTTTGAAAAGGCTTGCAAAAGTTTACACACCCCCTTTAATATATTTGGAATGTGCAGGGAGGGCAAGTTACATTTGCTTAGGTTTTTTTTGGAGTTCCAAATCCTGGTCCTTCTACATTATTTTGAACAACATGCCACTAATGGACAATTTTCCTTTTAAACCCCCTGAAACTTGGTGTAGTCCGCAATTGTTTCCTCATGGGTATTCAAAGGGTGAAAATCCTAATGTTTTCTGGAGTTGCGCTCCTTATCTGATCAAGCAACACAATTTATCATTTTATATTAATTTTTTTTTTTATATATATTTTATTTGTATATTTTATATTTTATTTTATATTATATTATTTTATATTTTTTATTTATTTTAATAATAATTATTTAAATTATTATTTTAATTTATATATTTTCTTTTATATTTTATATTAATATTTTATATTTAAATGAATATTATTTTGTTATTTAAATTAATATTTTATCTTTTATATTTTTTAAATTTTGTTATCTTTTATCTTGTGTATTTTAGAGTAATATTTTATATTTAAATTTTATTTCATATTTTAGATATTTTAATATTTTTATATTTCAGATTATATATATATATATATATATATATATATATATATATATATATATATATATATATATATATATATATATAATAATTTTTTTTTTTTTTTTTTTTACTCGAGCTGAAATCATAATTCTGCTGCTAGAAATAACATTCTCAGCTATAGCTGTGAGGTTCTATAAGAACCGTACTGGGTTCAATGCAAAGATGAATGGCAATTGCCAGATCAAGCTGTGTGCTGGCTATAAACAAGCATGGGGGTGGGAGATTTCAGCTCTGCAGTATGCAGATTTTTTTTTTTTTGTTTGATACATTATAAGGAGATGTATCTATAATAGAGCAGATCGTATGCTCGAATGCTCGGCCTGCTTGCTACCATTCACCTCCTCTTCCCACGCCGCACCCACAGTTGTCTTTTTTGCGGCCGTCGTCCTAAATACAATTGTGATTTACTCAATAAATCTCAGGTTTCATTCCCCCCCTTTAAAAAAAAAATGAATAAAAAAAAATTCCCTTTCATTAATCTCGCCCCTCCTCCTCCTCCCTGACTATTCACAGCAGCGGTGTTGGACCTAAATCACAATCCCTGTCATCCACACAATGCGCTATAGTGCGGCTTTCATAAAGGGGTCTCGGAGGGGCTGTCTCTGACCCCAGACAAAGGCTTGGGATAATTTTGGCTCTCTTCAATCGTTTCATCTTCTCTAAATTAAAAAAAAAAATCTTAGAATTCATTTTTAAGGACTTTCTTGTCCAAAGGATAATTTTACTAAAACGCCAGAAGTAGTATCTATACCGACCTATAGTGCATGTCACATGTTCAAAAATACCTTTCTTAAAGGGCTGTTCTCATCCCAAGTCCATCCGTCTCTGTTGTGGCTCCAGCACTCTCCACGCTCCATTCACTTCTATAGGAGTATAAGGTTGCTCTGCTCTTTTGATGCCGCACAAAAACAGATGGTTGCTGTCACTTTAGCTCAATTTTGCAAAAAACAATATAAGAAACTTTTCAGTTGATCTAATCTGCAAAAGTGAAATCCGCAACGTTCTCCACTCGTAAACCACATTTTCAGCTGCCTACTGAATTCATCATTCACTCTGAAAAACAATGGCTGCCAGCGCACCGAGGGAACAGGTCACACCTGCCTATAAACAGAGCAGGAGCAAAGTGACAACTGCTACTATGTGTATGCGTCAATGCAGTGTTAGTCACAACTACACTGCTTAGTACTGCTGTGTAATGTCTTCTGTTTCTTTACTAGTCAGCCTTTTATCTCACGTCAGAGCTGAATTCACAGCTTTATTGCGAAGTACTGCTGCTGTCTTCTAGTGTTTTATCTCTGTTCTAAGCTGGATTCACAGCTGCACTGCTCAGTACTGCTGTATAATAAGTATCTCAGTTCTGAGCTGCAATCGTAGCCACACTGTCCAGTAGTGCTGTATACTCTGATGAGCAAAAGGGTAACAATGTTGTGAACTTTTGACTTTCAGTCTCCATATTTCACCATTCTCTGCAGCTTTGAGGGTGACAAGATCTTCATTTTATAGACAATCTAAATGTGACTTGCAGCTATTTTTAGCAGATGATTAGTTATGTAGATTCTTGTCATGTCTGCATTGTTAGTTTTGCTCCTAAATATCTAAATTTTAATTTTTTATTTTGTTAGTATTTTGTAAATCCACCTTTTGGCTTTCAGCACTGCCTGAATCCATCTGGGCTTTCGTTCAAATTCCAGCATGTCTCCACCGAAATCTGATCCCACGTCTCTTCTCCATGTTCCCAGTGTTGGTGTATACTGGTCAGGTCTCTTCTCCATGTTCTCAGTGTTGGTGTATACTGGTCAGGTCTCTTCTCCATGTTCTCAGTGTTGGTGTATACTGGTCAGGTCTCTTCTCCATGTTCCCAGTGTAGGTGTATACTGGTCAGGTCTCTTCTCCATGTTCTCAGTGTTGGTGTATACTGGTCAGGTCTGTTCTCCACGTTCCCAGTGTTGGTGTATACTGGTCAGGTCTCTTCTCCACGTTCCCAGTGTTGGTGTATACTGGTCAGGTCTCTTCTCCACGTTCCCAGTGTCGGTGTATACTGGTCAGGTCTCTTCTCCACATTCCCAGTGTCGGTGTATACTGGTCAGGTCTCTTCTCCACGTTCCCAGTGTTGGTGTATACTGGTCAGGTCTCTTCTCCACGTTCCCAGTGTTGGTGTATACTGGTCAGGTCTCTTCTCCACGTTCCCAGTGTCGGTGTATACTGGTCAGGTCTCTTCTCCACGTTCCCAGTGTTGGTGTATACTGGTCAGGTCTCTTCTCCACGTTCCCAGTGTTGGTGTATACTGGTCAGGTCTCTTCTCCACGTTCCCAGTGTCGGTGTATACTGGTCAGGTCTCTTCTCCACGTTTGCAGTGTCGGTGTATACTGGTCAGGTCTCTTCTCCACGTTCCCAGTGTTGGTGTATACTGGTCAGGTCTCTTCTCCACGTTCCCAGTGTCGGTGTATACTGGTCAGGTCTCTTCTCCACGTTCCCAGTGTTGGTGTATACTGCTCAGGTCTCTTCTCCACGTTCCCAGTGTTGGTGTATACTGGTCAGGTCTCTTCTCCACGTTCCCAGTGTTGGTGTATACTGGTCAGGTCTCTTCTCCACGTTCCCAGTGTTGGTGTATACTGGTCAGGTCTCTTCTCCACGTTCCCAGTGTTGGTGTATACTGGTCAGGTCTCTTCTACATGTTCCCAGTGTTGGTGTATACTGGTCAGGTCTCTTCTCCACGTTCCCTGTGTTGGTGTATACAGGTCAGGTCTCTTCTCCACGTTCCCAGTGTTGGTGTATACTGGTCAGGTCTCTTCTCCACGTTCCCAGTGTTGGTGTATACTGGTCAGGTCTCTTCTCCATGTTCCCAGTGTCGGTGTATACTGGTCAGGTCTCTTCTCCTTGTTCCCAGTGTTGGTGTTTATTGGTCAGGTCTCTTCTCCACGTTCCCAGTGTTGGTGTATACTGGTCAGGTCTCTTCGCCACGTTCCCAGTGTTGGTGTATACTGGTCAGGTCTCTTCGCCACGTTCCCAGTGTTGGTGTATACTGGTCAGGTCTCTTCTCCTTGTTCCCAGTGTTGGTGTTTATTGGTCAGGTCTCTTCTCCACGTTCCCAGTGTTGGTGTATACTGGTCAGGTCTCTTCGCCACGTTCCCAGTGTTGGTGTATACTGGTCAGGTCTCTTCGCCACGTTCCCAGTGTTGGTGTATACTGGTCAGGTCTCTTCTCCATGTTCCCAGTGTTGGTATTTATTGGTCGGGTCTCTTCTCCATGTTCCCAGTGTTGATGTATACTGGTCTCACTTGAGGATGTATACAGCTTTTTCTTCACCCACAAGTGTTGTATTGGGTTGAGGTCTGGGGACCGTGGGGACAATCCAGCTCCTCTACTTCATTGTCATTGAACCATCTCTTTCCCGTATCTCTCTGTATGCTTCGGGTCGTTGTCCTGCTGGAACACTCGTCCTTTTCATACCCATAGTACTCGAGTGTACGAAGTAACTCATCTTGTAGGATCCTCACATATAGCTCAGCATTGAGACCACCATCCATCCTGGTCAAGTATCCAGCGCCTTTGGCTGTAAACACCCCCATATCATCAGGCTTCCTCCACCGAAGCCATCAGTTCCTTCAATCTTTCGATCCGTTCGCCCCTTTTTTCCTTGTTTCTTCCAAATCCATTTCTCCCATCAGAGCCATCTATTGACTTTCTTCTCATCGCTTGTTTCCAATCTTCCACTTTTCGTTCTTCTTTGTAATCTCGAGTCGATGCTTCTTATGATATGATATTGAGGCTTCTTCACCTTTTTTCGGGCCTCCATTCCAGACTTGTGTAACGCGCGTCGCTCGGTGCTTCATGGACGTCTGTGATGTCACTATTATGGAGCAGACGAGCTGCCGCCACTGCCGGGGGTCACCACAACTGATAGACCTTGTGGTGAGAGACTTGTTGACTCCGATATTTTCCCTGGATGTCACCTCTTGCCTTTGGAATGAATGGACGGCATTTCTTATTCTTCCTCCTGTCATGGCCGCACATGGTGCACTTTGGCAATTTTGTTGGCCAAGAGATAGACATCGATGACCTGGAGAATGCTGCTTCACTTTTTCTTTGGAAATCTTCAGGGCGGTTCCTCGATTTGAACCAGTGACCTTTCACTTGGGAATTAGCCTAATAACACACTGAGCTATTAAGGGATGTGAGAACAGGTTCTTATTTGTAGTATACAGGAAGAAAGAGCAAAACGGTAACAATGAAACGACATAAGAATCTGCAGAACTAGTCATGTGCTAAATAGCTGCAAGTCTCATTTATGTATGAGAAGCCAAGATGATTGTCTATAAAATGAATGTCGTCTCACGCTCAGCGCTGTAGAGGATGGGGAGATATGGAGACTGAAAGTCAAAACTTTTTCCCCTTTTTCTTGTTACTGTAATGTCCTCCATGCTGCTCCATCCTGAGCTGCAATCACAGCTATACTGCTCAGTACTGCTTTACTTTGTTCTCCATGCTGCTGCTACTCTCTACCCACTAGCTCAGAGACTGCTAAAAATTAGAAATCATGGGGGGGGGGGGGGGGTTGGGAGAAAAGATGAAAAAAAATACCCCAAATAAAAGTTGACTCTTTTTTACAAGGACACATATATCTCCACATTACACAATACCGATACTTTGTTGCGCAAAACTTTTATGACTTCAGCAAAAACCAAACTCGTCCTAAATTTCTCTCCGGCACCTCGGAGGATTTATTTTAAAGTCGAGCCGAAGCTCTGGAAAATAATAAAGCTTCTCTCAGCGTCAGCGGCACAAGGTCAGCCGGGGTCTGCAGGCGGCTGCTGTAACCCTTCTTCGCTGCTGACATTTTCATTGCTGTCATTTTGGGATTTTTTTTTTATATTGAGACTGTCCAACGGCCGATGAATGTATCCCGAGCCACAAGAAAGGTTTCCATCAACGTCCAAAAGGCCGTAAGCGAGAATCACAGGACGCGGCTGTTTACCCCTCGTGTCAGAGGCGATTTAGAAAACCAGAGAATAAAGTTCAGCTCTAGAGGAGCCACGAGACCCCAAGGATGAAAGACTTCCCTCGCTGCCTTCAAAATCAGCGAATACTCACTGGTGTTGTTTCAGGACGATGAACATAGACCTCGCTGTGTTTGGGTTGGAGAAGGGGAGACGTGTCGGGAAGTCTTACCTCAGATCCCGATGTGCTGAGGGCCGGCCAACAACTGCTTCTAGAAAAGCCGATGTTATCCAACCATGTATATTATATTCTAGTATAGCAGTATTATAGTAGTTCTATTCTTATACATAGGGGGCAGTATTATAGTAGTTATAATACTGCCTCCTATGTACGAGAATATAACTACTATAATACTGCCCCTATGTACAAGCATATAACTACTATAATACTACCCCTATATACAAGAATACTAACCCTATATACAAGAATATAACTACTATAATACTGCTCCTATGTACAAGAATATAACTACTATAATACTGCCCCCTATGTACAAGCATATAACTACTATAATACTACCCCTATATACAAGAATATAACTACTATAATACTGCCCCTATGTACAAGAATATATTAGTTATATTCTTGTACATAGGGGCAGTATTATAGTTTTATTCTTGTATATAGAGGGCAGTATTATAGTAGTTATATTCTTGTATATAGGGGCAGTATTATAGTAGCTATATTCCTGTACATAGGGGGCAGTATTATAGTAGTTATATTCTTGTACATAGGGAGCAGTATTATAGTAATATTCTTTGTATATAGGGGCAGTATTATAGTAGTTATATTCTTGTCCATATGGGCAGTATTATAGTAGTTATATTCCTGTATATAGGGGCAGCATTATAGTAGTTATATTCTTGTACATAGGGGGCAGTATTATAGTAGTTATATTCTTGTACATAGGGGCAGTATTATAGTAGTTATATTCTTGTACATAGGGGCAGTATTATAGTAGTTATATTCTTGTACATAGGGGGCAGTATTATAGTAGTTATATTCTTGTGCATAGGGGGCAGTATTAAAGTAGTTATATTCTTGTGCATAGGGGCAGTATTATAGCAGTTATATTCTTGTACATAGGGAGCAGTATTATAGCAGTTATATTCTTGTACATAGGGGGCAGTATTATAGCAGTTATATTCTTGTACATAGGGGCAGTATTATAGTAGTTATATTCTTGTACATAGGGGCAGTATTATAGTAGTTATATTCTTGTGCATAGGGGGCAGTATTAAAGTAGTTATATTCTTGTGCATAGGGGCAGTATTATAGCAGTTATATTCTTGCACATAGGGAGCAGTATTATAGCAGTTATATTCTTGTACATAGGGGGCAGTATTATAGTAGTTATATTCTTGTACATAGGGGGCAGTATTATAGCAGTTATATTCTTGTATATAGGGGCAGTATTATAGTAGTTATATTCTTGTACATAGGGGGCTGTATTATCGTAGTTGTATTCTTGTACATAGGGAGCAGTATTATCGTAGTTACAGTCATGGCTGAAAGTATTAGCATCCTTGAACCTGTTCCAGAAATTGAGGCATTTCCCCCAGAAAATTATTGCAATTACACATTTTGTTATCCACGTGTTTATTTCAATTTTGTATTGGAACAACACACAAAAACTGAGGGAAAAAACTGCAAATTGGACATAATTTCACAAAACCCCGAAAATGGGCCTGAAACCGTTGTGGGCATATTTACAAAATAGTGGGTAAACAACTTTTGTTTCAAGCATGTGATGCTCATTCACACTCACTTTTGGCAAGTAACAGGTGCGGGCAATATGAAACTCACACCTGAAACCAGATAAAAAGGGGAGAAGTTGGCTCATTCTTTCTATGTGTGTCTGTGTGTGCCACACTAAGCACAGAGGACAGAAAGAGGAGAAGAGAACTGTTGAACGTCTTGAAAACCAATATTGCTGCAAATATCAACAGTCTCAAGGTTACAAGTCCATCTCCAGAGATCGTGATATTCCTTTGTCCACAGTGTGCAACATAATCAAGAAGTTTACATCTCATGGTTATGTAGCTAATCTCCCTGGATGTGGATGGCAGAGAAAAATAGATGAAAGTTTCTAACACAGGATAGTCTGGATGGTGGATAAGCCTCAATCAAGCTCCAAAGAGACTGATGCACCCTAAGACTACAGGACAGCATGAGTGTCAGCGCTAACTCTGTTGACATTTGAATGAAATGAAACGCTATGGAGGAGACTCAGTAGGCTCCCTTTGTTGACACAGAGACAGAAAAGCCAAATTCTACCTGAGCAACCAAAATCTTTCTTGGAAAGCATCTTGTGGACCGATGAGACCAAGATGGAGGTTTTTGGTAAAGTGCAGCATTCTACTGTTTACCGAAAACAAAATGAGGCCTACAAAGTAAAGACCACAGCACCTACAGGCACACATGGTGGAGGTCAGAGATGTTTGGGGCTGTTTTGTTGCCTCTGGCACTGGGGGGTCTTGCCTGTGTGCAAGACATCAGGAAATCTGGGGATTAGCAAAAGATTTTGGGAGGCAATGTAGAGCCCAATGTCAGAAAGCTGAGTATAGTCCTAGGTCAGGGGTCTCCAGCAGGACAGTGACCTCAAACACTTCAAGAAGCCCCAGAAATGGATGGTAACAAAGCGCTGGAGAGATCTGAAGAGGCCGCAATGAGTCCGGATGTAAATCCATTGACACTTGTGGAGAGATCTGAAAATGGAGAGGAGGAGGAGATGGAGATCATTTTCTGGAGCAGTTTTCTGGGTGTGGACACTTTTGGGCATGACTGTCATGATGTATGTGCTTTTCTCCATCCCATATTTTTTGTATAAGATGCCATGTGATTTATTTTTACCTTCTCACTGTATTTGCTGTAATACTATGTCAGGATGTGATGTAACTTTCCTTTGGTTGTACTTACTGAACACTTTGAAATGTCTTGGGATGTAAGTAACCATACCTTCCCCCAATCTCCTGTGTCTCTGGGCCCATAATGCAATTATCTCTTGTCCACACTGCCAGGGGAACTTCCCATTGTTTCGTAAGCAGTGGATAACGCCAACTACACAAACCTGTAGACATCTCGGAGCCAACCTTCTAGAATCTTCTAGTGGGCCCAACCATTGCCTAGATCCCTACCCTTGAGGGGCGGTCCCACGAGCTCAGACAATACACTCCTGTTTCTAAGTGCAGTTGGGAGCTGAGTTTTGAAGAGGAAGGGAGCGAGATCTGATTCGGCAGACAGATCTCGCCGTCCAGTGGATTGTGTGGGATTTCTGGGACTCTGAAAAGGACTATTACGTCGTGATCTGGCACTTTGGATTATCGGGAGGTGCCCCCAAATCTGTTTTTTTTGGACTTGTCATGTGCTGTTCCTGTATTCCTGTTAGTAAACCTGTTGGATCATCCTCGGCCTGTTGTCTCTCCTTGCTCTGCTGTACTCCCCGTCACAAACTGGTTGGCAGCGGTGGGATCAGAGCAGAAGGAATGGAGGACAACGGCCCATCAACAGCTGGAACTAGAACCTCAGAGTACAAGAACTGGACTGCGGTGAACCTACAAACAAAGGCCCGTGAACTGGGAGTCAGCTACAAGGGACTCTCCAAGGAGCAGCTGATTGAGGTGTTGGAAGGAGTTTGCTCACAAAATGACGCTGAGGAAGGATCCTCCCAGCAAATGGAAGAAAGATGGCAGCCGGAAGTAAATACCCAAAAAAGTCAGTGGGTTGTGTGGTACGAGGAGGAGATGGCCTTGCTGGGAGAGGAGACCACCATAGAATATAAGCTGGAGGTCATGCGTGGCGCTAAAGAGAAGGAGCGCAGGATGGAGGAGATGGCATTGCTGGATAAGCAGCTCACTGTGGAAGCCGCGAGAGGTTCCAGACAGACTGTAACCCCAGCACCCACCATGAGGGAACTTCCCAGAGTGTCCCGCAAAGACTTCAAGCAGTTTAATGAGGCTGCTGGTGACATTGAGGGCTTCTTCCAGGACTTTGAGCATCAGTGTCGATTACTGGAAGTCCCAGAAAGGGAGCGCATCCGGCATCTGGTTGGGCTCTTAGAGGGTGGAGCTGCCGCAGCCTATAGAGCTATGGACCCTCGGTGGAACTGTGAGTATGCGGATATTAAACAGACTATTCTAGAACATTAACATCAACCTACAATAGCCCTCAGCCCAGTAGACCACTGCGCAACCAGCTCTGTCCTCACCTATTGTACCATCACCCATTCCCTGTAGACTGTGAGCCCTCGCGGGCAGGGTCCTCTCTCCTCCTATACCAGTCTGTCTTGTACTGTTAATGATTGTTGTACGTATACCCTCTTTCACTTGTAAAGCGCCATGGAATAAATGGCGCTATAATAATAAATAATAATAATAATAATAATAACATTATGCTGTAACACCAGACACTTACAGGACTCAGTTCCGTACTTTAGCATGTGATGAGGAAGTGTCTTTCAAGATGTATGCCCACAAACTCAAACATCTGTGGCATCGTTGGCTGGAGGCAGAGGAGGCCTTAACCTTGGAGACCGTCCTCCAGGTCCTCCTAAAAGAGCAGTTTTACTTCAAGTGCCCCGCTGTAAACGGGAATGGGTGCGTGAAAGGAGACCAGCCACTGTGGAGGAAGCTGCAGCTCTAGCTGATGAGGCTCTCACCATCAAGCCACAGTGGAAAAAACTACTACTCAGTAAGAAAAAAACCACCAGCTCCCAACGCTGGCGGCCCCTGGTCCTTCTGGCCCCAATGTTCACCATCACCCTAGACCATCAACTCATGGGGACCTTCGTGTGACACTGCCTCGCATTACTCCTGCTCCACCTTTGGGAATACGACATGGAGGAAGAATCCCAGAGCGCAGATGTTATGGATGTGGGCAGCCTGGGCACATGCAATTCCAATGTCCAGGTGTTCGGAGGCAGAACAGCTGCAGACCGCCTTTGCCTGTTCATTATCTACAGACACCTTCACCAGGAGAAAAGCTGGATTCTGTGCCTGATGTGGGCAATCTTCATTGCCACTTTGTCGGTGCGGTAACCAGAAGTCAAACCAAGAGAGCAGCCTATGTGGACGTGTACAACCCATCCATGGAAATGAACTGCCATTACAGCCGGTGAGTGATTCTTCTTGTGGGGATAATATGAATGTTACTTGGGATAAAGTTCAGTTCAGACAAGAAGTAGAGACTGACCCCACCCTTGCTAGTTTTAGAGCTCGAGCTGAAATAGGTCAGCTAGGGGAGAACGGAGAAAGAATCATCAGAAAAAATGGACTTCTGTATCGGGTTGCCAATGCCGACTCCCTACATAAGCCCTGGACTTATAGCAAACAGCTGATTGTTCCTCAGAAATACAGAATTCCCCTATTACACCTGGCTCATGACATTCCTACGGCTGACCATCAAGGCAAAACCCGCACCGAGAGACGATTGACTCAAACTTTTTATTGGCCGGGGATTTCCCAAGCAGTGGCGCATTTCTGCCGAACTTGTGACATATGTCAGCGTAGAGGGCGACCCGGACATCACCCAAAGGCACCCCTGCAACCGCTCCCTATAATACAAGAACCCTTTCAAAGAGTAGCTGTTGATATCATTGGACCTCTGGCTAAACCAAGTAAATCTGGAAAGCAGTACATTCTCACTGTTGTGGACTATGCCACCCGATATCCAGAAGCCGTGGCCTTGTCAAGTATTTCTGCAGCCAAGGTGGCCGAGGCCTTGGTTATTATTTTTACCAGAGTAGGATTCCCCAGTGAGATCTTGTCAAACCAAGGTTCCCAGTTTATGTCAGAGTTGGTCCAGTGTCTGTGGCGCACCTGTGGAGTACGAGCGATCCGAACGACCCCGTATCATCCCCAAACAAATGGACTTTGTGAACAATTCAATGGCACTCTGAAGAATATGCTGAGGGCCTTCACGGACCGAGATTCAGACTGGGAGAAGTACCTACCCCATCTCTTGTTTGCCTATCGGGAAGTTCCCCAGGAGTCCACTGGGTTCTCCCCCTTTGAACTACTCTATGGAAGAAAGGTCCGAGGACCCTTAACCCTGCTCAAGGAATACTGGGAGGGGCAAGTTGAAGATACAGGAGCCCCTGTTGTCCCTTATGTCCTAAAGCTGCGAGAAACCCTGGCCCAACTTGCTAGTTTTGCCCAGAGTCATTTGCGTATGGCTCAAACCAGACAGAAGACATGGTATGACCGTAAAGCACGCTATCGGGAGTTTGTAGAAGGACAACAAGTCTTAATGATTGTTCCCCATCGGCAGAATAAACTGCAGACCACATGGGAGGGTCCCTTCCGGGTTCTCAGAAAACTGAATGATACCAATTACCTTCTTGCTTTAGATGATCAAGGGCTAAGGCAAAAGACTGTCCATGTGAATATGATTAAGGAGTACCATGACCGGAACATTCCAATGATAGCAAGCTGTTGGTTGGCTTCAGAAGATGGTCAAGAGGATGAGGACTCTCTACCTGATCTCGTGGAAGCAGCGAGAGCCCCATCCACTGTGGAACAGGTTCCCCTGGGAGATCACCTGGATTCCTTACAGAAAATCCAGATGCTGGAAGTGCTTCAACAGAGACGGGCTGCTTTCTCATCCCAACCAGGTCGAACTACCGTCACCCAACATCATGTGGACACTCAGGGCATCAGTCCCATACAACAGGCTCCTTACCGGGTCCCTGAATGAGTTCGAAACACCATGCAGCACGAACTGGAGGAGATGTTACAGCTTGGGGTAATCCAGACCTCCCATAGCCCTTGGGCCTCCCCTGTGGTGTTAGTACCCAAGAAGGATGGGAGTACTCGATTTTGTGTGGACTATCGGCGACTAAACGACCATACCGTCAGCGATCCTTACCCAATGCCTCATATTGACGAACTTCTAGACAGACTGGCTGGGTCCCGATATGTCACTACCTTGGATCTCAGTAAGGGATACTGGCAGATCCCTCTAACGGAGGAAGGGAGAGAACGGTCTGCTTTTATAATCCCCTTTGGTCTGTATGAATTTCTAAGCATGCCTTTTGGAATGAAAAATGCCCCGGCCACCTTCCAGAGAATGGTGGACCAGATCCTCCGGGGATGTGGTGACTTTGCTTGTGCCTACTTGGATGATATCACCGTCTTCAGCCAGACGTGGGAGGAACATCTGAATCAAGTAGCCGTTATTCTGGACCTGATTCTTGCAACCGGCCTAACCATTCGACCCGATAAATGCCAATTGGGGATGGGGGAAGTCCAGTAGCTAGGGCATAGAGTGGGAGGAGGGAAGCTCCGTCCTGAGCCTGCCAAAATCCAGGTTATTAGAGACTGGCCTGTACCCCAAACTAAGAAACAAGTTATGGCTTTTCTGGGCACTGCCAGTTATTACCGAAAATGTGTTGCTCATTTCAGCACTGTGGCCAAGCCTCTTACCGACCTGACCAAGAAAACAATGCCCCGGCTGGTGATCTGGACTCCAGCCTGTGATGAGGCTTTTAACCGGCTGAAGGACGCTCTGATCTGCGATCCTGTCCTGGCTGCTCCAGACTACAAGCGGAGATTCATTGTGCAAACGGACGCCTCTGCTTATGGACTGGGAGGTGTCCTCAGCCAGGTGAATGCAGCCGGGGAGGAGCACCCCATCGCCTACCTCAGCAGGAAACTGCTGGACCGAGAAGTGGCCTATGCAACTGTTGAAAAAGAATGTCTGGCTGTAGTGTGGGCCCTTAGGAAACTACGGCCGTATCTGTATGGACGGGAATTCACTGTGGTTACTGATCACAATCCCCTCACCTGGCTGAACAGAGTCTCTGGGGACAATGGACGCTTACTACGATGGAGCCAGGCTCTGCAGCCCTATAACTTTACCATACAATATAGAAGGGGCAGCCAACACCAAAATGCAGATGGACTGTGCAGGCAAGAGGAGCCTTGAGTCCTGTCAGCCATGCCTGCGTGTACTTAACCAGCGACCTGTAGAGGTCCCTAGTACGTACACAAGTTGGGAGGGAAAGGGATTGTCATGATGTATGTGCTTTTCTCCATCCCATATTTTTTGTATAAGATGCCATGTGATGTATTTTACCTTCTCACTGTATTTGCTGTAATACTATGTCAGGATGTGATGTCACTTTCCTTTGGTTGTACTTACTGAACACTTTGAAATGTCTTGGGATGTAAGTAACCATACCTTCCCCCCATCTCCTGTGTCTCTGGGCCCATAATGCAATTATCTCTTGTCCACACAGCCAGGAGAGCTTCCCATTGTTTTGTAAGCAGTGAATAACGCCAACTACACAAACCTGTAGACATCTCTGAGCCAACCTTCTAGAATCTTCTAGTGGGCCCAACCATTGCATAGACCCCTACCCTTGAGGGGCGGGCCCACGAGCTCAGATAATACACTCCTGTTTCTAAGTGCAGTTGGGAGCTGAGTTTTGAAGAGGAAGGGAGCGAGATCTGATTCTGCGGACATATCTCGCCGTCCAGTGGATTGTGTGGGATTTCTGGGACTCTGAAAAGGACTATTACATTGTGATCTGGCACTTTGGATTATCGGGAGGTGCCCCCGAATCTGTTTTATTTGGACTTGTCGTGTGCTGTTCCTGTATTCCTGTTAGTAAACCTGTTGGATCATCCTCGGCCTGTTGTCTCTCCTTGCTCTGCTGTACTCCCCGTCACAATGACTGTATACTCTTGGGTGTAGCAGGTGCTATTCTAGTTGCTGTTGATCTCTTGTATCTAGGAGGGCAGTGATGTATAAGGAGAATTAATTATATTCCCCTGAATCATTAGAATGTCATCGCCATCAGGATTCTATCTGGGTTTTCTGATATGAAGTGTTTTATTAGGTTGATTGTCTTTGCAGTTCCCGCTGAGCACACGTTGTGCACTCTCCGTATGTTATACTGCCATATTCCCTGTAGGTGATGTTCTTGGTACAGTCAGTCTTTGATATTAGACGCTCACATCTAGTAGACCTCTTCCCCTGATGTTTAGTCTTCTGGACAGGACACTTGTAGGACATCCATCTTTGCCCCAAGCTGGTGGCATCTGTGAAATAAAATAAATTACACGGAACAGAAGTGTGTGAACCTCTCCAGGAGTAACGTTGGGTTTTCAGACGTGTCAGATGGACAAGATGGAATGGATGCCGATATTGTGCATATACAGTACAGCCCAAACGTTTGGACACACCTCCTCATTCAAAGAGTTTTCTTTATTTTCATGACTCTGAATATTGTAGATTCACATTGAAGACATCAAAACTATGAAGTAACACATGTGGAATGAAATACTTAACAAAAAAAGTGTGAAACAACTGAAAATATGTCTTATATTCTAGGTTCTTCAAAGTAGCCACCTTTTGCTTTGATTACTGCTTTGCACACTCTTGGCATTCTCTTGATGAGCTTGAAGAGGTAGTCACCGGAAATGGTTTTCCAACAGTCTTGAAGGAGTTCCCAGAGATGCTTAGCACTTGTTGGCCCTTTTGACTTCACTCTGCGGTCCAGCTCACCCCAAACCATCTCGATTGGGTTCAGGTTTGGTGACTGTGGAGGCCAGGTCATCTGGCGTAGCCCCCCATCACTCTCCTTCTTAGTCAGATAGCCCTTACACAGCCTGGAGGTGTGTTTGGGGTCATTGTCCTGTTGAAAAATAAATGATGGTCCAACTAAACGTAAACCGGATGAAATAGCACGCCGGTGCAAGATGCTGTGGTAGCCATGCTGGTTCTGTATGCCTTCCATTTTGAATAAATCCCCAACAGTGTCACCAGCAAAGCCCCCCACACCATCACACCTCCTCCATGCTTCACGGTGGGAACCAGCCATGTAGAGTCCATCCATTCACCTTTTCTACAAAGACACGGTGGTTGGATCCAAAGATCTCAAATTTGGACTCATCAGAGCAAAGCACAGATTTCCACTGGTCTAATGTCCACTCCTTGTGTTCTTTAGTCCAAACAAGTCTCTTCTGCTTGTTGCCTGTTGTGAGGCAAACCCTGGGATATGAAGATGAATTATGACTTCCAGTCATAATCGCTCTCATCACTCCATGGCAGTGCCCCCTCCCTTCTTGTTCTCAATGTCCACCATCTGGGAAGGTGTCACCTCCCACTTACACCTCCAACAGCCATCTCCTGTGATATGGAAATGAGATGATGTGGGAACAATGGACACAGGATGACTCCCTGCCGTGACCCTGTAGTAGGGGCTGCTATCTAATTAGCAAGGCTATGGAAGTATCCAGACAGAACGACTCCAGTAAAAAATGGTTCATATCTCGCAAGCCATATTTCCGATAAATATGGCAACCATAAAAATGGTGTCTCCGCATGCGGACGATGCTGGCACACCCTTTTTATGGGAGCAGGACCTGGGGAAATACCCCAGGCGTGATATCAGCCAATGGGGAACTAGTAGACAAGTCATGAGTCCTCTCGTTCTGTAGCTAAATTCATAGCTGTCACAATGAGAGCGTCGGCGTCCGCCTACGACGCTCCCAGGCCAAGTTATGGCCATATTCCATGTTGTGGATTTTGTCCATAACTCCAGCCAGGGGTGGAGCAGTGCTCCCTCTGAGGTCACTAAGGTAGGAGGGGACCTGGATTTGCCCAGGTTGATAACCCTACTTCGGCCATTTTCCAGTGTTCTTTCGCTGGGGGTCACGTGTAGGAAACATCTGTGGGAAGGATCCTAGAAACCTGGCCTACAGCGCCCCCCTGTGGCCAGACGCACAAGGTAACTGCTGGAACTGTGTATGCCTGTTTGTAACCCATGCTTTGCTTGTAACTGTACTCTGACATATGTATATTCTGTAGATCTCCTATTGTATATATTGTAGTTTCTAGTGTGCTTTAGGCCGATTAAATTATATAATTAATCTTGGGCTGTTCTGTTATCTCGATCTTGAATCCCACGTCTGTGTGTTCGGCTAATAGTTACCGTGAAGCGGTTGGTGGCAGCGAGTTGTGCCAAGGATTATTGTGGGGAGGCCAGTGAGATTCGGGGAGGTTTTATATATTCCGCCCGCGGAGGTCGGGGGAATATATACCCTACTCTCACCGGGGACCCTTCAATAATCGGCATAAGTAGTATAGCGGCCTCCTTGCTTATCGTCGGGCAATTCCATAATTGGCCTGACTATAAGAGAGGCGCTAGAGAGCGCATCACGTGCTCTGTCTGTCGGTCGGGAGGTATAAAGGAGGGGTGACCCCCCACTTGTTACACCCCGATTGTGACGTATTGGTAGCCAGCGCGGGGGATTTCTGAGTGACCCCCCCGGTGGTTCGTGACATATTGGTGGCAAGCGGTGGGATCGAGATAATAGTGTGTGTGAGTGTGAGACCCATACTCCCAGACACTAAAGACTGCCTGCAGCAGCTGTGGCTGCTGGGGTCTTCAGACCAGACCAACACTAGAGTGTCAGAGTGCAGATACTGTAAGGTGTGTGGAGGCATCAGGTGTCAGTTCTGTGTCAGTGACCAAAGTCTGCAACAATGGCTGAGAGCACCAGGAGCAAAGCCAAAGGAATGGCCGATGCTCAGGCCAGAGACGATGAGGAGGTTGTCCACGAGCCCTCCAGGAGCTCGACGCCAGAAAACCGTTCTGCAGAGGACAGCGCACAACCTGGCAATTATGGACAAGATGAGGAGCAGCTCACCCAAGGGTCCTCAACGAGCCAGATGCCAGCCCTCCGCTCTGCAATGGGCAGTGAAGCACCAGGCTCCGCAGCGGGCCGCAGATCACCACGTGCCATTCCACCGAGCCTGGGAGGCTCGGATAGCCTTCTTCAAATGGCTATGGCCCTTCTCCAGGCTGGAGACCGGGATACCTACGAGATACTCATGGCCGAGCGTGAGTGACAGGCAGCGCGTGACGCTGAGGCTGCGGAGCGGCAAGCAGTGCGTGAGGCTGCGGAGCGGAAAGCAGCACGTGAAGAGCGCCAGGCAGAGCGTGACTACCAGCTGCAGCTAGCTCAGCTCCGGCCCTCATCAGCCACACGTGACCTTCAAGACACCAAACTTCCAAAGGTCCATGTTGAGGACTTCCCAGTGCTGGAGAAGGATGGAGACTTGGACTCTTTCTTGACTGCTTTTGAACGGACTTGCCTGCAGCACCATCTGGACAAGGACCAGTGGGCCAAATACCTGACCCCCCGTTTAAGGGGTAAGGCCCTGGATATCCTTGGGGACTTGCCTGCTGAGGCAGATCAGGGCTACGACACCATCAAGCGGGCCCTGATCCAACAGTACAACCTCACTCCAGAGTCCTACCGCAAGAAGTTCCGGAGCCTACAGAAGGGACCAAAGGACTCCTGGGCTGACCACCGGCGGGCACTTGCCCGAGCTGCCGACCACTGGACCCAAGGCCTGCAGCTTTCCACCGGACCGGAGATCCTGGACTTGTTCATCACGGAGCAACTCTTGTGGAACTGCCCTGAGGATCTCCGCCAGTTCATCCGAGACCAGAAGCCAAAGGGGTCCACGGCTACAGCTGCCCTGGCCGATGACTACACCAACAATCGGGCTCCTGAGGCCAGGAGAGCAGCCACCAGCAGCACCTGGAGAGGGGGTAAGATGAACTCTGCGACTGCCCCACCTGCCCCTAGACTGCAGGGGGTGTCCCCCTCAACTCCCCTCTCCAGGCCCGTGGCAGAACCAAGACGGTGCCACCAGTGCAACCTACCTGGACACTTCAAGGCCATGTGCCCTCAGCGTCCCAAGGCCCCGGCTCCGTCCCCGTCCCAAGGGCCGCCCAAGGTGTATTGTGTGGGTGGGGGTGGTGGTAGGTCCCTGGACAGCTTCCAACCTGTCACCGTCGGCCGGTCTGTGACCATGGGACTGCGAGACAGCGCCTCGGAGGTGACTCTGGTGCGGCCTGAGATGGTGTCCCCCCAAGACTTGATCCCTGGAAAAACCCTCGCTGTCTCCGGGATTGGAGGCATTGACCCGGCGCTGCCTGTTGCTGACATTTATGTGGACTGGGGCGCAGGGCGAGGGGTGAGGGAGGTGGGGGTAACTGATCGGATCCCCGCAAACGTGCTACTTGGGACAGATTTGGGGCAGATAACCTCCCAGTTTGGGCCCCAACCAAGGGCTGAACCTTCAGCCAGTACTGACATGCCTCCGGACAATGTTAATGTGTTATCTATGAATGATGTAAGGGAGGAGGGAGTGAACTCTGATATTTCTGCTTGCATAGACACCATAGACACACACACAGCTGCAGCTGTGACAGGGGAGGGGGTCAGAGAAAGGTGTGACAATGCCTCTACAAGTAATCAGCCTGTGAGCTGGGATCTGTTGCCCTCTGCAGGGATAAGCAGAGAGCAGGGTGCTGCAGGGGGAGGACCAGTGTGTGGGGTGGGGGCTACCACAGCAAATGTGGGGTCCCCAGAGATTTCACAGCGGGGTTCTGTTGCTGCAGGAGGGGAACAGGCAGGTGAGATTGGGGCCGGTCCAGGAGCGGAAGTGCTCCCAGGTAAGATCTCGGTGCATGGTTCCCCCACAACCGGGGTGTCAGGAAGCCAGGTAGGTCTGCCTGAACCGGCGACTTGGTCAGGAACGGAGGAGGAGCAGGCACGACCCACGGTCGCAGCGGCTGTGGCCGCTGTCACCCGCAGTGGGAGTGCTGGAAGCCAAGGGGCCTCCCGGAGGTCCGATAGCTCTTCCCCTTCTGACCAAGTGGCAGCCGAGTCAGGTGGAGGCCAGGACACAGGTCCCGGGGTACTGACCGAAGATGTGACAGTCTCGTCGATTCTGGCCACATCTAGTCAGGGGTTTCAGGCAGCGTTAGAAGCTGACGACAGCCTGAAAGCTCTAAAGGAGCAGGCGGCACAGCCTCCCTCGGACTCGGACCCGGAGCGAGTGGTCTGGGACCAAGGACGGCTGTACCGGGCCACGGTCCAGCAGGGTTCACCGGAGGCGTGGCCCAGGGACCGACAGTTGGTGGTACCCTATCCGTTCCGGACGGAGTTGTTGCGGATCGCACATGAGATTCCGATGGCCGGACACCTAGGGATCGCTAAGACCAAGGCCAGGTTAAACCAGCATTTCTACTGGCCAAAAATGGGGGCCGATG
Source organism: Anomaloglossus baeobatrachus (assembly GCF_048569485.1). Lineage (NCBI taxonomy): Eukaryota > Metazoa > Chordata > Amphibia > Anura > Aromobatidae > Anomaloglossus > Anomaloglossus baeobatrachus. The sequence continues at coordinate 782,956,832 of NC_134354.1, read as the reverse complement.
TGGCTGCCTACTGCCGTTCGTGTGAAACCTGTCAGAGAGTGGGGAAGGCGGGGCCACACCCCAAAGCCCCACTAGTATCTCTGCCAATCATCGATGAGCCTTTCAGGAGGGTGGCTGTGGATCTGGTCGGCCCGCTGGCCATCCCCAGCAGCTCCGGGAAACGCTTCATACTGACGGTAGTGGACTATGCCACCCGGTACCCAGAAGCAGTGGCCTTGTCGTCCATTCGGGCTGACAAGGTGGCCACCGCATTGCTGGAGATTTTCTCCCGAGTGGGTTTTCCCCAGGAAATGCTCACTGACCGGGGGACCCAATTCATGTCCCAGCTGATGGAGGCCCTCTGTAAGCAAGTCCAGGTGCGACATCTGGTGGCCAGCCCGTACCATCCACAGACTAATGGCCTGTGCGAGCGGTTCAATGGCACCTTAAAGCAGATGCTTAAGATGTTGGTCGACTCCCATGGGCGTGACTGGGAGCGGTATCTCCCACACCTGTTATTTGCTTACCGGGAGGTTCCACAGGCCTCAACAGGATTCTCACCGTTTGAGCTCCTGTACGGGCGACGTGTGCGGGGCCCCCTGGCTCTGGTGAAAGAGGCTTGGGAAGGGGATTTGGCCACCCCTGGAGTGTCGGTTATCGAGTATGTCATGCGCTTCCGGGACAAAATGCAGGCCTTGACGCAACTGGTACACGACAATATGGCTCAAGCCCAGGCCGATCAGAAGCGTTGGTACGACCAGAACGCTTGTGAGAGGACCTACCAAGTGGGTCAAAAGGTGTGGGTACTGGTCCCCGTACCACAGGACAAGCTTCAGGCAGCCTGGGAAGGCCCATACCTCGTGTACCAGCAGCTCAACCCTGTAACGTACCTGGTCACCCTGGACCCTGCCCGTGGAAGGCGGAAGCCCTTCCATGTGAACATGATGAAGGCACATCATGAGCGGGAGGCATGTGCGCTCCCCGTGTGCAACCTGCCCGAGGAGGGAGAAGCGGAAACCCTCTTGGATATGCTAGCCCAGGTTAGGGCAGGCGGATCCATTGAGGATGTGGAGGTTGGCCACCAGCTCTTGGAGGACCAACGGTCCCAGCTGTGGGCCACCCTACACCCCTTCCGGGGGTTGTTTACCAACCAGCCCGGAAGGACTAACTTGGCTGTCCATCACGTGGACACTGGGGATCATCCCCCGATCCGGCGTTCAGCATATCGGGTCTCCCTGGAGGTGCAGCAACACATGCGCCAGGAGATTGACGAGATGCTGAAGCTGGGGGTGATCCAGGCATCCAACAGCGCTTGGGCCTCGCCTGTAGTCCTCGTCCCTAAGAAGGACAGAACCACTCGGTTCTGCGTGGACTACAGGGGGCTCAATGCTGTCACGGTCGCCGATGCGTACCCAATGCCACGCATCGATGACCTGCTCGATCAGTTGGCCGGGGCTCAGTACCTGACCATCATGGATCTGAGCCGGGGATATTGGCAGATCCCCCTGACTCGCAAGGCCAGGGAACGCTCTGCCTTTATCACCCCATTTGGACTGTACGAGTCCACGGTGATGCCATTCGGGATGAGGAATGCCCCTGCCACCTTCCAGCGGATGGTCAACACCCTGCTCAAGGGACTTGAAGGGTACGCGGCCGCGTACCTGGATGACATTGCCGTCTTCAGTCCCACCTGGGAAGATCACCTAGAGCATCTAGCACAGGTGCTCAGGCGGATCCACCAGGCAGGTTTGACCATCAAGCCGGGAAAGTGTCAGCTGGCCATGAGCGAGGTCCAGTACCTCGGTCACCGGGTAGGCGGGAGAACACTGAAGCCCGAGCCTGAGAAAGTGGAAGCCATCGCATCCTGGCCCACCCCCAGGACCAAGAAGCAGGTGATGTCCTTCTTGGGGACCGCTGGGTACTATAGGAGGTTTGTTCCATGCTATAGTAGCCTGGCAAAGCCCTTGACGGACCTCACCAAGAAGAAGCTGCCCTCTGCAGTCGATTGGACAGTGGACTGCGAGACAGCCTTCCGGGCCCTAAAGGACGCCCTGTCCAGCCCGCCCGTGCTACAGGCAGCCGACTTCACGCGGCCGTTTGTAGTACAGACCGACGCCAGTGACTTCGGCCTCGGTGCGGTGCTCAGCCAGGTGGACTCTGCGAGCCAAGAGCACCCAGTCTTGTACCTGAGCAGGGAGCTGTTACCACGGGAAGTGGCCTATTCCACGATGGAAAAGGAGTGCCTGGCCATAGTGTGGGCCCTGCAGCGTCTGCAACCCTATCTATACGGGCGCCACTTCATCGTGGAGACGGACCACAATCCCCTCAGCTGGTTGCACACCGTCTCTGGGACGAATGGGCGATTGTTGCGATGGAGCCTTGCGCTCCAGCAATACAACTTCACCATTCGCCACAAAAGGGGCCGTGACCACGGTAACGCAGACGGGCTGTCCCGACAAGGAGAGGTCGCGGACGGGCGCACGGGGGAACACCGGAGTGTGCTGCCCCCTAGCGCCCTCAAAAGGGGGGAGGTGTGAGGCAAACCCTGGGATATGAAGATGAATTATGACTTCCAGTCATAATCGCTCTCATCACTCCATGGCAGTGCCCCCTCCCTTCTTGTTCTCAATGTCCACCATCTGGGAAGGTGTCACCTCCCACTTACACCTCCAACAGCCATCTCCTGTGATATGGAAATGAGATGATGTGGGAACAATGGACACAGGATGACTCCCTGCCGTGACCCTGTAGTAGGGGCTGCTATCTAATTAGCAAGGCTATGGAAGTATCCAGACAGAACGACTCCAGTAAAAAATGGTTCATATCTCGCAAGCCATATTTCCGATAAATATGGCAACCATAAAAATGGTGTCTCCGCATGCGGACGATGCTGGCACACCCTTTTTATGGGAGCAGGACCTGGGGAAATACCCCAGGCGTGATATCAGCCAATGGGGAACTAGTAGACAAGTCATGAGTCCTCTCGTTCTGTAGCTAAATTCATAGCTGTCACAATGAGAGCGTCGGCGTCCGCCTACGACGCTCCCAGGCCAAGTTATGGCCATATTCCATGTTGTGGATTTTGTCCATAACTCCAGCCAGGGGTGGAGCAGTGCTCCCTCTGAGGTCACTAAGGTAGGAGGGGACCTGGATTTGCCCAGGTTGATAACCCTACTTCGGCCATTTTCCAGTGTTCTTTCGCTGGGGGTCACGTGTAGGAAACATCTGTGGGAAGGATCCTAGAAACCTGGCCTACAGCGCCCCCCTGTGGCCAGACGCACAAGGTAACTGCTGGAACTGTGTATGCCTGTTTGTAACCCATGCTTTGCTTGTAACTGTACTCTGACATATGTATATTCTGTAGATCTCCTATTGTATATATTGTAGTTTCTAGTGTGCTTTAGGCCGATTAAATTATATAATTAATCTTGGGCTGTTCTGTTATCTCGATCTTGAATCCCACGTCTGTGTGTTCGGCTAATAGTTACCGTGAAGCGGTTGGTGGCAGCGAGTTGTGCCAAGGATTATTGTGGGGAGGCCAGTGAGATTCGGGGAGGTTTTATATATTCCGCCCGCGGAGGTCGGGGGAATATATACCCTACTCTCACCGGGGACCCTTCAATAATCGGCATAAGTAGTATAGCGGCCTCCTTGCTTATCGTCGGGCAATTCCATAATTGGCCTGACTATAAGAGGGGCGCTAGAGAGCGCATCACGTGCTCTGTCTGTCGGTCGGGAGGTATAAAGGAGGGGTGACCCCCCACTTGTTACACCCCGATTGTGACGTATTGGTAGCCAGCGCGGGGGATTTCTGAGTGACCCCCCCGGTGGTTCGTGACACCTGTCCTTAGCAGTGGTTTCCTAGCAGCTATTTTACCATGAAGGCTGCTGCACAAAGTCTCCTCTTAATAGTTGTTCTAGAGATGAGAAGGTGTGTCCAAACTTTTAGTCTGTATTGTATATAAAGCAGAAAATCTGTGTCTGGAGCCCACTTACTACAGACCCACAATGTTCACCTGATTTGAGTGAAATTTTGCATGGCTGGTCTCTAAGGCTATTGTGAACATTAAAACTCTGAATCTCCCCCTTTCACGATATCTGGCCCCGGAGTTTAGGCTCTATAGAAATGATGGTGGAGCGGGTGTGCTGCCCCAGCAGTGGATCGAACCGCTCGGATCCGTGGGCAGTGTCCATTCGTGGCTCGAGGGTCTCCGGACCCGAAGGCTTAGGGGCCACACTCTAAAGTAAAGGGGATATTTACAGGGGAGTTATAGTTCGTGACGCCACCCGTGGTGTGCGGTAATTGGGGATACCACTGCTGCCGTTGGGCGTACCCGGGGTGATGGAATGGGGCAGCCAGGTGTCGTTACCCTCCACGGGTAGGGGTATGCCCCTGGTACTGGGTGCCGTGACTGGGAGATCACTCATTTACTCACTCAGCAAATAAGCAGACGCTGACAACAGGGTAAACCAAGTCTCTGGGTGCCGCTGCCGCTCAAGGGGAGCTCGTCCAGGTCCCGTCCCCTGCAGCGCTGCCTGATGATCCGTGACCTGCCTCCTAGCACAAAGTTTAGTTTCACTGTAGTGGCTCGGTAGTCTGGAACTTGCCTGGCCCCGCTCCCCACTGTGGCTAATTGTGGGAGCTTGCTCTTAGGGCTCACGCATGGGATTTTTTTGGGCTGCTTAAATGGAAGGCTCTATCACCCTCGTTGCGCTAGTGCTCCGATTCTGGAGCTGGTGGGAACAGTCCATAAAGGCTCTTCTCTCTGCAGGTTAATTGCTGGGTTGCCTGAAGCTTCTCCCTAACCTAGGGTCCGTGTACCCGCCGTGCCTTCGGTCCCGGACCGGTGATAGGACCAGGCTGCCGACCGTTCACTTTAACAGGTCACTTTAACCTGCGACCGGGGGTCTGACTCCTCTAGGTCCAGACCACCACCTGCAACCTAGACAGCTTCTCTGGGGAACCACTGCTCCCTGCTTCCTCCACTCCACTCCACTCTCCTTCACTCTACTTTTCTCACTGACACTCTCCTGACCCTCCCTTCCTGACCCCTAGGTGGGTGACCCTATTCCACTCAAGCCGCCCACTGGTGTGTCTGGTGGGTGTGGTGCAGGGTGTACCTAGGATTTGATTTGCTGTTTGAGGCAGCACTGTAAGATGGGGACCCAGAACCATGAGGGATTTGAATATTGCACTAAAGGAAAAGAGCGTGCAGTACCCTGTGACGACCTGATAGTCCAGGGGCATCACCCAACGTGATAAGTGACTCTAAAGTCTGTAACTATAGCAACAACAGCTGTCAACAACCAGTGTACAAGTAACTGGGGCCTCATTTATGAGAATTGCCTCCCAGTAAGATCGTTTTGGTCGCCTATAGCCACTGCAGAAGTAACTGGGGTCTCATTTATGAAGATTGTCTCACAGTAAGATTGTTCTGGTCACCTATAGCCGCTGCAGAAGTAACTGGGGTCTCATTTATGAAGATTGTCTCACAGTAAGATTGTTCTGGTCACCTATAGCCACTGCAGAAGTAACTGGGGTCTCATTTATGAAGATTGTCTCACAGTAAGATTGTTCTGTTTGCCTGTAGCCACTGCAGAAGTAACTGGGGCCTCATTTATGAAGATTGTCTCACAGTAAGATTGTTCTGGTCGCCTATAGCCACTGCAGAAGTAAACTGGGGCCTCATTTATGAAGATTGTCTCACAGAAAGATTGGTCTGTTTGCCTATAGCCACTGCAGAAATAACTGGGGCCTCATTTATGAAGATTGCCTCACAGTAAGATCATTCTGGCTGCTTATAGCCACTGCAGAAGTAACTGGGGCCCTCATTATGAAGATTGCCTCACAGTAAGATTGTTCTTGCATATAGCCACTGCAGAAGTAACAGGGGCCTATAGAAATGATGATGGAGCAACCTGATAAGTTGCTGTAAAGTCTTTAACTATAGCAACAACGGCAGTCAACAACTGGTGCAGAAGTAACAGGGGCCTCATTTATGAAGATTGCCTCACCGTAAGATTGTTCTGGTTGCCTTTAGCCACTACAGATGTAACTGGGGCTTCATCTATGAAGACTGCCTCACAGTAGGATCGTTCTAGTTGCCTATAACAACCAGAGTACAGCTTTCAGCGTTGAAGCTGCTGAGGTAAAGTGAAAGCTGAGCTCTGATTGGTTGCTATGGACAACTAGAACAGCCTGACTGTGAAGCCGTTTTCATAACTGAGATTTGAGATCCTCCAGGACAGACATTTTCCAGGTCAGCGCCATTACCAGCCTTCTATTAGAACTATTGCGTATGTCTCTGCGCATCACAGTGATGCTAAATAGTTGCAGGTGCCATGTTGGGTAAGGTATAAGTTCCAAGACAATTGTAGAGCTGCGCAAAAGGCACAGAAACCTCCAAAATGCGCGCCATCTTAAATGAGGAGACCATGCCAGCATAATCTATAACACACTTATGAAGAAATTATGACATTGGTTAGTCTTAAATAATAGAAAACTGGCACCGTATTCACCAGTGTTATGAGTTATATAAAAAAGGTCAAAGCATGATTTAACTCACATGGCGTCCCACTACTCTTGAAGCGCAACTCTCAGGTCATTGAGATTCTTTGGTACAGAGTTAAAGAAGTTGTCCAGTTACCAAAACTGATTTTTTTTTTTCTGATAAATCTTGCCAATATGTGCCCCTCAACACATCTATTATGTTTTTTCAGCAAAATTACCTTTTATTGTGCACTAGCAGCACATGCTCATTGCTGGCTCCAGCTCTGATGGGGTTAATCTCTCCTCTGACTTCCTGTGTTCAGTTCCTACAAGTCCCAGAATTCTTTGTGGCTCTAGGGCGGTGTCTAGCTTATCTAACACACCCATTGTGTCTAATACACCCACTCTGCTCCCACCCAAACCCTCCTCCCTGCCTCTTCCCAGTGGATGCACTGAGAGAAATCACAGAGACAGCAGCAGCTCTGCACAGCCAGGGGAAGAAAGTGTGTGTGCGCGTATATACAGTGTGTGTGTGCGTATATACAGTGTGTGTATGTGTGCACGTATACACAGTGTGTGTGTATGTGTGCGCGTATATACAGTGTGTGTGTGTGTATATACAGTGTGTGTATGTGTGCGCGTATATACAGTGTGTGTGCATATATACAGTGTGTGTGTATATACAGTGTGTGTGTGTTCATATACAGTGTGTGTGTGTGTGTGTGTATATACAGTGTGTGAGTGGTGTGTGTGTGTGTATATACAGTATGTGTGTGCGTATATACAGTGTGTGTGTGCGTATATACAGTGTGTGTGTGTATACACAGTGTGTGTGTCGCGGGCGGGGAGGAGGGTGTCAGCACACCGCGCTCACCCCTTCTGCTCGGGTCCGGCAGCTGCTCAGTGGTGGCTCGAGCAGTGGGCCGGATCCCGGGGTTTCTCGAGCGACACTCCTCGCCCGTGAGTGAAAAGGGGGGTTTTGAGATAATGTCCGTGACGCCACCCACGGTTGTGGTGATGTGTAGCACCACCGCTGCTCAATGCGGGGATCCCGGGGATGGTGATGGGGAGCAGCCAGGTGTTGTGTTGCCCCTCCGTGGGTAGGGGTTGGTGATCCCGGGGCCCGGTGATGGCTTGGGGGGTGCAGGGCTTGGGCGCAGGGACGCGGGGGCAGCACTGTGCCTTGCGGCACTGTGGTACTCACTCAGCCTGAGACTTGGACACAGTTTGTACGGTAAACCAAACGGCTGGTAGGACGGTCCCACAGACGGCTGCTTTGCTTCCCCGGCAGGTGACGGTGATGTCCCTCTTCCTTGCACCTGTATGTACGGATGGTTGCGATGGGTCCCCACCGGTAACCCGCTCCCCGGCTTCAAGCTGGGCCGGAGGAGCACTACACTTTGCCCGCAGGCGCTGGCCCTCAGAGACTGGTGCCCTGGCGGTGGCGGTGCCTCTGTTGTACAGGTTGGACTGTTGCCTTCAATCGGGACTTGGTTGTTGGGGGAATCTACGTCCCCTTCACTGACGGATTCGGCAAATTTGGCGACTCCTAGCCTTGCCGGGGTCCGAGAGGCCCCTGCCCTGGTGCTGACTGTCCTTCGGAACACTGCTCCAGACCACCGGGCACACAGCCAACGGGGGTCCTTCCAGGAACTTCCAAACGGTCCCCCTCCGGACAGTCACCGCCGTCGCTGACCTTGCTGTACTGGCCCTACACAAAGCTGGGCTCTCAGGCTTTCCTTTCTTCTTGTCACCTCACTTGCTTTCCTCCTTTACCACTTCTCTCTCTTTACTCTCACTTTCACTTCTCTGTTTACTCTAGCCCTCAGCTAGACTGCACTCTTCCCCTGCCTGGGCTAATCTGCCTGGTAACTTCCTGCCTCCAGAGTTGTGAGCTCCTTGGTGGGCGGAGCCAACCGCCTGGCCCACCCCCTGGTGTGCATCATCAGACTCCTGGAGGAAGGCAACAAGGATTTTTGGTTCAGCTTAGGTGTGCCTACCTGGGATGTGGGGTGTGGTGGTGTTGTGACCTGTGACCCCTGGCTTGCCAGGGCGACACATGTGTGTATACAGTGTGTGTGTGTGTATACAGTGTGTGTGTATACAGTGTGTATATATACAGTTTGTGTGTGCGTATATACAGTGTGTGTGTGTGTGTGTGTATATACAGTGTGTGTGTGTGTGTGTGTGTGTGTGTATATACAGTGTGTGTGTATATACAGTGTGTGTGCTTATATACAGTGTGTGTGTGTATACAGTGTGTGTGTGTGTGTATACAGTGTGTGTGTGCGTATATACAGTGTGCGTGTCTATATACAGTGTGTGTGTATATACAGTGTGTGTGTGTGTGTGTGTATATACAGTGTGTGTGTGTCTATATGTGTGTGTGTGTGTATATACAGTGTGTGTGTGTGTATACAGTGTGTGTGTGTATATACAGTGTGTGTGTGTGTGTATACAGTGTGTGTATATACAGTGTGTAAATACAGTGTGTGTGTATATATACAGTGTGTGTGTATATACAGTGTGTGTGTGTGTGTATATACAGTGTGTGTGTGTATATACAGTGTGTGTGTATATACAGTGTGTGTGTGTGTATATACAGTGTGTGTGTGTGTGTGTGTGTGTATAATGTGAGTGTGTGTGTACAGAAATTATGATTATTAGTCTGCGCAACATGTGAAAAAAATAATTGGGGAAAAAAAGTGACGGGCTGATGAGATTTCTTTTTTCCTTCTTGCCTAGTCTGTGTGTCGTCCGTATCATCCGCAAACCGCATGTGACCGGATCCTGTGGATTAAATGTGCAGCGCATGCAACCGTTATTTTACCGGATCCTTCTGCAGCGGGACACAGAATTTATCGGCCGGCGCTGGAGTCAGCTGACTCCTGATCTCACAGCCCGCACACGCTGCAATGGCTGCAGGTGGGCTCATTCACATGACCGTTCCGTTTGTCCTGGTCAGTTCCTGTTTTTTTGCGGCCCCACAGACAGGACCATCTTTTCAATGTCTTTTGTGTAGGATCGGATGGTACACGGTAGCACTTCCATGTGCATCCGATCCTACAAAAAAATAAACACATGGAATGCCGTATGTCCGCTCCGTTATTATGGAACATGTCCTATTCTGTTCCGTAATAACGAACCGTGACTCAATACAAGTCAATGGGTCCGCAAAATTCCCGGAAGCAACACGGAAGCACTTCCATGTGACTTCCGTTGGGTGCCCGTGCAGTCAGTGTCCCGCTCCAGCCCCAGCCCCGTGGCTGCCCGCTCAGCAGTGTCAGCAGCGGCCCGCACTGCAGTGTCAGTAGCCGCGGGGATGACAAGCACTACCGTCAGGAGGTTAGTAAGTTCATTACATACGGTGATGAAGTCCTGCCCTCCTGACGTCAGCGGTCGTCACTGCCTTCTATGCCCGCCGCTTGTCACATCACCTCTCGCTGTCGACCCGAGACTGTGACTAGTGGTGACGTCACGGGCCGCTCGCGATACTTGGTTTGTGAAGGCGGCGGTCATTGAACTCGGTGACAGCGCTGCTGTCAGGAGTTCAGCGATCATCGCAGGTAATATACCTCGCTAACCTGATAGCAGCACTCGTCATGCCCTGCAGTGACCTGGGCTGACCTATTGATGTTAGCTCAGGTCACTGCACAGCTCTGCCAGCCAATGGGGAACATTCTGTTCTTCATTGACTGGGACATTGACTATGGTATGGATCATCGTGGGACCCCCTTGTATTACACCAGAACTGGATTTGTTTTTCTTTCTAATAAATTGGTGAAAGAGGGAATGTGTTGGGGAGTGTTTTTTCAAATAAAAATGTGTTTGTTGTCTTTTTTTTTTTTTATTACTGCCTGGGTTGGTGATGTCGGATATCTGATACACGCCTGACATCACTAACTCCAGGGCTTGATGCCAGGTGACATTACACATCTGGTATTAACCCCATATATTACCCCGTTTGCCACCGCACCAGGGCAACGGGATGAGATGGCGCGAAGCACCAGGACTGGCACATCTAATGGATGCGCTACTTCTGGGGTGGCTGCAGCCTGCTATTTTTAGGCTGGGGAGTGTCCAATAACTGTGAACCTCCCTAGTCTGAGAATACCAGACCACAGCTGTCCGCTTTACCTTGGCTGGTGATCCAATTTTGGGGGACCCCGTGTTTTTTGTTTTAAATTATTTATTTAATTTAAAATAACAGCGTGGGGTGCCCTCTGTTTTGGATTACCAGCCAAGGTGAAGCTGCCAGCTGTGGTTTGCAGGCTGCAGCCGTCTGCTTTACCCTAGCTGGCTACAAAAGATAGGGGGACCGCATGTCATTTTTTTTATTATTTATTTATTTTTTGGCTAACTACAAGGCTAAGCACCCCTTAGTGCCACATAAAAGTCACAAAAGGGTGCCAGCTTAGAATATGCATGGGGGTGGGACATTATATATGTATTTCTTATCTATCTATCTATCTATCTATCTATCTAGCCCTCTATTCATTCATTCATTCATTCATTCATTCATCCCTCTGTCTCTATATCTATCTATTCATCTCTATATCTACTCATCTATTTATCTTTCTTGCTGCTTCCGTTTTTTGCGGTCCGCAAAAAAAACCGTAAGGCACGCAGATGTCACATGGATGCCACTAGGATGCATCCATGAAAATAAGGACCGTTTTTTGTGGCCCGCAAAATCGGAACGGTCATGTGAATGTAGCCTTAACAGCAGTCACTGCCTGCTGCCGGTCACATGTGACCGTGTGCGGGCTGTGTGTACAGGAGTTCAGCTGAGTTCAGATCAGCTGACTCAAGTGTCGGACGATTAGGCTGGGGCCACACGGGGATTACTGCGATCCCCTCGCATTACACTCGGCTCACGCTCAGTACAGCAGAGCTGAGTGTCATGCGTGTGTCCCTGCGACTGAGGTCCGACTGTGCGAGCAGACCTCAGCTGCGGGGGCGGACATGCACTCGAGGGGTGGGCCAGCACTGAGGAGGGGGTGGGAGGGATTTCTCTCCCTCTCTCCTCCGTAGTCCACCGATGTACCGCAAGTGCAGTGCGATTTTTCTCTCACCACATACACTTGAATGGGTAAAAGAGAGAGTCTTGCATTACAGTCGCAGCATGCTGCGATTGTTTTCTCGGTCCAATTAGGGCGGAGAAAATAATCGCTCATGTGTGCTGACACACAGGCTAATATTGGTCCGAGTGGAATGCGATGTTTGATCGCACTCCACTCGCACTGTTTTTCTCACCGTATAGCTTAGACCTTACTTGTTCTATGTCCCCCTGCATCCATCGCAGCGTGTGCAGGCTGGAGTTCAGCTGAGTTCAGATCAGCTGACTCCAGTGCTGGAGTGAACTCCGCTGACCTCACAGCCCGTACACGCTGCAATGGATGCAGGGGGACACAGAACAAGTAATCGGCCGACACTGCAGTCATCTGATTACTTGGGATGAATTGAGCAGTAAAATGCTCTGGTGCTCGATGGGCGAAGCCCATGTCGATTTTTTTTTTTTTTAAAAAATTCATTAAAAATAAAAAACAAAAAATCACATTGTTTGTGGGCTCCCGCTGCATTTTCTATTGTTAAGGGTAACCCAAGCAGCTACTGGCTGCTAACCACCGCTGCTTGGTGTTACTTTCACTGGCAATAGAAATCCAGGGAAGCATTTTTTTTTTTTATATAAAGGTTTTTGCCTGAAAACTTTTTTAAAAAAATGAAGTGGGCTTCACCATATTTTTGTATGCTAGCCAGGTACAGCAGGCAGCTACGGGCTGCCCCCAACCCCCAGCTGCCTATTTGTACCCGGCTGGGAACCAAAAATATAGAGAAGCCCTTTTTTTTTATTTCATTTCATGAATTTCATGAAATAATTAAAAAAAAAAAAGACATGGGCTTCGCCGAATTTTTGAGTCCAGCCAGGTACAACTAGGCAGCTGGGGATTGGAATCCGCAGTGAAGGGTGCCCAAACTTTCTGGGCCCCCCGCTGCGAATTGCAGTCCACAGCCGCCCCAGAAAATGGCGCTTTCATAGAAGCGCCATCTTCTGGCGCTGTATCCAACTCTTCCAGTGGCCCTGGTGGCAGGTGGCACACTGGGTAATAAGGGGTTAATACCAGCTATGTTTTACCAGCTGGTATAAAGCCCGAGATTCTTAATGTCAGGCCAAGTTTGACCTGGCCATTAAGAATCTCCAATAAAGGGTTTAAAAAAAAAAAAAAAGACCACACAGAGAAAAATACTTTATTAGAAATAAATACACAGACACAGTAGGGACTCTATGTTTATTACTCCCTCTCACCCCTCCACGATGGAGAGATTTCTGTACTGACCATGCCAGGAGCGAGTGAGGGAAAAGAGAGAGAGAACGAGGGGGGGGAGGAAAAGAAAGCGAGGGGGGGAGGAAAAGAGAGCGAGGGGGGGGAGGAAAAGAGAGCGCGGGGGGGAGGAAAAGAGAGCGCGGGGGGGAGGAAAAGAGAGCGCAAGGGGGGGAGGAAAAGAGAGCGCAAGGGGGGAGGAAAAGAGAGCGAGGGGGGGAGGAAAAGAGAGCGAAGGGGGAGGAAAAGAGAGTGAGGGGGGGAGGAGAGCGGGGGGGGAAGAGAGCGAGGGGGGGGAAGAGAGCGAGGGGGGGGGAAGAGAGCGAGGGGGGGGAAGAGAGCGAGGGAGGAAGAGAGCGAGGGGGGAAGAGAGCGAGGGGGGGAAGAGAGCAAGGGGGGGAAGAGAGCAAGGGTGGGGAAGAGAGCGGGGGGGGGAGAAGAGAGCGAGGGGGGGGAGAAGAGAGCGAGGGGGGGGAGAAGAGAGCGAGGGGGGGGGAGAAGAGAGCGAGGGGGGGGGAGAAGAGAGCGAGGGGGGGGGGAGAAGAGAGCGAGGGGGGGGGAGAAGAGAGCGAGGGGGGGAGAAGAGAGCGAGGGGGGGAGAAGAGAGCGAGGGGGGGAGAAGAGAGCGAGGGGAGAGAGCGAGGGGGGAGAGCGAGGGGGGAGAGAGAGCGAGGGGGGGAGAGAGAGCGAGGGGGGGAGAGAGAGCGGGGGGAGAGAGAGCGGGGAGAAGAGAGCGAGGGGGGGGAGAAGAGAGCGAGGGGGGGGAGAAGAGAGCGAGGGGGGGAGAAGAGCGAGGGGGGGGAGAGAGCGAGGGGGGGGAGAGAGCGAGGGGGGGGGAGAGAGCGAGGGGGGGAGAGAGAGCGAGGGGGGAGAGAGAGCAAGGGGGGGAGAGAGAGCGAGGGGGGGGAGAGAGCGGGGGGAGAGAGAGCGGGGAGAAGAGAGCGAGGGGGGGGGAGAAGAGAGCGAGGGGGGGGAGAAGAGAGCGAGGGGGGGAGAAGAGAGCGAGGGGGGGAGAAGAGCGAGGGGGGGGAGAAGAGCGAGGGGGGGGAGAGAGAGCGAGGGGGGGAGAGAGAGCGAGGGGGGGAGAGAGAGCGAGGGGGGGAGAAGAGAGCGAGGGGGGGGAGAAGAGAGCGAGGGGGGGGAGAAGAGAGCGAGGGGGGGAGAAGAGAGCGAGGGGGGGGGAGAAGAGCGAGGGGGGGGAGAGAGAGCGAGGGGGGGGGAGAGAGAGCGAGGGGGGGAGAGAGAGCGAGGGGGGGAGAAGAGAGCGAGGGGGGGAGAAGAGAGCGAGGGGGGGGGAGAGAGCGAGGGGGGGAGAGAGAGCGAGGGGGGAGAAGAGAGCGAGGGGGGGAGAAGAGAGCGAGGGGGGGGAGAGCGAGGGGGGGGGAGAAGAGAGCGAGGGGGGGGAGAGAGCGAGGGGGGGGAGAGAGCGAGGGGGGGAGAGAGCGAGGGGGGGAGAGAGCGCGAGGGGGGAGAGAGAGCGCGAGGGGGGGGAGAGAGAGCGAGGGGGGGGGAGAGAGAGCGAGGGGGGGAGAGAGAGCGAGGGGGGAGATAGCGCACGAGGGGGGGGAGAGAGAGCGAGGGGGAGAGAGAGCGAGGGGGAGAGAGAGCGAGGGGGGGAGAGAGCGAGGGGGGGAGAGAGCGAGGGGGGGAGAGAGCGAGGGGGGAGAGAGCGGGGGGGAGAGAGGGGAGAGTAGAGAGGGATAAGGGGGGGAAGAGAGGGGAGAGGAGAGAGGGATAAGAGGGGGTCAGAGAAGAGTGGGGGGGAGAGAAGAGAGTGGGGGGAGCAGAGGTGCTCTGTCACCAACTGTCTCCACTCTGTGACTTGTGGTGCAGGTGACAGAGTGCAGACAATTGGTCCCATGCAGCAGGACAGATGACAGAGCACAGCGGTGACATGCCTGTCAGTGTCTTGCTGCGTCCTGTAGTGCTGCTGGGAGGAGCACATGATCACACTGCCCGACACCGGCCGCTCTCCTGACATTGCAGCAGAGCGGGCGGGTGGAGAGTGTGATCAGATACTTACGTGCAGGGGGGGATTTCAGCTGAAGAACCCCCCCCCCCTGTGCTGCACACTGGCGCCCCGTGCCTCACCATCTGCAGGACGCTTAGCCAGCTCCACACTGATGTCCTCCGGCTCCTCCCCTCAATGCTGGGCTGTGATATGCGGTAGTCACCGCCCACAGCCCTGTCACTCAATCTGAGTGGTGCCAGCCTCCTCTGACGTACCCGACGAGTTTGAGAGCCCGGAAATGCCGGGACGTCAAAGATGCTGGTGGCCACAGCTCCAGGGGGTCATGTGACAGGCACTGTAGCGTGCAGGATAGCGCCGCTCAGTGCCAGAAATGGAAACAGAAGCCAATGGAGAAGACGCCTAGAATGGTAAGTATAAACTCCTACAGAAAAATAAAAAAAATGGGTGAACCACCCCTTTAAGGCCTTTAGATGGCGACTCAGCTGATCCCATAGGTTTTTCTATGGGATTCAGGTCTGGGGAATGTGCTGGCTGCTCCATTTGAGGTCCCCTAGTCTCCAGCCGCCATTCCCTACTGATGTGACTTCGATGAGCTGGAACATTGTCCTCCATGAAGATAAAATTAGGGCCGTGTTCTTCATGCAGAGGCACAGTGACTGGATTAGTGATGTTATTCCATTCACGCAGTGTAGGGCCGTTCTGTACTGACTAGACACACCGGCCCATAGTGTAACACCACCACCACCATAGGTTCGTCTGGTGACAACATTGGCGATACGTAGCACTCTCCTTGACTTCTCCAACTTTGTTGGCGGCCATCATTTCTGCTCATAGTGAATCAACTTTCATCAGTGAACAGCACTGAGACCACTGGTCCCTCATCCAGCGTAGATGACGCCTGTGCCTGATAGTGTGCCTCAGGTACATAGATGACGCCTGTGCCTGGTGGTGTGGCCAAGTACATAGATGAGACCTGTGCCTGGTGGTGTGCTCCAGAACATAGATGACACCTGTGCCTAGTGGTGTGGCCAAGTACGTAGATGACACCTGTGGCTGGTGGTGTGGTCAGGTGCTTTGCAGGTCATCTAGCATGCAAACCACACTGATGTAAATGGTTTCTAATGGTTTGACATGACACTGGGTGCCTCTCACTTCCTTTAGCTGTGCCTGGAGTTGTGTGGCATTCATCATCCTATTCCAAAGGGCATTGTTCACAATGAAGTGGTCATCAGTGTGGGATGTGGCCAAAGAACGTCCACTTCTCTTCCAGTGTCTCTGTGGTTCTGTACAACCTGCTGGTGAAATTCTGTGACGCTCTAAGCTCAGTGGCCACTTCTTTGTTTTTCTGTGAGTCTTCCAGTCTCTCCGTATCTCTGTACAACCTGGTGGTGACACTCTAAGCTCAGTGGCCATTTCTCTCTTGAGTACATCCTGCTTGAAGCCTTACAATGGCGCGGTGCTGCTGATCAATTGTTAGGTGTCGTTTTGGCCTCCTGATGTCAGAATGTGAACAGCTGATGATGAAGAGGATGGTTTAATATCAATTCTAATTGAACCCCTAAATTTATTGGGCGATTCATGGATCAAACACTTGTGAATTTTGCCATTAAGCTTCTTGTGAGAGAACAGCACGTTGTGCAAAACATACTGAAACATTGAACAGTTGGACATGAGCATCCAAAATATTAGAGGTCACATTAGGGCATTAGAGGATCATCCTGAAAAATCACCCGAAAGCCAAACATCCCTAACTTTTTGTGTGTTGTGTACAGTTAGGTCCAGAAATATTTGGACAGTGACACAAGTTTTGTTATTTTAGCTGTTTACAAAAACATGTTCAGAAATACAATTATATATATAATATGGGCTGAAAGTGCACACTCCCAGCTGCAATATGAGAGTTTTCACATCCAGATCGGAGAAAGGGTTTAGGAATCATAGCTCTGTAATGTATAGCCTCCTCTTTTTAAAGGGACCAAAAGTAATTGGACAAGGTACTCTAAGGGCTGCAATTAACTCTGAAGGCGTCTCCCTCGTTAACCTGTAATCAATGAAGTAGTTAAAAGGCCTGGGGTTGATTACAGGTGTGTGGTTTTGCATTTGGAAGCTGTTGCTGTGACCAGACAACATGCGGTCTAAGGAACTCTCAATTGAGGTGAAGCAGAACATCCTGAGGCTGAAAAAAAGAAAAAATCCATCAGAGAGATAGCAGACATGCTTGGAGTAGCAAAATCAACAGTCGGGTACATTCTGAGAAAAAAGGAATTGACTGGTGAGCTTGGGAACTCAAAAAGGCCTGGGCGTCCACGGATGACAACAGTGGTGGATGATCGCCGAATACTTTCTTTGATGAAGAAGAACCCGTTCACAACATCAACTGAAGTCCAGAACACTCTCAGTGAAGTAGGTGTATCTGTCTCTAAGTCAACAGTAAAGAGAAGACTCCATGAAAGTAAATACAAAGGGTTCACATCTAGATGCAAACCATTCATCAATTCCAAAAATAGACAGGCCAGAGTTACATTTGCTGAAAAACACCTCATGAAGCCAGCTCAGTTCTGGAAAAGTATTCTATGGACAGATGAGACAAAGATCAACCTGTACCAGAATGATGGGAAGAAAAAAGTTTGGAGAAGAAAGGGAACGGCACATGATCCAGGGCACACCACATCCTCTGTAAAACATGGTGGAGGCAACGTGATGGCATGGGCATGCATGGCTTTCAATGGCACTGGGTCACTTGTGTTTATTGATGACATAACAGCAGACAAGAGTAGCCGGATGAATTCTGAAGTGTACCGGGATATACTTTCAGCCCAGATTCAGCCAAATGCCACAAAGTTGATCGGACGGCGCTTCATAGTACAGATGGACAATGACCCCAAGCATGCAGCCAAAGCTACCCAGGAGTTCATGAGTGCAAAAAAGTGGAACATTCTGCAATGGCCAAGTCAATCACCAGATCTTAACCCAATTGAGCATGCATTTCACTTGCTCAAATCCAGACTTAAGACGGAAAGACCCACAAACAAGCAAGACCTGAAGGCTGCGGCTGTAAAGGCCTGGCAAAGCATTACGAAGGAGGAAACCCAGCGTTTGGTGATGTCCATGGGTTCCAGACTTAAGGCAGTGATTGCCTCCAAAGGATTCGCAACAAAATATTGAAAATAAAAATATTTTGTTTGGGTTTGGTTTATTTGTCCAATTACTTTTGACCTCCTAAAATGTGGAGTGTTTGTAAAGAAATGTGCACAATTCCTACAATTTCTATCAGATATTTTTGTTCAAACCTTCAAATTAAACGTTACGATCTGCACTTGAATTCTGTTGTAGAGGTTTCATTTCAAATCCAATGTGGTGGCATGCAGAGCCCAACTCGCGAAAATTATGTCACTGTCCAAAGATTTCTGGACCTAACTGTATAGGTGCCGCCTCAGCTGATCGGGGTTTCTAGGTCACAGCAGCGCTGCTGTGTCGGGCAGATGCTCGGTGATGAAATGATCTATATCAACATTGCAAAAATTTTTGAAATTACTCAGATATGTTTACACCGAGACACAGCAGAGTCCATTGTGAAGCCTCCGCCGTCTGCTCAGCGTCAGGCTGGGGTTCACATGTCGTACAGCCGTGCTTCATACAGGAAAATCATTCTGCCCCCGGTGATCGGAGGAGAAGGCGGCTCGTGGCCAGAGGGCCGGGATCTGGGCTTGTTCTCACGTCGCTGTGTGACAACTTCATCAAAGACCCCATTTATAGCGAGAACATAGGGGTCTGCCGTGCACAACATACATCAATGTGACCGCCGGATTTCCAGTCTTGTAAGTTATTGTTCGGCGGTGCCAGGTGCCGGAAAAAGTCCAAGTGACGCAGACCAGGTCCTCCATCAAAACCACACGACTCGTCTACGGCCGACACATACGTGACGTGATGGATTCCACACCGGGGGGATGTAAGGTAACGGACCGGGCGCCTGCAGTTACATTCAACATTGATCTAACCTCTGAGACCCTAAAATATAGGAGGGGTGGGGGTCTGACTGCTGGGACCCCCCACAAAACATGAGCGGCAGACTGGAGCAGTATTGGGCACTCCCATGGACAATGGATGGACACTCATAGCTGCAGTGTCCACATAGGGCACATGGAACCCCCATTCTTATGTCAGTTGAGCCCCCCCACAATTTTACACTTATAGGTACTCAATACCAGGCAGCAGCTGCAAAAGCTCATACAATTCTGGGTGCATAAACAAATAATATCTAGAATAATAAGCCAAACACCCCCCCCAGGACCCAGCGAATCCCAGGAAGCTGAAAACCAGACTCTGCAGCCTTGTCATGGATGGAGCAGGGGTGCACATACTATAGGTCGGCCGTGAAAAGCGGAGTGCAGCACTCCCTCCGGTATTTACAGCAGTGCCATAGGCAATGAATAGAGATAATATTGGCACGCACCCCCACTCCATCCCAAACTAGGCTCTACAGAGTCTGGCTCAAGGATTCCATACCTGGGGAGCCACCGGATTCCTGAGATCAGTGCGTTATAGGAGAGGGAATCAGTGGGTTATAGGAGAGGGAATCAGTGGGTTATAGGAGAGAGAATCAGTGGGTTATAGGATGGGGAATCAGTGGGTTATAGGAGAGGGAATCAGTGCGTTATAGGAGAGGGAATCAGTGGGTTATAGGAGAGGGAATCAGTGGGTTATAGGATGGGGAATCAGTGCGTTATAGGAGAGAGAATCAGTGGGTTATAGGAGAGGGAATCAGTGGGTTATAGGAGAGAGAATCAGTGGGTGATAGGAGAGGGAATCAGTGGGTTATAGGAGAGGGAATCAGTGGGTTGTAGGAGAGGGAATCAGTGGGTTATAGGAGAGGGAATCAGTGGGTTATAGGATGGGGAATCAGTGCGTTATAGGAGAGAGAATCAGTGGGTTATAGGAGAGGGAATCAGTGGGTTATAGGAGAGAGAATCAGTGGGTGATAGGAGAGGGAATCAGTGGGTGATAGGATAGATAATCAGTGGGTTATAGGAGAGGGAATCAGTGGGTGATAGGATAGATAATCAGTGGGTGATAGGAGAGGGAATCAGTGGGTGATAGGAGAGGGAATCAGTGGGTGATAGGAGAGGGAATCAGTGGGTGATAGGAGAGGGAATCAGAGGGTTATAGGAGAGGGAATCAGTGGGTTATAGGATGGGGAATCAGTGGGTTATAGGAGAGGGAATCAGTGGGTTATAGGAGAGGGAATCAGTGGGTTATAGGAAAGGGAATCAGTGGGTGATAGGATAGATAATCAGTGGGTGATAGGAGGGGGAATCAGTGGGTTATAGGAGAGGGAATCAGTGGGTTATAGGAGAGGGAATCAGTGGGTGATAGGAGAGGGAATCAGTGGGTTATAGGATAGATAATCAGTGGGTTATAGGAGGGGGAATCAGTGGGTTATAGGAGAGGGAATCAGTGGGTTATAGGAGGGGGAATCAGTGGGTTATAGGAGAGGGAATCAGTGGGTTATAGGAGAGGGAATCAGTGGGTGATAGGATAGATAATCAGTGGGTGATAGGAGGGGGAATCAGTGGGTTATAGGAGAGGGAATCAGTGGGTTATAGGAGAGGGAATCAGTGGGTTATAGGAGAGGGAATCAGTGGGTGATAGGAGAGGGAATCAGTGGGTTATAGGATAGATAATCAGTGGGTTATAGGAGGGGGAATCAGTGGGTTATAGGAGAGGGAATCAGTGGGTTATAGGAGGGGGAATCAGTGGGTTATAGGAGAGGGAATCAGTGGGTTATAGGAGAGGGAATCAGTGGGTTATAGGAGAGGGAATCAGTGGGTGATAGGATAGATAATCAGTGGGTGATAGGAGGGGGAATCAGTGGGTTATAGGAGAGGGAATCAGTGGGTTATAGGAGAGGGAATCAGTGGGTTATAGGAGAGGGAATCAGTGGGTGATAGGAGAGGGAATCAGTGGGTTATAGGATAGATAATCAGTGGGTTATAGGAGGGGGAATCAGTGGGTTATAGGAGAGGGAATCAGTGGGTTATAGGAGAGGGAATCAGTGGGTTATAGGAGAGGGAATCAGTGGGTTATAGGAGGGGGAATCAGTGGGTTATAGGAGAGGGAATCAGTGGGTTATAGGAGGGGGAATCAGTGGGTTATAGGAGAGGGAATCAGTGGGTTATAGGAGGGGGAATCAGTGGGTTATAGGAGGGGGAATCAGTGGGTTATAGGAGGGGGAATCAGTGGGTTATAGGAGAGGGAATCAGTGGGTGATAGGAGAGGGAATCAGTGGGTGATAGGAGAGGGAATCAGTGGGTTATAGGAGGGGGAATCAGTGGGTTATAGGAGGGGGAATCAGTGGGTTATAGGAGAGGGAATCAGTGTGTTATAGAATGGGGAATGAATCAGTGGGTTATAGGAGAGGGAATCAGTGGGTTGTAGGAGAGGCAATCAGTGGGTTATAGGATGGAGAATCAGTGGGTTATAGGATAGGGAAATCAGTGGGTTATAGGATGGAGAATCAGTGGGATATAGGATGGGGAATCAGTGGGTCATAGGAGAGGGAATCAGTGGGTTGTAGGAGAGGGAATCAGTGGGTTATAGGATGGAGAATCAGTGGGTTATAGGATGAAGAATCAGTGGGTTATAGGATTAGGAATCAGTGGGTTATAGGAGGGGGAATCAGTGGGTGATAGGAGAGGGAATCAGTGGGTGATAGGAGAGGGAATCAGTGTGTGATAGGAGAGGGAATCAGTGGGTGATAGGATAGATAATCAGTGGGTGATAGAAGAGGGAATCAGTGGGTTATAGGAGGGGGAATCAGTGGGTTATAGGTGAGGGAATCAGTGTGTTATAGGAGGGGGAATCAGTGGGTTATAGAATGGGGAATGAATCAGTGGGTTATAGGAGGGGGAATCAGTGGGTTATAGGAGAGCGAATCAGTGGGTTATAGAATGGGGAATGAATCAGTGGGTTATAGGAGAGGGAATCAGTGGGATATAGGAGAGGGAATCAGTGGGTTATAGGATGGGGAAATCAGTGGGTTATAGGATGGGGAAATCAGTGGGTTATAGGATGGAGAATCAGTGGGTTATAGGATTGGGAAATAAGTGGGTTATAGGATGGGGAATCAGTGGGTTATAGGAGAGGGAATCAGTGGATTATAGGAGAGAGAATCACTGGGTTATAGGAGAGGGAATCAGTGGGTGATAGGATAGATTATCAGTGGATTATAGGAGAGGGAATCCGTGGGTGATAGGAGAGGGAATCAGTGGGTTATAGGAGAGGGAATCAGTGGGTGATAGGAGAGGGAGTCAGTGGGTGATAGGATAGATAATCAGTGGGTTATAGAAGGGGGAATCAGTGGGTTATAGGAGAGGGAATCAGTGGGTTATAGGAGAGGGAATCAGTGGGTTATAGGAGAGGGAATCAGTGGGTTATAGGAGGGGGAATCAGTGGGTTATAGGAGGGGGAATCAGTGGGTTATAGGAGGGGGAATCAGTGGGTTATAGGAGAGGGAATCAGTGGGTTATAGGAGGGGGAATCAGTGGGTTATAGGAGGGGGAATCAGTGGGTTATAGGAGGGGGAATCAGTGGGTTATAGGAGCGGGAATCAGTGGGTTATAGGAGAGAGAATCAGCGGGTTATAGGAGAGAATCAGAGGGTTATAGGATTGGGAATCAGTGGGTTATAGGAGAGGGAATCAGTGGGTGATAGGAGAGGGAATCAGTGGGTGATAGGAGGGGGAATCAGTGGGTTATAGGAGGGGGAATCAGTGGGTTATAGGAGAGGGAATCAGTGTGATATAGAATGGGGAATGAATCAGTGGGTTATAGGAGACGGAATCAGTGGGTTGTAGGAGAGGGAATCAGTGGGTTATAGGATGGAGAATCAGTGGGTTATAGGATGGGGAAATCAGTGGGTTATAGGATGGAGAATCAGTGGGTTATAGGATGGGGAATCAGTGGGTTATAGGAGAGGGAATCAATGGGTTATAGGATGGAGAATCAGTGGGTTATAGGATGAAGAATCAGTGGGTTATAGGATGGGGAATCAGTGGGTTATAGGAGGGGGAATCAGTGGGTGATAGGAGAGGGAATCAGTGGGTGATAGGAGAGGGAATCAGTGTGTGATAGGAGAGGGAATCAGTGGGTGATAGGATAGATAATCAGTGGGTTATAGGAGAGGGAATCAGTGGGTTATAGGAGGGGGAATCAGTGGGTTATAGGAGGGGGAATCAGTGGGTTATAGGAGAGGGAATCAGTGTGTTATAGAATGGGGAATGAATCAGTGGGTTATAGGAGAGGGAATCAGTGGGTTGTAGGAGAGGCAATCAGTGGGTTATAGGATGGAGAATCAGTGGGTTATAGGATAGGAAAATCAGTGGGTTATAGGATGGAGAATCAGTGGGTTATAGGATGAAGAATCAGTGGGTTATAGGATGGGGAATCAGTGGGTTATAGGAGGGGGAATCAGTGGGTGATAGGAGAGGGAATCAGTGGGTTATAGGAGAGGGAATCAGTGGGTTGTAGGAGAGGGAATCAGTGGGTTATAGGATGGAGAATCAGTGGGTTATAGGATGAAGAATCAGTGGGTTATAGGATGGGGAATCAGTGGGTTATAGGAGGGGGAATCAGTGGGTGATAGGAGAGGGAATCAGTGGGTGATAGGAGAGAGAATCAGTGTGTGATAGGAGAGGGAATCAGTGGGTGATAGGATAGATAATCAGTGGGTGATAGAAGAGGGAATCAGTGGGTTATAGGAGGGGGAATCAGTGGGTTATAGGTGAGGGAATCAGTGTGTTATAGGAGGGGGAATCAGTGGGTTATAGGATGGGGAATGAATCAGTGGGTTATAGGAAGGGGAATCAGTGGGTTATAGGAGAGCGAATCAGTGGGTTATAGAATGGGGAATGAATCAGTGGGTTATAGGAGAGGGAATCAGTGGGTTATAGAATGGGGAATGAATCAGTGGGTTATAGGATGGGGAAATCAGTGGGTTATAGGATGGGGAAATCAGTGGGTTATAGGATGGAGAATCAGTGGGTTATAGGATTGGGAAATAAGTGGGTTATAGGATGGGGAATCAGTGGGTTATAGGAGAGGGAATCAGTGGGTTATAGGAGAGGGAATCAGTGGGTTATAGGAGAGAGAATCACTGGGTTATAGGAGAGGGAATCAGTGGGTGATAGGATAGATTATCAGTGGGTTATAGGAGAGGGAATCCGTGGGTGATAGGAGAGGGAATCAGTGGGTTATAGGAGAGGGAATCAGTGGGTGATAGGAGGGGGAATCAGTGGGTTATAGGAGAGGGAATCAGTGGGTTATAGGAGAGGGAATCAGTGGGTGATAGGAGAGGGAATCAGTGGGTTATAGGAGAGGGAATCAGTGGGTTATAGGAGAGGGAATCAGTGGGTTATAGGAGAGGGAATCAGTGGGTTATAGGAGAGGGAATCAGTGGGTGATAGGAGAGGGAATCAGTGAATTATAGGAGAGGGAATCAGTGGGTTATAGGAGAGGGAATCAGTGGGTTATAGGAGGAAGAATCAGTGGGTTATAGGAGGGGGAATCAGTGGGTTATAGGAGGGGGAATCAGTGGGTTATAGGAGGGGGAATCAGTGGGTTATAGGAGGGGGAATCAGTGGGTTATAGGAGGGGGAATCAGTGGGTTATAGGAGAGAGAATCAGTGGGTTATAGGATGGGGAATCAGTGGGTTATAGGAGAGGGAATCAGTGGGTGATAGGAGAGGGAATCAGTGGGTGATAGGAGGGGGAATCAGTGGGTTATAGGAGGGTGAATCAGTGGGTTATAGGAGAGGGAATCAGTGTGATATAGAATGGGGAATGAATCAGTGGGTTATAGGAGAGGGAATCAGTGGGTTGTAGGAGAGGGAATCAGTGGGTTATAGGATGGAGAATTAGTGGGTTATAGGATGGGGAATCAGTGGGTTATAGGAGAGGGAATCAGTGGGTTATAGGATGGAGAATCAGTGGCTTATAGGATGAAGATTCAGTGGGTTATAGGATGGGGAATCAGTGGGTGATAGGAGAGGGAATCAGTGTGTGATAGGAGAGGGAATCAGTGGGTGATAGGATAGATAATCAGTGGGTGATAGGAGAGGGAATCAGTGGGTTATAGGAGGGGGAATCAGTGGGTTATAGGTGAGGGAATCAGTGGGTTATAGGAGGGGGAATCAGTGGGTTATAGAATTGGGAATGAATCAGTGGGTTATAGGAGAGGGAATCAGTGAGTTATAGGAGGGGGAATCAGTGGGTTATAGGAGAGGGAATCAGTGGGTTATAGAATGGGGAATGAATCAGTGGGTTATAGGAGAGGGAATCAGTGGGTTATAGTAGATGGAATCAGTGGGTTATAGGATGGGGAAATCAGTGGGTTATAGGATGGGGAAATCAGTGGGTTATAGGATGGAGAATCAGTGGGTTATAGGATTGGGAAATCAGTGGGTTATAGGATGGGGAATCAGTGGGTTATAGGAGAGGGAATCAGTGGGTTATAGGATGGAGAATCAGTGGGTTATAGGAGAGGGAATCAGTGGGTTATAGGATGGAGAATCAGTGTGTTATAGGATGGGGAATCAGTGGGTTATAGGAGGGGGAATCAGTGGGTTATAGGAGGGGGAATCAGTGGGTTATAGGAGAGGGAATCAGTGGGTTATAGGATGGAGAATCAGTGTGTTATAGGATGGGGAATCAGTGGGTTATAGGAGGGGGAATCAGTGGGTTATAGGAGGGGGAATCAGTGGGTTATAGGAGAGGGAATCAGTGGGTTATAGAATGGGGAATGAATCAGTGGGTTATAGGAGGGGGAATCAGTGGGTTATAGGAGGGGGAATCAGTGGGTTATAGGAGGGGGAATCAGTGGGTTATAGAATGGGGAATGAATCAGTGGGTTATAGGATGGGGAAATCAGTGGGTTATAGGAGAGGGAATCAGTGGGTTATAGGAGGGGAATCAGTGGGTTATAGGATGGGGAATCAGTGGGTTATAGGAGAGGGAATCTGTGGGTGATAGGATGGGGAATCAGTGGGTGCTAGGAGAGGGAATCAGTGGATTATAGGAGAGAGAATCAGTGGGTTATAGGATGCGGAATCAGTGGGTTATAGGAGGGGGAATCAGTGGGTTATAGGTGAGGGAATCAGTGGGTTATAGGAGGGGGAATCAGTGGGTTATAGAATTGGGAATGAATCAGTGGGTTATAGGAGAGGGAATCAGTGAGTTATAGGAGGGGGAATCAGTGGGTTATAGGAGAGGGAATCAGTGTGTTATAGATTTGGGAATGAATCAGTGGGTTAAAGGAGAGGGAATCAGTGGGTTATAGTAGATGGAATCAGTGGGTTATAGGATGGGGAAATCAGTGGGTTATAGGATGGGGAAATCAGTGGGTTATAGGATGGAGAATCAGTGGGTTATAGGATTGGGAAATCAGTGGGTTATAGGAGAGGGAATCAGTGGGTTATAGGATGGAGAATCAGTGGGTTATAGGATGGAGAATCAGTGGGTTAAAGGATGGGGAATCAGTGGGTTATAGGAGGGGGAATCAGTGGGTTATAGGAGGGGGAATCAGTGGGTTATAGGAGAGGGAATCAGTGGGTTATAGAATGGGGAATGAATCAGTGGGTTATAGGAGGGGGAATCAGTGGGTTATAGGAGGGGGAATCAGTGGGTTATAGGAGGGGGAATCAGTGGGTTATAGAATGGGGAATGAATCAGTGGGTTATAGGATGGGGAAATCAGTGGGTTATAGGAGAGGGAATCAGTGGGTTATAGGAGGGGGAATCAGTGGGTTATAGGATGGGGAATCAGTGGGTTATAGGATGGGGAATCTGTGGGTGATAGGAGAGGGAATCAGTGGGTGCTAGGAGAGGGAATCAGTGGGTGATAGGATAGATAATCAGTGGGTGATAGGAGAGGGAATCAGTGGGTTATAGGAGGGGGAATCAGTGGGTTATAGGAAAGGGAATCAGTAGGTTATAAGATGGAGAATCAGTGGGTTATAGGAGAGGGAATCAGTGGGTTATAGGATGCGGAATCAGTGGGTTATAGGATGGGGAATCAGTGGGTGATAGGAGAGGGAATCAGTGGGTGATAGGAGAGGGAATCAGTGGGTGATAGAATGGGGAATGAATCAGTGGGTTATAGGAGAGGGAATCAGTGGGTTGTAGGAGAGGGAATCAGTGGGTTATAGGATGGAGAATTAGTGGGTTATAGGATGGGGAATCAGTGGGTTATAGGAGAGGGAATCAGTGGGTTATAGGATGGAGAATCAGTGGCTTATAGGATGAAGATTCAGTGGGTTATAGGATGGGGAATCAGTGGGTGATAGGAGAGGGAATCAGTGTGTGATAGGAGAGGGAATCAGTGGGTGATAGGATAGATAATCAGTGGGTGATAGGAGAGGGAATCAGTGGGTTATAGGAGGGGGAATCAGTGGGTTATAGGTGAGGGAATCAGTGGGTTATAGGAGGGGGAATCAGTGGGTTATAGAATTGGGAATGAATCAGTGGGTTATAGGAGAGGGAATCAGTGAGTTATAGGAGGGGGAATCAGTGGGTTATAGGAGAGGGAATCAGTGGGTTATAGAATGGGGAATGAATCAGTGGGTTATAGGAGAGGGAATCAGTGGGTTATAGTAGATGGAATCAGTGGGTTATAGGATGGGGAAATCAGTGGGTTATAGGATGGGGAAATCAGTGGGTTATAGGATGGAGAATCAGTGGGTTATAGGATTGGGAAATCAGTGGGTTATAGGATGGGGAATCAGTGGGTTATAGGAGAGGGAATCAGTGGGTTATAGGATGGAGAATCAGTGGGTTATAGGAGAGGGAATCAGTGGGTTATAGGATGGAGAATCAGTGTGTTATAGGATGGGGAATCAGTGGGTTATAGGAGGGGGAATCAGTGGGTTATAGGAGGGGGAATCAGTGGGTTATAGGAGAGGGAATCAGTGGGTTATAGGATGGAGAATCAGTGTGTTATAGGATGGGGAATCAGTGGGTTATAGGAGGGGGAATCAGTGGGTTATAGGAGGGGGAATCAGTGGGTTATAGGAGAGGGAATCAGTGGGTTATAGAATGGGGAATGAATCAGTGGGTTATAGGAGGGGGAATCAGTGGGTTGTAGGAGGGGGAATCAGTGGGTTATAGGAGGGGGAATCAGTGGGTTATAGAATGGGGAATGAATCAGTGGGTATAGGATGGGGAAATCAGTGGGTTATAGGAGAGGGAATCAGTGGGTTATAGGAGGGGGAATCAGTGGGTTATAGGATGGGGAATCAGTGGGTTATAGGAGAGGGAATCTGTGGGTGATAGGAGAGGGAATCAGTGGGTGCTAGGAGAGGGAATCAGTGGATTATAGGAGAGAGAATCAGTGGGTTATAGGATGCGGAATCAGTGGGTTATAGGAGGGGGAATCAGTGGGTTATAGGTGAGGGAATCAGTGGGTTATAGGAGGGGGAATCAGTGGGTTATAGAATTGGGAATGAATCAGTGGGTTATAGGAGAGGGAATCAGTGAGTTATAGGAGGGGGAATCAGTGGGTTATAGGAGAGGGAATCAGTGTGTTATAGATTTGGGAATGAATCAGTGGGTTAAAGGAGAGGGAATCAGTGGGTTATAGTAGATGGAATCAGTGGGTTATAGGATGGGGAAATCAGTGGGTTATAGGATGGGGAAATCAGTGGGTTATAGGATGGAGAATCAGTGGGTTATAGGATTGGGAAATCAGTGGGTTATAGGAGAGGGAATCAGTGGGTTATAGGATGGAGAATCAGTGGGTTATAGGATGGAGAATCAGTGGGTTAAAGGATGGGGAATCAGTGGGTTATAGGAGGGGGAATCAGTGGGTTATAGGAGGGGGAATCAGTGGGTTATAGGAGAGGGAATCAGTGGGTTATAGAATGGGGAATGAATCAGTGGGTTATAGGAGGGGGAATCAGTGGGTTATAGGAGGGGGAATCAGTGGGTTATAGGAGGGGGAATCAGTGGGTTATAGAATGGGGAATGAATCAGTGGGTTATAGGATGGGGAAATCAGTGGGTTATAGGAGAGGGAATCAGTGGGTTATAGGAGGGGGAATCAGTGGGTTATAGGATGGGGAATCAGTGGGTTATAGGATGGGGAATCTGTGGGTGATAGGAGAGGGAATCAGTGGGTGCTAGGAGAGGGAATCAGTGGGTGATAGGATAGATAATCAGTGGGTGATAGGAGAGGGAATCAGTGGGTTATAGGAGGGGGAATCAGTGGGTTATAGGAAAGGGAATCAGTAGGTTATAAGATGGAGAATCAGTGGGTTATAGGAGAGGGAATCAGTGGGTTATAGGATGCGGAATCAGTGGGTTATAGGATGGGGAATCAGTGGGTGATAGGAGAGGGAATCAGTGGGTGATAGGAGAGGGAATCAGTGGGTGATAGGATAGATAATCAGTGAGTGATAGGAGAGGGAATCAGTGGGTTATAGGAGGGGGAACCAGTGGGTTATAGGATGGGGAATCAGTGGGTGATAGGAGAGGGAATCAGTGGGTGATAGGAGAGGGAATCAGTGGGTGATAGGATAGATAATCAGTGAGTGATAGGAGAGGGAATCAGTGGGTTATAGGAGGGGGAATCAGTGGGTTATAGGAGGGGGAATCAGTGGGTTATAGGAGAGGGAATCAGTGGGTTATAGAATGGGGAATGAATCAGTGGGTTATAGGAGGGGGAATCAGTGGGTTATAGGAGGGGGAATCAGTGGGTTATAGGAGGGGGAATCAGTGGGTTATAGAATGGGGAATGAATCAGTGGGTTATAGGATGGGGAAATCAGTGGGTTATAGGAGAGGGAATCAGTGGGTTGTAGGAGAGGGAATCAGTGGGTTATAGGATGGGGAAATCAGTGGGTTATAGGATGGGGAAATCAGTGGGTTATAGGATGGGGAAATCAGTGGGTTATAGGATGGAGAATCAGTGGGTTATAGGATGGGGAAATCAGTGGGTTATAGGATGGGGAATCAGTGGGTTATTGGAGAGGGAATCAGTGGGTTATAGGAGAGGGAATCAGTGGGTTATAGGAGAGGGAATCAGTGGGTTATAGGATGGAGAATCAGTGGGTTATAGGATGGGGAATCAGTGGGTTATAGGATGGGGAAATCAGTGGGTTATAGGATGGGGAAATCAGTGGGTTATAGGATGGGGAATCAGTGGGTTATAGGATGGGGAATCAGTGGGTTATAGGAGAGGGAATCAGTGGGTTATAGGATGGGGAATCAGTGGGTTGTAGGAGAGGGAATCATTGGGTTATAGGATGGGGAAATCAGTGGGTTATAGGAAAGAGAATCAGTGGGTTATAGGATGGGGAATCAGTGGGTTATAGGAGAGGGAATCAGTGGGTCATAGGATGGGGAATCAGTGGGTTATAGGAAAGGGAATCAGAGGGTTATAGGAGAGGGAATCAGAGGGTTATAGGATGGAGAATCAGTGGGTTATAGGAGAGGGAATCAGTGGGTTAAAGGAGGGGGAATCAGTGGGTTATAGGATGGGGAATCAGTGGGTTATAGGAGAGGGAATCTGTGGGGGATAGGAGAGGGAATCAGTGGGTGCTAGGAGAGGGAATCAGTGGGTTATAGGAGAGGGAATCAGTGGGTTATAGGAGGGGGAATCAGTGGGTTATAGGAAAGGGAATCAGTAGGTTATAGGAGATGGAATCAGAGGGTTATAGGATGGAGAATCAGTGGGTTATAGGAGAGGGAATCAGTGGGTTATAGGAGAGGGAATCAGTGGGTTATAGGATGGGGAATCAGTGGGTGATAGAAGAGGGAATCAGTGGGTGATAGGAGAGGGAATCAGTGGGTGATAGGATAGATAATCAGTGAGTGATAGGAGAGGGAATCAGTGGGTTATAGGAGGGGGAATCAGTGGGTTATAGGAGGGGGAATCAGTGGGTTATAGGAGAGGGAATCAGTGGGTTATAGAATGGGGAATGAATCAGTGGGTTATAGGAGGGGGAATCAGTGGGTTATAGGAGGGGGAATCAGTGGGTTATAGGAGAGGGAATCAGTGGGTTGTAGGAGAGGGAATCAGTGGGTTATAGGATGGGGAAATCAGTGGGTTATAGGATGGGGAAATCAGTGGGTTATAGGATGGAGAATCAGTGGGTTATAGGATGGGGAAATCAGTGGGTTATAGGATGGGGAATCAGTGGGTTATTGGAGAGGGAATCAGTGGGTTATAGGAGAGGGAATCAGTGGGTTATAGGAGAGGGAATCTGTGGGTTATAAGATGGAGAATCAGTGGGTTATAGGATGGGGAATCAGTGGGTTATAGGATGGGGAAATCAGTGGGTTATAGGATGGGGAAATCAGAGGGTTATAGGATGGGGAATCAGTGGGTTATAGGATGGGGAAATCAGTGGGTTATAGGATGGGGAATCAGTGGGTTATAGGAGAGGGAATCAGTGGGTTGTAGGAGAGGGAATCAGTGAGTTATAGGATGGGGAAATCAGTGGGTTATAGGAAAGGGAATCGGTAGGTTATAGGATGGGGAATCAGTGGGTTATAGGAGAGAGAATCAGTAGGTTATAGGATGGGGAATCAGTGGGTTATAGGAGAGGGAATCAGAGGGTTATAGGATGGGGAATCAGTGGGTTATAGGATGGGGAATCAGTGGGTTATAGGATGGGGAATCAGTGTGTTATAGGATGGAGAATCAATGGGTTATAGGAGAGGGAATCAGTAGGTTATAGGAGAGAGAATCAGTAGGTTATAGGATGGGGAATCAGTGGGTTATAGGAGAGGGAATCAGAGGGTTATAGGAGAGAGAATCAGTGGGTTATAGGATGAGGAATCGGTGGGTTATAGGAGAGGGAATCAGTGGGTTATAGGAGAGAGAATCAGTGGGTTATAGGATGGGGAATCGGTGGGTTATAGGAGAGGGAATCAGTGGGTTATAGGAGAGAGAATCAGTAGGTTATAGGATGGGGAATCAGTGGGTTATAGGATGGGGAATCAGTGGGTTATAGGATGGGGAATCAGTGGGTTATAGGATGGGGAAACAGTGGGTTATAGGATGGGGAATCAGTGGGTTATAGGAGGGGGAATCAGTGGGTTATAGGAGGGGGAATCAGTGGGTTATAGGATGGGGAAACAGTGGGTTATAGGATGGGGAAACAGTGGGTTATAGGATGGGGAATCAGTGGGTTATAGGAGGGGGAATCAGTGGGTTATAGGAGAGGGAATTAGTTGGTTATAGGAGAGGGAATCAGTGGGTTATAGGATGGGGAATCAGTGGGTTATAGGAGGGGGAATCAGTGTGTTATAGGAGAGGGAATCAGATGGTTATAGGATGGGGAATCAGTGGGTTATAGGATGGGGAAACAGTGGGTTATAGGATGGGGAATCAGTGGGTTATAGGAGGGGGAATCAGTGGGTTATAGGAGAGGGAATTAGTTGGTTATAGGAGAGGGAATCAGTGGGTTATAGGATGGGGAATCAGTGAGTTATAGGATGGAGAATCAGTGGGTTATAGGATGAAGAATCAGTGGGTTATAGGAGAGGGAATTAGTGGGTTATAGGATGGGGAATCAGTGGGTTATAGGAGAGGGAATCAGTGGGTTATAGGATGGGGAAACAGTGGGTTATAGGATGGGGAATCAGTGGGTTATAGGATGGGGAATCAGTGGGTTATAGGATGGGGAATCAGTGGGTTATAGGATGGGGAAACAGTGGGTTATAGGATGGGGAATCAGTGGGTTATAGGATGGGGAATCAGTGGGTTATAGGAATGGGAATCAGTTGGTTATAGGATGGGGAATCAGTGGGCTATAGGATGGGGAATCAGAGGGTTATAGGATGGGGAAACAGTGGGTTATAGGATGGGGAATCAGTGGGTTATAGGACGGGGAATCAGAGGGTTATAGGATGGGGAATCAGTGGGCTATAGGATGGGGAATCAGTGGGTTATAGGATGGGGAATCAGAGGGTTATAGGAGAGGGAATCAGTGGGTTATAGGATGGGGAATCAGTGGGCTATAGATGGAGAATCAGTGGGTTATGGGATGGGGAATCAGTGGGTTATGGGATGGGGAATCAGAGGGTTATAGGATGGGGAATCAGAGGGTTTTAGGATGGGGAATCATTGGGCTATAGATGGAGAATCAGTGGGTTATGGGATGGGGAATCAGTGGGTTATGGGATGGGGAATCAGAGGGTTATGGGATGGGGAATCAGTTGGTTATAGGATGGGGAATCAGTGGGTTATAGGATGGGGAATCAGAGGGTTATAGGAGGGGGAATCAGTGGGCTATAGATGGAGAATCAGTGGGTTATGGGATGGGGAATCAGTGCGTTATGGGATGGGGAATCAGAGGGTTATAGGATGGGGAAATCAGTGGGTTATAGGATGGGGAAATCAGTGGGTTATAGGATGGGGAAATCAGTGGGTTATAGGAAAGGGAATCAGTGGGTTATAGGATGGGGAATCAGTGGGTTATAGGTGAGGGAATCAGTGGGTTATAGGATGAAGAATCAGTGGGTTACAGGAGGGGAAATCAGTGGGTTACAGGAGGGGGAATCAGTGGGTTACAGGAGGGGGAATCAGTGGGTTACAGGAGGGGGAATCAGTGCGTTATAGGATGGGGAATCAGTGGGTTATAGGAGGGGGAATCAGTGGGTTATAGGAGAGGAAATCAGTGGGTTATAGGAGGGGGAATCAGTGGGTTATAGGAGAGGAAATCAGTGGGTTATAGGAGGGGGAATCAGTGGGTTATAGGATGGGGAATGAATCAGTGGGTTATAGGAGAGGGAATCAGTGGGTTATAGGATGGGGAATCAGTGGGTTATAGGAGAGGGAATCAGTGGGTTATAGGATGGAGAATCGGTGGGTTATAGGAGAGGGATTCAGTGGGTTATAGGAGGGGGAATCAGTGGGTTATTGGAGAGGGAATCAGTGGGTTATAGGATGGGAAATCAGTGGGTTATAGGATGGGGAATCAGTGGGTTATAGGAGAGGGAATCAGTGGGTTATAGGATGGGGAATCAGTGGGTTATAGGAGAGGGAATCAACGGGTTATAGGATGGTGAATCGGTGGGTTATAGGAGAGGGAATCAGTGGGTTTTAGGAGAGAGAATCAGTGGGTTTTAGGAGAGAGAATCAGTGGGTTATAGGAGAGAGAATCAGTGGGTTATAGGAGAGGGAATCAGTGGGTTATAGGAGGGGGAAATCAGTGGGTTATAGGAAAGGGAATCAGTGGGTTTTAGGATGGGGAATCAGTGGGTTATAGGAGAGGGAATTAGTGGGTTATAGGATGGGGAATCAGTGGGTTATAGGATGGGGAATCAGTGGGTTATAGGATGGGGAAACAGTGGGTTATAGGATGGGGGAATCATTGGGTTATAGGATGGGGAATCAGTGGGTTGTAGGAGAGGGAATCAGTGGGTTATAGGAGAGGGAATCAGTGGGTTATAGGAGGGGGAATCAGTGGGTTATAGGAGAGGGAATCAGTGGGTTATAGGAGGGGGAATCAGTGGGTTATAGGAGGGGGAATGAGTGGGTTATAGGAGAGGGAATCAGTGGGTTATAGGATGGAGAATCAGTGGGTTATAGGAGAGGGAATCAGTGGGTTATAGGATGGGGAATCAGTGGGTGATAGGAGAGGGAATCAGTGGGTTATAGGATGAAGAATCAGTGGGTTATAGGATGGGGAATCAGTGGGTTATAGGAGAGGGAATCAATGGGTTATAGGAGAGAATCAGAGGGTTATAGGAGGGGGAATCAGTGGGTTATAGGATGGGGAATCAGTGGGTTATAGGAGAGGGAATCAGTGGGTTATAAGATGGGGGAATCAGTGGGTTATAGGAGGGGGAATCAGTGGGTTATAGGAGAGGGAATCAGTGGGTTATAGGAGAGGGAATCAGTGGGTTATAGGAGAGGGAATCAGTGGGTTATAGGAGAGGGAATCAGTGGGTTATAGGAGGGGGAATCAGTGGGTTATAGGAGGGGGAATCAGTGGGTTATAGGAGGGGGAATCAGTGGGTTATAGGATGGGGGAATCAGTGGGTTATAGGAGAGGAAATCAGTGGGTTATAGGAGGGGGAATGAATCAGTGGGTTATAGGAGAGGGAATCGGTGGGTTATAGGATGGAGAATCGGTGGGTTATAGGAGAGGGAATCGGTGGGTTATAGGATGGAGAATCGGTGCGTTATAGGAGAGGGAATTCATGGGTTATAGGATGGAGAATCGGTTGGTTATAGGAGAGGGATTCAGTGGGTCATAGGATGGGGAAATCAGTGGGTTATAGGATGGGGAAATCAGTGGGTTATAGGATGGGGAAATCAGTGGGTTATAGGATGGGGAAATCAGTAGGTTATAGGAAAGGGAATCAGTGGGTTATAGGATGGGGAATCAGTGGGTTATAGGATGGAGAATCAGTGGGTTATAGAAGGGGGAATCAGTGGGTTATAGGATGGGGAATCAGTGGGTTATAGGATGGGGAATCAGTGGGTTATAGGAGAGGGAATCAGTGGGTTATAGGAGGGGGAATCAGTGGGTTATAGGATGGGGAATCAGTGGGTTATAGGAGAGGGAATCAGTGGGTTATAGGAGAGAATCAGAGGGTTATAGGATGGGGAATCAGTGGGTTATAGGAGGGGGAATCAGTGGGTTATAGGAGGGGGAATCAGTGGGTTATAGGAGGGGGAATCAGTGGGTTATAGGAGAGGAAATCAGTGGGTTATAGGATGGGGAATTAATCAGTGGGTTATAGGAGAGGGAATCAGTGGGTTATTGGATGGGGAATGAATCAGTGGGTTATAGGAGAGGGAATCAGTGGGTTATAGGATGGAGAATCGGTGGGTTATAGGAGAGGGAATCAGTGGGTTATAGGATGGAGAATCGGTGGGTTATAGGAGAGGGAATCAGTGGGTTATAGGATGCAGAATCGGTGGGTTATAGGAGAGGGAATCAGTGGGTTATAGGATGGGGAAATCAGTGGGTTATAGGATGGGGAAATCAGTGGGTTATAGGATGGGGAAATCAGTGGGTTATAGGATGGGAAAATCAGTGGGTTATAGGAAAGGGAATCAGTGGGTTATAGGATGGGGAATCAGTGGGTTATAGGAGAGGGAATCAGTGGGTTATAGGAGAGGGAATCAGTGGATTATAGGATGGAGAATCAGTGGATTATAGGATGAAGAATCAGTGGATTATAGGATGAAGAATCAGTGGGTTATAGGATGGAGAATCAGTGGATTATAGGATGAAGAATCAGTGGATTATAGGATGAAGAATCAGTGGGTTACAGGAGGGGGAATCAGTGGGTTACAGGAGGGGGAATCAGTGGGTTATAGGAGGGGGAAACAGTGGGTTATAGGAGGGGGAATCAGTGGTTTATAGGAGAGGAAATCAGTGGGTTATAGGAGGGGGAATCAGTGGGTTATAGGATGGGGAATGAATCAGTGGGTTATAGGAGAGGGAATCAGTGGGTTATAGGATGGGGAATCAGTGGGTTATAGGAGAGGGAATCAGTGGGTTATAAGATGGAGAATCGGTGGGTTATAGGAGAGGGAATCAGTGGGTTTTAGGAGAGAGAATCAGTGGGTTTTAGGAGAGAGAATCAGTGGGTTATAGGAGAGGGAATCAGTGGGTTATAGGAGGGGGAAATCAGTGGGTTATAGGAGGGGGAATTAGTGGGTTATAGGATGGGGAATCAGTGGGTTATAGGAGAGGATATCAGTGGGTTATAGGATGGGGAATCAGTGGGTTATAGGCTGGGGAATCAGTGGGTTGTAGGAGAGGGAATCAGTGGGTTACAGGAGGGGGAATCAGTGGGTTATAGGAGAGGGAATCAGTGGGTTATAGGAGGGGGAATCAGTGGGTTATAGGAGGGGGAATGAGTGGGTTATAGGATGGAGAATCAGTGCGTTATAGGAGAGGGAATCAGTGGGTTATAGGATGGAGAATCAGTGGGTTATAGGAGGGGGAATTAGTGGGTTATAGGAGAGGGAATCAGTGGGTTATAGGATGGGGGAATCAGTGGGTTATAGGAGGGGGAATCAGTGGGTTAAATGAGGGGGAATCAGTGGGTTATAGGAGAGGGAATCAGTGGGTTATAGGAGAGGGAATCAGTGGGTTATAGGAGAGGGAATCAGTGGGTTATAGGAGGGGGAATCAGTGGGTTATAGGAGGGGGAATCAGTGGGTTATAGGAGGGGGAATCAGTGGGTTATAGGAGAGGGAATCAGTGGGTTATAGGATGGGGGAATCAGTGGGTTATAGGAGAGGAAATCAGTGGGTTATAGGAGGGGGAATGAATCAGTGGGTTATAGGAGAGGGAATCGGTGGGTTATAGGATGGAGAATCGGTGGATTATAGGAGAGGGAATCGGTGGGTTATAGGATGGAGAATCGGTGGGTTATAGGAGAGGGATTCAGTGGGTCATAGGAGGGGGAATCAGTGGGTTATAGGAGAGGGAATCAGTGGGTTATAGGAGCTGGAATCAGTGGGTTATAGGATGAGGAAATCAGTGGGTTATAGGATGGGGAAATCAGTGGGTTATAGGATGGGGAAATCAGTGGGTTATAGGATGGGGAAATCAGTAGGTTATAGGAAAGGGAATCAGTGGGTTATAGGATGGGGAATCAGTGGGTTATAAAAGAGGGAATCAGTGGGTTATAGGATGGAGAATCGGTGGGTTATAGGAGAGGGAATCAGGGAATCAGTGGGTTATAGGAGAGGGAATCAGTGGGTTATAGGAGAGAGAATCAGTGGGTTATAGGAGAGGGAATCAGTGGGTTATAGGAGGAAGAATCAGTGGGTTATAGGAGGGGGAATCAGTGGGTTATAGGAGAGGGAATCAGTGGGTTATAGGAGGGGGAATCAGTGGGTTATAGGAGGGGGAATCAGTGGGTTATAGGAGGGGGAATCAGTGGGTTATAGGAGGGGGAATCAATGGGTTATAGGAGGGGGAATCAGTGGGTTATAGGAGAGAGAATCAGTGGGTTATAGGAGAGAATCAGAGGGTTATAGGATGGGGAATCAGTGGGTTATAGGAGAGGGAATCAGTGGGTGATAGGAGAGGGAATCAGTGGGTGATAGGAGGGGGAATCAGTGGGTTATAGGAGGGGGAATCAGTGGGATATAGGAGAGGGAATCAGTGTGATATAGAATGGGGAATGAATCAGTGGGTTATAGGAGAGGGAATCAGTGGGTTGTAGGAGAGGGAATCAGTGGGTTATAGGATGGAGAATCAGTGGGTTATAGGAGGGGGAATCAGTGGGTTATAGGAGAGGGAATCAGTGGGTTATAGGATGGAGAATCAGTGGCTTATAGGATGAAGATTCAGTGGGTTATAGGATGGGGAATCAGTGGGTGATAGGAGAGGGAATCAGTGGGTGATAGGAGAGGGAATCAGTGTGTGATAGGAGAGGGAATCAGTGGGTGATAGGATAGATAATCAGTGGGTGATAGGAGAGGGAATCAGTGGGTTATAGGAGGGGGAATCAGTGGGTTATAGGTGAGGGAATCAGTGGGTTATAGGAGGGGGAATCAGTGGGTTATAGAATTGGGAAAGAATCAGTGGGTTATAGGAGAGGGAATCAGTGAGTTATAGGAGGGGGAATCAGTGGGTTATAGGAGAGGGAATCAGTGGGTTATAGAATGGGGAATGAATCAGTGGGTTATAGGAGAGGGAATCAGTGGATTATAATAGATGGAATCAGTGGGTTATAGGATGGGGAAATCAGTGGGTTATAGGATGGGGAAATTAGTGGGTTATAGGATGGAGAATCAGTGGGTTATAGGATTGGGAAATCAGTGGGTTATAGGATGGGGAATCAGTGGGTTATAGGAGAGGGAATCAGTGGGTTATAGGATGGAGAATCAGTGGGTTATAGGATGGAGAATCAGTGTGTTATAGGATGGGGAATCAGTGGGTTATAGGAGGGGGAATCAGTGGGTTATAGGAGGGGGAATCAGTGGGTTATAGGAGAGGGAATCAGTGGGTTATAGAATGGGGAATGAATCAGTGGGTTATAGGAGGGGGAATCAGTGGGTTATAGGAGGGGGAATCAGTGGGTTATAGGAGGGGGAATCAGTGGGTTATAGAATGGGGAATGAATCAGTGGGTTATAGGATGGGGAAATCAGTGGGTTATAGGAGAGGGAATCAGTGGGTTATAGGAGGGGGAATCAGTGGGTTATAGGATGGGGAATCAGTGGGTTATAGGAGAGGGAATCTGTGGGTGATAGGAGAGGGAATCAGTGGGTGCTAGGAGAGGGAATCAGTGGATTATAGGAGAGAGAATCAGTGGGTTATAGGATGCGGAATCAGTGGGTTATAGGAGGGGGAATCAGTGGGTTATAGGTGAGGGAATCAGTGGGTTATAGGAGGGGGAATCAGTGGGTTATAGGAGAGGGAATCTGTGGGTGATAGGAGAGGGAATCAGTGGGTGCTAGGAGAGGGAATCAGTGGGTGATAGGATAGATAATCAGTGGGTGATAGGAGAGGGAATCTGTGGGTTATAGGAGGGGGAAATCAGTGGGTTATAGGATGGGGAAATCAGTGGGTTATAGGATGGGGAATCAGTGGGTTATAGGATGGGGAATCAGTGGGTTATAGGAGAGGGAATCAGTGGGTTATAGGATGGGGAATCAGTGGGTTGTAGGAGAGGGAATCATTGGGTTATAGGATGGGGAAATCAGTGGGTTATAGGAAAGAGAATCAGTGGGTTATAGGATGGTGAATCAGTGGGTTATAGGAGAGGGAATCAGTGGGTCATAGGATGGGGAATCAGTGGGTTATAGGAGAGGGAATCAGAGGGTTATAGGAGAGGGAATCAGAGGGTTATAGGATGGAGAATCAGTGGGTTATAGGAGAGGGAATCAGTGGGTTAAAGGAGGGGGAATCAGTGGGTTATAGGATGGGGAATCAGTGGGTTATAGGAGAGGGAATCTGTGGGTGATAGGAGAGGGAATCAGTGGGTGCTAGGAGAGGGAATCAGTGGGTGATAGGATAGATAATCAGTGGGTGATAGGAGAGGGAATCAGTGGGTTATAGGAGAGGGAATCAGTGGGTTATAGGAGGGGGAATCAGTGGGTTATAGGAAAGGGAATCAGTAGGTTATAGGATGGGGAATCAGAGGGTTATAGGAGAGGGAATCAGATGGTTATAGGAGATGGAATCAGAGGGTTATAGGATGGAGAATCAGTGGGTTATAGGAGAAAGAATCAGTGGGTTATAGGAGGGGGAATCAGTGGGTTATAGGATGGGGAATCAGTGGTTGATAGGAGAGGGAATCAGTGGGTGATAGGAGAGGGAATCAGTGGGTGATAGGATAGATAATCAGTGAGTGATAGGAGAGGGAATCAGTGGGTTATAGGAGGGGGAATCAGTGGGTTATAGGAGGGGGAATCAGTGGGTTATAGGAGAGGGAATCAGTGGGTTATAGAATGGGGAATGAATCAGTGGGTTATAGGAGGGGGAATCAGTGGGTTATAGGAGGGGGAATCAGTGGGTTATAGGAGGGGGAATCAGTGGGTTATAGAATGGGGAATGAATCAGTGGGTTATAGGATGGGGAAATCAGTGGGTTATAGGAGAGGGAATCAGTGGGTTGTAGGAGAGGGAATCAGTGGGTTATAGGATGGGGAAATCAGTGGGTTATAGGATGGGGAAATCAGTGGGTTATAGGATGGAGAATCAGTGGGTTATAGGATGGGGAAATCAGTGGGTTATAGGATGGGGAATCAGTGGGTTATTGGAGAGGGAATCAGTGGGTTATAGGAGAGGGAATCAGTGGGTTATAGGAGAGGGAATCTGTGGGTTATAAGATGGAGAATCAGTGGGTTATAGGATGGGGAATCAGTGGGTTATAGGATGGGGAAATCAGTGGGTTATAGGATGGGGAAATCAGAGGGTTATAGGATGGGGAATCAGTGGGTTATAGGATGGGGAAATCAGTGGGTTATAGGATGGGGAATCAGTGGGTTATAGGAGAGGGAATCAGTGGGTTGTAGGAGAGGGAATCAGTGGGTTATAGGATGGGGAAATCAGTGGGTTATAGGAAAGGGAATCGGTAGGTTATAGGAGGGGGAATCAGTGGGTTATAGGAGAGAGAATCAGTAGGTTATAGGATGGGGAATCAGTGGGTTATAGGAGAGGGAATCAGAGGGTTATAGGATGGGGAATCAGTGGGTTATAGGATGGGGAATCAGTGGGTTATAGGATGGGGAATCAGTGGGTTATAGGATGGAGAATCAGTGGGTTATAGGAGAGGGAATCAGTAGGTTATAGGAGAGAGAATCAGTAGGTTATAGGATGGGGAATCAGTGGGTTATAGGAGAGGGAATCAGAGGGTTATAGGAGAGAGAATCAGTGGGTTATAGGATGGGGAATCGGTGGGTTATAGGAGAGGGAATCAGTGGGTTATAGGAGAGAGAATCAGTGGGTTATAGGATGGGGAATCGGTGGGTTATAGGAGAGGGAATCAGTGGGTTATAGGAGAGAGAATCAGTAGGTTATAGGATGGGGAATCAGTGGGTTATAGGATGGGGAAACAGTGGGTTATAGGATGGGGAATCAGTGGGTTATAGGATGGGGAATCAGTGGGTTATAGGATGGGGAAACAGTGGGTTATAGGATGGGGAATCAGTGGGTTATAGGAGGGGGAATCAGTGGGTTATAGGAGGGGGAATCAGTGGGTTATAGGATGGGGAATCAGTGGGTTATAGGATGGGGAAACAGTGGGTTATAGGATGGGGAATCAGTGGGTTATAGGAGGGGGAATCAGTGGGTTATAGGAGAGGGAATTGGTTGGTTATAGGAGAGGGAATCAGTGGGTTATAGGATGGGGAATCAGTGGGTTATAGGAGGGGGAATCAGTGGGTTATAGGAGAGGGAATCAGATGGTTATAGGATGGGGAATCAGTGGGTTATAGGATGGGGAAACAGTGGGTTATAGGATGGGAAATCAGTGGGTTATAGGAGGGGGAATCAGTGGGATATAGGAGAGGGAATTAGTTGGTTATAGGAGAGGGAATCAGTGGGTTATAGGATGGGGAATCAGTGGGTTATAGGATGGAGAATCAGTGGGTTATAGGATGGGGAATCAGTGGGTTATAGGAGGGGGAATCAGTGGGTTATAGAATGGGGAATGAATCAGTGGGTTATAGGATGGGGAAATCAGTGGGTTATAGGAGAGGGAATCAGTGGGTTATAGGAGGGGGAATCAGTGGGTTATAGGATGGGGAATCAGTGGGTTATAGGAGAGGGAATCTGTGGGTGATAGGAGAGGGAATCAGTGGGTGCTAGGAGAGGGAATCAGTGGGTGATAGGATAGATAATCAGTGGGTGATAGGAGAGGGAATCAGTGGGTTATAGGAGGGGGAATCAGTGGGTTATAGGAAAGGGAATCAGTAGGTTATAAGATGGATAATCAGTGGGTTATAGGAGAGGGAATCAGTGGGTTATAGGATGCGGAATCAGTGGGTTATAGGATGGGGAATCAGTGGGTGATAGGAGAGGGAATCAGTGGGTGATAGGAGAGGGAATCAGTGGGTGATAGGATAGATAATCAGTGAGTGATAGGAGAGGGAATCAGTGGGTTATAGGAGGGGGAACCAGTGGGTTATAGGATGGGGAATCAGTGGGTGATAGGAGAGGGAATCAGTGGGTGATAGGATAGATAATCAGTGAGTGATAGGAGAGGGAATCAGTGGGTTATAGGAGGGGGAATCAGTGGGTTATAGGAGGGGGAATCAGTGGGTTATAGGAGAGGGAATCAGTGGGTTATAGAATGGGGAATGAATCAGTGGGTTATAGGAGGGGGAATCAGTGGGTTATAGGAAGGGGAATCAGTGGGTTATAGGAGGGGGAATCAGTGGGTTATAGAATGGGGAATGAATCAGTGGGTTATAGGATGGGGAAATCAGTGGGTTATAGGAGAGGGAATCAGTGGGTTGTAGGAGAGGGAATCAGTGGGTTATAGGATGGGGAAATCAGTGGGTTATAGGATGGGGAAATCAGTGGGTTATAGGATGGGGAAATCAGTGGGTTATAGGATTTAGAATCAGTGGGTTATAGGATGGGGAAATCAGTGGGTTATAGGATGGGGAATCAGTGGGTTATTGGAGAGGGAATCAGTGGGTTATAGGAGAGGGAATCAGTGGGTTATAGGAGAGGGAATCAGTGGGTTATAGGATGGAGAATCAGTGGGTTATAGGATGGGGAATCAGTGGGTTATAGGATGGGGAAATCAGTGGGTTATAGGATGGGGAAATCAGTGGGTTATAGGATGGGGAATCAGTGGGTTATAGGATGGGGAATCAGTGGGTTATAGGATGGGGAATCAGTGGGTTATAGGAGAGGGAATCAGTGGGTTATAGGATGGGGAATCAGTGGGTTGTAGGAGAGGGAATCATTGGGTTATAGGATGGGGAAATCAGTGGGTTATAGGAAAGAGAATCAGTGGGTTATAGGATGGGGAATCAGTGGGTTATAGGAGAGGGAATCAGTGGGTCATAGGATGGGGAATCAGTGGGTTATAGGAGAGGGAATCAGAGGGTTATAGGAGAGGGAATCAGAGGGTTATAGGATGGAGAATCAGTGGGTTATAGGAGAGGGAATCAGTGGGTTAAAGGAGGGGGAATCAGTGGGTTATAGGATGGGGAATCAGTGGGTTATAGGAGAGGGAATCTGTGGGTGATAGGAGAGGGAATCAGTGGGTGCTAGGAGAGGGAATCAGTAGGTGATAGGATAGATAATCAGTGGGTGATAGGAGAGGGAATCAGTGGGTTATAGGAGAGGGAATCAGTGGGTTATAGGAGGGGGAATCAGTGGGTTATAGGAAAGGGAATCAGTAGGTTATAGGATGGGGAATCAGAGGGTTATAGGAGAGGGAATCAGATGGTTATAGGAGATGGAATCAGAGGGTTATAGGATGGAGAATCAGTGGGTTATAGGAGAGGGAATCAGTGGGTTATAGGAGGGGGAATCAGTGGGTTATAGGATGGGGAATCAGTGGGTGATAGGAGAGGGAATCAGTGGGTGATAGGAGAGGGAATCAGTGGGTGATAGGATAGATAATCAGTGAGTGATAGGAGAGGGAATCAGTGGGTTATAGGAGGGGGAATCAGTGGGTTATAGGAGGGGGAATCAGTGGGTTATAGGAGAGGGAATCAGTGGGTTATAGAATGGGGAATGAATCAGTGGGTTATAGGAGGGGGAATCAGTGGGTTATAGGAGGGGGAATCAGTGGGTTATAGGAGAGGGAATCAGTGGGTTATAGAATGGGGAATGAATCAGTGGGTTATAGGATGGGGAAATCAGTGGGTTATAGAATGGGGAATGAATCAGTGGGTT
Organism: Anomaloglossus baeobatrachus; assembly: GCF_048569485.1. Lineage (NCBI taxonomy): Eukaryota > Metazoa > Chordata > Amphibia > Anura > Aromobatidae > Anomaloglossus > Anomaloglossus baeobatrachus. The sequence continues at coordinate 782,912,735 of NC_134354.1, read as the reverse complement.
ATAGGATGGGGAAATCAGTGGGTTATAGGAGAGGGAATCAGTGGGTTGTAGGAGAGGGAATCAGTGGGTTATAGGATGGGGAAATCAGTGGGTTATAGGATGGGGAATCAGAGGGTTATAGGAGAGGGAATCAGTGGGTTGTAGGAGAGGGAATCAGTGGGTTATAGGATGGGGAAATCAGTGGGTTATAGGATGGGGAAATCAGTGGGTTATAGGATGGAGAATCAGTGGGTTATAGGATGGGGAAATCAGTGGGTTATAGGATGGGGAATCAGTGGGTTATTGGAGAGGGAATCAGTGGGTTATAGGAGAGGGAATCAGTGGGTTATAGGAGAGGGAATCTGTGGGTTATAAGATGGAGAATCAGTGGGTTATAGGATGGGGAAATCAGTGGGTTATAGGATGGGGAAATCAGAGGGTTATAGGATGGGGAATCAGTGGGTTATAGGATGGGGAAATCAGTGGGTTATAGGATGGGGAATCAGTGGGTTATAGGAGAGGGAATCAGTGGGTTATAGGATGGGGAATCAGTGGGTTATAGGATGGGGAATCAGTGGGTTATAGGATGGGGAAACAGTGGTTATAGGATGGGGGAATCATTGGGTTATAGGATGGGGAATCAGTGGGTTGTAGGAGAGGGAATCAGTGGGTTATAGGAGAGGGAATCAGTGGGTTATAGGAGGGGGAATCAGTGGGTTATAGGAGAGGGAATCAGTGGGTTATAGGAGGGGGAATCAGTGGGTTATAGGAGGGGGAATGAGTGGGTTATAGGAGAGGGAATCAGTGGGTTATAGGATGGAGAATCAGTGGGTTATAGGAGAGGGAATCAGTGGGTTATAGGATGGGGAATCAGTGGGTGATAGGAGAGGGAATCAGTGGGTTATAGGATGAAGAATCAGTGGGTTATAGGATGGGGAATCAGTGGGTTATAGGAGAGGGAATCAATGGGTTATAGGAGAGAATCAGAGGGTTATAGGAGGGGGAATCAGTGGGTTATAGGATGGGGAATCAGTGGGTTATAGGAGAGGGAATCAGTGGGTTATAGGAGAGGGAATCAGTGGGTTATAGGATGGGGGAATCAGTGGGTTATAGGAGGGGGAATCAGTGGGTTATAGGAGAGGGAATCAGTGGGTTATAGGAGAGGGAATCAGTGGGTTATAGGAGAGGGAATCAGTGGGTTATAGGAGAGGGAATCAGTGGGTTATAGGAGGGGGAATCAGTGGGTTATAGGAGGGGGAATCAGTGGGTTATAGGAGGGGGAATCAGTCGGTTATAGGATGGGGGAATCAGTGGGTTATAGGAGAGGAAATCAGTGGGTTATAGGAGGGGGAATGAATCAGTGGGTTATAGGAGAGGGAATCGGTGGGTTATAGGATGGAGAATCGGTGGGTTATAGGAGAGGGAATCGGTGGGTTATAGGATGGAGAATCGGTGCGTTATAGGAGAGGGAATTCATGGGTTATAGGATGGAGAATCGGTTGGTTATAGGAGAGGGATTCAGTGGGTCATAGGATGGGGAAATCAGTGGGTTATAGGATGGGGAAATCAGTGGGTTATAGGATGGGGAAATCAGTGGGTTATAGGATGGGGAAATCAGTAGGTTATAGGAAAGGGAATCAATGGGTTATAGGATGGGGAATCAGTGGGTTATAGGAGAGGGAATCAGTGGGTTATAGGATGGAGAATCAGTGGGTTATAGGAGGGGGAATCAGTGGGTTATAGGATGGGTAATCAGTAGGTTATAGGAGAGGGAATCAGTGGGTTATAGGAGGGGGAATCAGTGGGTTATAGGATGGGGAATCAGTGGGTTATAGGAGAGGGAATCAGTGGGTTATAGGAGAGAATCAGAGGGTTATAGGATGGGGAATCAGTGGGTTATAGGAGGGGGAATCAGTGGGTTATAGGAGGGGGAATCAGTGGGTTATAGGAGAGGAAATCAGTGGGTTATAGGATGGGGAATGAATCAGTGGGTTATAGGAGAGGGAATCAGTGGGTTATTGGATGGAGAATGAATCAGTGGGTTATAGGAGAGGGAATCAGTGGGTTATAGGATGGGTAATCAGTGGGTTATAGGAGAGGGAATCAGTGGGTTATAGGATGGAGAATCGGTGGGTTATAGGAGAGGGAATCAGTGGGTTATAGGATGGGGAAATCAGTGGGTTATAGGATGGGAAAATCAGTGGGTTATAGGAAAGGGAATCAGTGGGTTATAGGATGGGGAATCAGTGGGTTATAGGAGAGGGAATCAGTGGGTTATAGGATGGGGAATCAGTGGGTTATAGGAGAGGGAATCAGTGGGTTATAGGATGGAGAATCAGTGGATTATAGGATGAAGAATCAGTGGGTTACAGGAGGGGGAATCAGTGGGTTACAGGAGGGGGAATCAGTGGGTTATAGGAGGGGGAATCAGTGGGTTATAGGATGGGGAATCAGTGGGTTATAGGAGGGGGAATCAGTGGGTTATAGGAGAGGAAATCAGTGGGTTATAGGAGGGGGAATCAGTAGGTTATAGGAGGGGGAATCAGTGGGTTATAGGATGGGGAATGAATCAGTGGGTTATAGGAGAGGGAATCAGTGGGTTATAGGATGGGGAATCAGTGGGTTATAGGAGAGGGAATCAGTGGGTTATAGGATGGAGAATCGGTGGGTTATAGGAGAGGGAATCAGTGGGTTTTAGGAGAGAGAATCAGTGGGTTTTAGGAGAGAGAATCAGTGGGTTATAGGAGAGGGAATCAGTGGGTTATAGGAGGGGGAAATCAGTGGGTTATAGGAAAGGGAATCAGTGGGTTATAGGATGGGGAATCAGTGGGTTATAGGAGAGGTAATCAGTGGGTTATAGGATGGGGAATCAGTGGGTTATAGGAGAGGGAATCAGTGGGTTATAGGAGGGGGAATTAGTGGGTTATAGGATGGGGAATCAGTGGGTTATAGGAGAGGATATCAGTGGGTTATAGGATGGGGAATCAGTGGGTTATAGGATGGGGAATCAGTGGGTTGTAGGAGAGGGAATCAGTGGGTTATAGGAGGGGGAATCAGTGGGTTATAGGAGAGGGAATCAGTGGGTTATAGGAGGGGGAATCAGTGGGTTATAGGAGGGGGAATGAGTGGGTTATAGGATGGAGAATCAGTGCGTTATAGGAGAGGGAATCAGTGGGTTATAGGATGGAGAATCAGTGGGTTATAGGAGAGGGAATCAGTGGGTTATAGGAGAGGGAATCAGTGGGTTATAGGATGGGGGAATCAGTGGGTTATAGGAGGGGGAATCAGTGGGTTAAATGAGGGGGAATCAGTGGGTTATAGGAGAGGGAATCGGTGGGTTATAGGAGAGGGAATCAGTGGGTTATAGGAGAGGGAATCAGTGGGTTATAGGAAGGGGAATCAGTGGGTTACAGGAGGGGGAATCAGTGGGTTATAGGAGGGGGAATCAGTGGGTTATAGGAGAGGGAATCAGTGGGTTATAGGATGGGGGAATCAGTGGGTTATAGGAGAGGAAATCAGTGGGTTATAGGAGGGGGAATGAATCAGTGGGTTATAGGAGAGGGAATCGGTGGGTTATAGGATGGAGAATCGGTGGGTTATAGGAGAGGGAATCGGTGGGTTATAGGATGGAGAATCGGTGGGTTATAGGAGAGGGATTCAGTGGGTCATAGGAGGGGGAATCAGTGGGTTATAGGAGAGGGAATCAGTGGGTTATAGGAGCGGGAATCAGTGGGTTATAGGATGGGGAAATCAATGGGTTATAGGATGGGGAAATCAGTGGGTTATAGGATGGGGAAATCAGTGGGTTATAGGATGGGGAAATCAGTGGGTTATAGGAAAGGGAATCAGTGGGTTATAGGATGGGGAATCAGTGGGTTATAGGAGAGGGAATCAGTGGGTTATAGGATGGAGAATCGGTGGGTTATAGGAGAGGGAATCAGGGAATCAGTGGGTTATAGGAGAGGGAATCAGTGGGTTATAGGAGAGAGAATCAGTGGGTTATAGGAGAGGGAGTCAGTGGGTTATAGGATGGAGAATCGGTGGGTTATAGGAGAGGGAATCAGTGGGTTATAGGAGAGAGAATCAGTGGGTTATAGGAGAGGGAATCAGTGGGTTATAGGATGGAGACTCGGTGGGTTATAGGAGGGGGAAATCAGTGGTTTATAGGAAAGGGAATCAGTGGGTTATAGGAGGGGGAAATCAGTGGGTTATAGGAGAGGTAATCAGTGGGTTATAGGATGGGGAATCAGTGGGTTATAGGAGGGGGAATTAGTGGGTTATAGGATGGGGAATCAGTGGGTTATAGGAGAGGATATCAGTGGGTTATAGGATGGGGAATCAGTGGGTTATAGGATGGGGAATCAGTGGGTTGTAGGAGAGGGAATCAGTGGGTTATAGGAGGGGGAATCAGTGGGTTATAGGAGAGGGAATCAGTGGGTTATAGGAGGGGGAATCAGTGGGTTATAGGAGTGGGAATGAGTGGGTTATAGGATGGAGAATCAGTGGGTTATAGGAGAGGGAATCAGTGGGTTATAGGATGGAGAATCAGTGGGTTATAGGAGAGGGAATCAGTGGGTTAGAGGAGAGGGAATCAGTGGGTTATAGGAGAGGGAATCAGTGGGTTATAGGATGGGGGAATCAGTGGGTTATAGGAGGGGGAATCAGTGGGTTAAATGAGGGGGAATCAGTGGGTTATAGGAGAGGGAATCAATGGGTTATAGGAGAGGGAATCAGTGGGTTATAGGAGAGGGAATCAGTGGGTTATAGGAGAGGGAATCAGTGGGTTATAGGAGGGGGAATCAGTGGGTTATAGGAGGGGGAATCAGTGGGTTATAGGAGGGGGAATCAGTGGGTTATAGGAGGGGGAATCAGTGGGTTATAGGAGGGGGAATCAGTGGGTTATAGGATGGGGGAATCAGTGGGTTATAGGAGAGGAAATCAGTGGGTTATAGGAGGGGGAATGAATCAGTGGGTTATAGGAGAGGGAATCGGTGGGTTATAGGATGGAGAATCGGTGGGTTATAGGAGAGGGAATCGGTGGGTTATAGGATGGAGAATCGGTGGGTTATAGGAGAGGGAATTCATGGGTTATAGGATGGAGAATCGGTGGGTTATAGGAGAGGGATTCAGTGGGTCATAGGAGGGGGAATCAGTGGGTTATAGGAGAGGGAATCAGTGGGTTATAGGAGCGGGAATCAGTGGGTTATAGGATGGGGAAATCAGTGGGTTATAGGATGGGGAAATCAGTGGGTTATAGGATGGGGAAATCAGTGGGTTATAGGATGGGGAAATCAGTAGGTTATAGGAAAGGGAATCAGTGGGTTATAGGATGGGGAATCAGTGGGTTATAGGAGAGGGAATCAGTGGGTTATAGGATGGAGAATCGGTGGGTTATAGGAGAGGGAATCAGTGGGTTATAGGAGAGAGAATCAGTGGGTTATAGGAGAGGGAATCAGTGGGTTATAGGATGGAGAATCGGTGGGTTATAGGAGGGGGAAATCAGTGGGTTATAGGAAAGGGAATCAGTGGGTTATAGGATGGGGAATTAGTGGGTTATAGGATGGGGAATCAGTGGGTTATAGGAGAGGGAATTAGTGGGTTATAGGATGGGGAATCAGTGGGTTATAGGATGGGGAATCAGTGGGTTATAGGATGAGGAAACAGTGGGTTATAGGATGGGGGAATCAGTGGGTTATAGGATGGGGAATCAGTGGGTTGTTGGAGAGGGAATCAGTGGGTTATAGGAGGGGGAATCAGTGGGTTATAGGAAAGGGAATCAGTGGGTTATAGGAGGGGGAATCAGTGGGTTATAGGAGGGGGAATCAGTGGGTCATAGGAGAGGGAATCAGTGGGTTATAGGAGAGAATCAGAGGGTTATAGGATGGGGAATCAGTGGGTTATAGGATGGGGGAATCAGTGGGTTATAGGAGAGGGAATCAGTGGGTTATAGGAGTGAGAATCAGTGGGTTATAGGATGGGGAAATCAGTGGGTTATAGGATGTGGAAATCAGTAGGTTATAGGAAAGTTAATCAGTGGGTTATAGGATGGGGAATCAGTGGATTATAGGATGAAGAATCAGTGGGTTATAGGAGAGGGAATCAGTGGGTTATAGGAGGGGGAATCAGTGGGTTATAGGAGGGGGAATCAGTGGGTTATAGGAGGGGGAATCAGTGGGTTATAGGAGGGGGAATCAGTGGGTTATAGGAGGGGGAATCAGTGGGTTATAGGAGGGGGAATCAGTGGGTTATAGGAGAGGAAATCAGTGGGTTATAGGAGGGGGAATCAGTGGGTTATAGGAGAGGAAATCAGTGGGTTATAGGATGGGGAATCAGTGGGTTATAGGAGAGGGAATCAGTGGGTTATAGGATGGAGAATCAGTGGGTTATAGGAGAGGGAATCAGTGGGTTATAGGATGGAGAATCAGTGGGTTATAGGATGGGGAATCAGTGGGTTGTAGGAGAGGGAAACAGTGGGTTATAGGATGGGGGAATCAGTGGGTTGTAGGAGAGGGAATCAGTGGGTTGTAGGATGGGGAAATCAGTGGGTTATAGGATGGGGAAACAGTGGGTTATAGGATGGGGAATCAGTGGGTTAAAGGATGGGGAATCAGTGGGTTATAGGAGGGGGAATCAGTTGGTTATAGGAGAGGGAATCAGTGGGTTATAGGAGAGGGAATCAGTGGGTTATAGGATGGGGAATCAGTGGGTTATAGGATGGGGAATCAGTGGGTTATAGGAGAGGGAATCAGTGGGTTATGGGATGGGGAATCAGTGGGTTATAGGAGATGGAATCAGTGGGTTATAGGAGAGGGAATCAGTGGGTTATGGGATGGGGAATCAGTGGGTTATGGGATGGGGAATCAGTGGGTTATAGGAGAGGGAATCAGTGGGTTATGGGATGGGAAATCAGTGGGTTATGGGATGGGGAATCAGTGGGTTATAGGAGAGGGAATCAGTGGGTTATGGGATGGGAAATCAGTGGGTTATGGGATGGGGAATCAGTGGGTTATAGGAGAGGGAATCAGTGGGTTATGGGATGGGAAATCAGTGGGTTATGGGATGGGGAATCAGTGGGTTATAGGAGAGGGAATCAGTGGGTTATGGGATGGGAAATCAGTGGGTTATGGGATGGGGAATCAGTGGGTTATGGGATGGGGAATCAGTGGGTTATGGGATGGGGAATCAGAGGGTTATAGGAGGGGGAATCAGTGGGTTATGGGAGGGGGAATCAGTGGGTTATAGGAGGGGGAATCAGTGGGTTATAGGAGGGGGAATCAGTGGGTTATAGGAGGGGGAATCAGTGGGTTATAGGAGGGGGAATCAGTGGGTTATAGGAGAGGAAATCAGTGGGTTATAGGAGGGGGAATCAGTGGGTTATAGGAGAGGAAATCAGTGGGTTATAGGATGGGGAATCAGTGGGTTATAGGAGAGGGAATCAGTGGGTTATAGGATGGAGAATCAGTGGGTTATAGGAGAGGGAATCAGTGGGTTATAGGATGGAGAATCAGTGGGTTATAGGATGGGGAATCAGTGGGTTGTAGGAGAGGGAAACAGTGGGTTATAGGATGGGGGAATCAGTGGGTTGTAGGAGAGGGAATCAGTGGGTTGTAGGATGGGGAAATCAGTGGGTTATAGGATGGGGAAACAGTGGGTTATAGGATGGGGAATCAGTGGGTTAAAGGATGGGGAATCAGTGGGTTATAGGAGGGGGAATCAGTTGGTTATAGGAGAGGGAATCAGTGGGTTATAGGAGAGGGAATCAGTGGGTTATAGGATGGGGAATCAGTGGGTTATAGGATGGGGAATCAGTGGGTTATAGGAGAGGGAATCAGTGGGTTATGGGATGGGGAATCAGTGGGTTATAGGAGATGGAATCAGTGGGTTATAGGAGAGGGAATCAGTGGGTTATGGGATGGGGAATCAGTGGGTTATGGGATGGGGAATCAGTGGGTTATAGGAGAGGGAATCAGTGGGTTATGGGATGGGAAATCAGTGGGTTATGGGATGGGGAATCAGTGGGTTATAGGAGAGGGAATCAGTGGGTTATGGGATGGGAAATCAGTGGGTTATGGGATGGGGAATCAGTGGGTTATAGGAGAGGGAATCAGTGGGTTATGGGATGGGAAATCAGTGGGTTATGGGATGGGGAATCAGTGGGTTATAGGAGAGGGAATCAGTGGGTTATGGGATGGGAAATCAGTGGGTTATGGGATGGGGAATCAGTGGGTTATGGGATGGGGAATCAGTGGGTTATGGGATGGGGAATCAGAGGGTTATAGGAGGGGGAATCAGTGGGTTATGGGATGGGGAATCAGAGGGTTATAGGAGGGGGAATCAGTGGGTTATAGGATGGAGAATCAGTGGGTTATAGGAGAGGGAATCAGAGGGTTATAGGATGGGGAATCAGAGGGTTATAGGATGGGGAATCAGAGCGTTATAGGATGGGGAATCAGAGCGTTATAGGATGGGGAATCAGTGGGTTATAGGATGGGGAAACTGGGTTATAGGATGGGGAATCAGTGGGTTATAGGAGGGGGAATCAGTGGGTTATAGGATGGGGAAACAGTGGGTTATAGGATGGGGAATCAGAGGGTTATAGGATGGGGAATCAGAGGGTTATAGGATGGGGAATCAGTGGGTTATAGGATGGGGAATCAGAGGGTTATAGGATGGGGAATCAGAGGGTTATAGGAGGGGGAATCAGTGGGTTATAGGATGGGGAATCAGTGGGTTATGGGATGGGGAATCAGAGGGTTATAGGAGGGGGAATCAGTGGGTTATGGGATGGGGAATCAGAGGGTTATAGGATGGGGAATCAGTGGGTTATAGGAGGGGGAATCAGAGGGTTATAGGATGGGGAATCAGAGGGTTATAGGATGGGGAATCAGTGGGTTATAGGATGGGGAATCAGAGGGTTATAGGATGGGGAATCAGAGGGTTATAGGATGGGGAATCAGAGGGTTATAGGATGGGGAATCAGAGGGTTATAGGATGGGGAATCAGTGGGTTATAGGATGGGAGGTGCTGAAGTAAAGGGAGGCGACTGAAGATAAGTGTGGCATAGTTTTAACACAATCTCATAGTGGTGATAACTGTAACTGTTTAATTTCATTAGGGACTTGTTGTCTGTGTTTGTCTGGGGTACTGTGAAAAAGCAAAAAAAAAAAAAAAAAAAAAAAAGTGTGTCTAGTGATTTAGTCAGTAGTATTAGCCACACCTGTTTCTAGAAGCTTCTAGCAGCTTCTAGTAATCCTTGTAGAACTATATAAACCAGCCAGAGCTAGCGAGGTGCTGAGAGTGCGAGGTGCTGAAGTAAAGGGAGGCAACTGAAGATAAGTGTGGCATAGTTTTAACACAATCTCATAGTGGTGATAACTGTAACTGTTTAATTTCATTAGGGACTTGTTGTCTGTGTTTGTCTGGGGTACTGTGAAAAAGCAAAGAAAAAAAAAAAGTGTGTCTAGTGATTTAGTCAGTAGTATTAGCCACACCTGTTTCTAGAAGCTTCTAGCAGCTTCTAGTAGTCCTTGTAGAACTATATAAACCAGCCAGAGCTAGCGAGGTGCTGAGAGTGCGAGGTACTGAAGTAAAGGGAGGCGACTGAAGATAAGTGTGGCATAGTTTTAACACAATCTCATAGTGGTGATAACTGTAACTGTTTAATTTCATTAGGGACTTGTTGTCTGTGTTTGTCTGGGGTACTGTGAAAAAGCAAAGAAAAAAAAAAAGTGTGTCTAGTGATTTAGTCAGTAGTATTAGCCACACCTGTTTCTAGAAGCTTCTAGCAGCTTCTAGTAGTCCTTGTAGAACTATATAAACCAGCCAGAGCTAGCGAGGTGCTGAGAGTGCGAGGTGCTGAAGTAAAGGGAGGCGACTGAAGATAAGTGTGGCATAGTTTTAACACAATCTCATAGTGGTGATAACTGTAGCTGTTTAAGAAGAGAAGAGTCGCCGTAAGCTGATCGATTGCTGGGACTTGCCGGGTCTCGCTGTTTGAGGACATCGCAAAACTTTCGCCTGTCATACGCTACATCAGCATTATGGAAGAGAAGAAAATCCACATGGTCACCTGCAACACATGCTAAATGTTTACGGATCTGCCGCACAAGAAATTCAACTTCACCTGTCAAAAGTGCAAACTTGTTGCCCTCTTAGAGGAAAAGGTGCGGGGACTGGAAGAAAGAATAGCAACTTTGAAGCTAATTAAAGAACATGAGGACTTCTTGGACGAGGCAGAAGCAACAATTCAGGATATGGAAAGTGAGAAAAGCTTCAGAACACATACAGAGGCTGAAAAGTGGACACATGTGACCAAAAGAAGCCAGCGGATCAAGTGGTCGGCACCACCCACACAGCTTAGCAACCAATATGAAGCCCTCATGCTGGAGAACGAAAATGGCACAGCTCAGGATGATACCGTCTCTACAGGAGAAGACACAGTATCATCAAAAGAAGTTACTTTGTCAACAAAAGCAGAAACAAAAGACACTCAAAAGCACTCAGGAGCAACAAGCAGTGCGTCCAGAAAGAAAAGAAGAGTGGTAGTTATGGGCGACTCACTACTAAGAGGCACGGAGGCAACTATCTGCAGGCCGGACATAACCGCACGAGAAGTATGCTGCCTCCCTGGAGCAAAAATCAAGGATGTTGCCAACAGGATACCAACTATCCTCGGATCCAAGGACGAATACCCATTCCTATTGATACATGTAGGAACAAACGACACGGCAAGAAATGATCTGCCAACTATTTGTGAAGACTTTGAAATTCTGGGGAAGAAAATAAAGGAACGGAACGTACAGGTTGTTTTCTCATCAATCCTTCCAGTCGATGGCCATGGTGTCAGAAGATGGAATAGGATACTAAATTTGAACAACTGGCTACGACGGTGGTGCAGGCAGCAAGGATTTGGATTCTTAGACCATGGAGTGAATTACCTCTACGATGGACTTCTCGCAAGAGACGGGATACACCTCACAAAACCTGGGAAACACACGTTCGCCAGAAGGCTTGCCACACTCATCAGGAGGGCTTTAAACTAGAAGAAGAGGGGATGGGAGAAAAAACAGCAGACAAGAACATGCAACAGAAGGACAAACTAATCAAGGATACTAGATGCCGTAAAGAGGACCCAAGACAGGGTAATCAGAAGGAAGCTAAGAAAAGGGGAGCAAAACTTCTTTCCTGCATGCTGACCAATGCAAGAAGCCTGACCAATAAGATGGAGGAACTGGAGCTGGTAATGTATGAGGAGAAATACGACATAGTAGGAATAACTGAGACATGGTTAGATGATAGTTATGACTGGGCGGCTAACCTGCAAGGATATGAATTGTTTAGGAGGGATCGTAAAAAAAGGAAAGGGGGTGGAGTCTGTCTATATATAAAGTCCAGTTTAAAGCCCAGACTAAGAGAAGATATTCAAGAGGGAAATGAAGAGGTGGAGTCTCTATGGGTGGAGATACAAGGAGGGAAAACTAATAAAATCCTCATAGGGGTTTGTTATAAGCCACCAAATATAACAGAAACCACTGAAAATGTATTATTGAAACAAATAGACAAAGTAGCAAATCACAATGAGGTGATTATTATGGGGGACTTCAATTACCCCGATATAGACTGGGAAACTGAAACCTGCGTATCTCAGAAAGGAAACCGGTTTCTGTCAGTAACTAAGGATAATTATCTGTCCCAACTTGTGCCGGGCCCAACTAGAGGGGCAGCCCTTCTGGACTTAATTTTAAGCAACAGGCCAGATAGAATAACAGACGTACGAGTGGATGGGCACCTAGGGAACAGTGACCACAATATAATACAATTCCACTTGTCCTTCAGTAAGGTGCCTTGGAGGGGGGTTACAAAAACGCTGAATTTCAGGAAAGCAAAGTTTGATCAACTTAGAGAAGACCTTCGCCAAATTGATTGGGACAATGTCCTCAAAAATGGGAGCACAGAAAATAAGTGGGAAATTTTTAAATCAGTATTAAACACCCACTGCGAGCTAGCCATACCATACAGAAATAAAAGGGCTAGGAACAGGAGAAAACCCATGTGGCTTAATAAGGATGTAAAAGGGGCAATGAATAATAAGAAAAAGGCATTTAAAAAGCTAAAACAAGAAGGCAGCGAGGAAGCATTAAAAATATATAGAGAAAAAAATAAAATGTGTAAAAAACAAATATATTTAGCAAAAGTAGAAACTGAGAGACTCATTGCTAAGGAAAGCAAAACAAATCCCAAACTATTCTTTAATTATATAAACAGAAAAAAGATTAAAATTGATGGTGTTGGCCCTTTAAAGAATAATGAGGGTAAAATCATAGAAAGCGATGTGGGAAAAGCAAATGTTTTAAATACTTTTTTCTCAACTGTGTTCACACAGGAAAAGCATATGCCAGGGGAAATGCAGAGTGATCATGTAAATGCCCCATTAAGTATGACCTGCCTAACCCAGGAAGAAGTGCAGAACCGACTTAGTAACATTAAAATTGACAAATCACCAGGCCCTGATGGCATTCACCCTCGGGTATTAAGGGAGTTAAGTAATGTGATAGACAGGCCTCTATTCCTTTTATTTAAAGACTCTATAGAAACTGGGTCTGTTCCACTGGATTGGCGGCTAGCAAATGTGGTACCAATATTCAAAAAAGGGTGCAAAAGGGAACCTGGAAACTATAGGCCGGTAAGCTTAACATCTGTTGTGGGTAAAATGTTTGAAGGGTTTTTAAGGGATACTATTATGGAATGTCTCAATGTTAATAACTGTTTAACTCCATATCAACATGGATTTATGAAGGATCGCTCCTGTCAAACTAACCTGATCAGCTTCTATGAGGATGTAAGCTCTCACATGGACCGAGGAGAATCATTGGATGTCATTTATCTCGACTTCGGTAAAGCATTTGACACTGTCCCACATAAAAGACTGCTAAGTAAAATGAGAAAGCTTGGGCTCGGGGAAAATGTGTGTAGATGGGTAGGTAGCTGGCTTAGTGGTAGAAAACAAAGAGTGGTTATTAATGGTGCATACTCAGATTGGGCCAGGGTTACTAGTGGGGTGCCACAGGGGTCTGTATTGGGCCCCCTACTATTTAATATATTTATTAATGATCTGGTGGATGGTTTACAGAGTAAAATATCAGTATTTGCAGATGATACAAAACTATGTAAGGTAGTTAACACAAAGGAGGACAGTTTGCAACTACAGATGGACTTGAGTAAATTGGAGAATTGGGCTGAAAAATGGCAAATGAGGTTTAACACAGATAAGTGTAAGGTTATGCACATGGGAAGGAGAAACAGATGCTACGATTACTTACTAAATGGGAAACTGCTGGAGAAATCAGACATGGAAAAAGACTTAGGCATCTTAGTGAATAAGAATCTAAATTGGAGTGCCCAGTGTCAGGCAGCAGCCACCAAAGCAAATAGGGTGATGGGATGCATTAGAAGAGGTCTGGGGGCACGAGATGAAAACATCATTCTCCCTCTGTACAAATCACTCGTCAGACCACACTTGGAGTATTGTGTGCAATTTTGGGCGCCGGTGCTGAAGAAAGACATTACTGAACTTGAAAGGGTTCAGAGGCGGGCTACTAAAATAATAAATGGAATGGGTGCATTACAATACACGGAAAGGTTATCAAAATTAGGTCTATTTACTCTAGAAAAGAGAAGACTTAGGGGAGACCTAATAAATATGTACAAATATATCAGAGGGCCATATAGAGATCTCTCCCATGATCTGTTTGTACCAAGGACTATGACAAGAACAAGGGGGCATTCTTTTCGATTGGAGGAAAGAAACTTCCTACATCAGCATAGAAGAGGGTTCTTCACGGTAAGAGCAGTGAGGCTCTGGAACTCTCTTCCTGAGGAAGTGGTGATGGCCACTCACTGAATGAATTTAAGAGAGGAATGGATGCATTTCTTGTTAGCAAAAGTATAGAGGGTTATAAATAGCATAATCTTACAGGTAGATAGAAGAGCAACCTAGATTATTAGAGGAATGGGGGGGGCTGCAATACCAAGACAGGTTATTAAACTTGGGGTTAGTTAGTTAGGAAAAACAAAGGCTTAGGGGGATCTAATCACAATGTATAAATATATGAGGGGACAGTACAGAGACCTTTCCAAAGATCTCTTTACACCTAGGCCTGCGACTGGAACACGGGGGCATCAGCTACGTCTTGAGGAAAGAAGGTTTAATCATAATCACAGACGAGGATTCTTTACTGTACGAGCAGTGAGACTATGGAGCTCTCTGCCGTATGATGTTGTATTGAGGGATTCACAAGTAAAATTTAAGCAGAGCCTGATCGCATTAATTGAAAAATATAATATTACCAGTTATGTATATTGGATTTTATGACAGGGTGTTGATCCAGGGAACTAGTCTGATTGCCGTATGTGGAGTCAGGAAGGAATTTTTTTCCCCATTGGAGCTTATTTGACACATTGGGGTTTTTTTGCCTTCCTCTGGATCAACATGTTAGGCTACGGGTTGAACTAGATGGACTTAGAGTCTCCCTTCAACCTTAAAAACTATGAAACTATGAAACTATGAATCAGAGGGTTATAGGATGGGGAATCAGAGGGTTATAGGATGGGGAATCAGTGGGTTATAGGATGGGGAATCAGTGGGTTATAGGATGGGGAATCAGAGGGTTATAGGAGAGGGAATCAGTGGGTTATAGGATGGGGAATCAGAGGGTTATAGGATGGGGAATCAGAGGGTTATAGGAGAGGGAATCAGTGGGTTATAGGATGGGGAATCAGAGGGTTATAGGATGGGGAATCAGTGGGTTATAGGATGGGGAATCAGAGGGTTATAGGATGGGGAATCAGAGGGTTATAGGATGGGGAATCAGTGGGTTATAGGATGGGGAATCAGAGGGTTATAGGAGAGCTTTTCTATAATCCTGAATGGCAAATGTTTCTATTTAGTGATGTATCTCCTGCTTCCTATATCTATTTGCTAATCAGGGCTCTAGAGAAGCAATATACCCATGTGGTAGCCTTTTATTGGAAGCCACCCAGCTTTCCTATAATCCTGAATGGCAAATGGTTTAATGTAGTGACTCGTCTTCTGTCAGATTCCGTTCTCCCGGATCGATCTGCACAGAGCTTTTTGTACTGAACTGAACCTACATCAGGTCACAGTCTCCAGTCACATCCAGAGCTGCAATCACAATTGTTCTGTTTGCCAGATTCGCTCAGTGCTGACCCTGTTGGGATTGGCTGCCCAATATAAAGTGCATACAGTATATTGTACTCTAGTCACAGCCAAAGCAGCTTTCACAATGATAAATGTGACTAATCTGCTCCAATATTTGCCGCTCTGGAGTCTGGGAAAGCTGGGTGAGTGCATAAGCAGATGCTGATGTGCACCCTCCCTGCTCCTGATTTTAATTAGAGCCTGTTAATAATGTTTGGGCTTTGTTTGGACGGCGTTTTGGCGCTGGCGTCCGCGGGATATGAGCTCAGAAGGTTTGTCATTTCCCCCGGACACATGTTTAGTGCGTTTGTCTGAGAAATGATTCTTCTTATTTTCGCTTGGAAGGCAACAATTGCGCCTTTGATGGGCGATGTGGAGCGCGATTGTTTGCCGCCACTTTAAAACCTATTTGTCATATTCGCTAATGATCCGAAATGCTAACGCTTGTGTAAACAGTGTAAGAAGCCGCGAGCGCCGTCCCACCGGGGTCACATAATTATTCACATGGTAATGTAAACTGCCAAAATATGGAACGTGCTGTGCCGAGCCCCCACCCACAGCCCCAAATAATACCGCCTAATCATGGGTAAATAAACAGCGCCGCGCCCGGGGAGATCGCTGCGTCCATCCGTGGGCTTCGACCACCGCACTCCCATGTGAGACCACTCCGCACAGGATCAGAAAATGTGCTCCACTCACATCCAGAGCTGCACTCACAATTATGATTTCAGCTTGCTGTTTATCTCCTCTTTACTCCCCCTTACAGGAGGAGAAGGAGGTGAGCTGTGACATCACCTATTGTGAATGGTGGATCCTGTGTTATCTACTGTATATAGAATTGTTATCAGTCATTGTACAGGAGGAGGAGGTGAGCTGTGATATCACCTATTTTCAATAGTGGATCCTGTGTTATCTACTGTATATAAAGGTGTTATCAATCATTGTACAGGAGGGGAAGGCGAGCTGTGACATCACCTATGAATGGTGGATCCTGTATTATTTACTGTATATAGAGGTGTTATCAGTCATTGTAAAGGAGGAGGAGGTGAGCTGTGACATCACCTATTTTCAACAGTGGATCCTGTGTTATCTAATGTATACAGAGGTGTTATCAGTCATTGTACAGGAGGGAAAGGCGAGCTGTGACATCACCTATGAATGGTGGATTCTGTGCTATTTAATGTATATAGAGGTGTTATCAGTCATTGTAAAGGAGGAGGAGGTGAGCTGTGACATCACCTATTGTGAATGGTGGATACTGTTATCTACTGTATATCTAGGTTTCATTAGTCGTTGTACAGGAGGGGGAGGAGGTGAGCTGGGACATCACCTATTGTGAATGGAGAATCCTGTAATATACTGTATATGGAGGTGTTGTCAGACACTGTACAGGAGGAGGAGGTGAGCTGTGTTTTATTCTGTATATACAGGTGTTATCGTTCATTGTATAGGAGGAGGTGAGCTGTGATATCCTTTATTGTGAATGGTGGATCCTGTGTATCTACTGTATACAGATGTGTTATCCGTCATTGTACAGGAGGAGGACGAGGTGAGCTGTGACATCACCTATTGTGAATGGTGGATCCTGTGTATCTACTGTATACAAAGGTGTTATCCGTGAATGTACAGGAGGCGGAGGAGGTGAGCTGTGATACCTAATGTGAATGGTGGATCCTTTGTTATCATGCACATTATATTATTTTCCGATTTCCTGTAAAACTGTAATAATAAAGTGGAATACAAATGCCCCCAAATATCCTGTCCTCCCGGCCCCCGGCATCAGTCCTCTGTATGATGTGGTAGGGGAATAATGGAGCAATCGCTAAACATGGCGGTTCTTCTTCACCTTTTATTTCATTGTTAGGATTTTCTCTTTGAATTTTTGGATTATTTCTCTTTATGTTAAAACTTTCTGACTGACAGAAAAATATAAAATCTCAGCCGGGAGTGCGGGCGGTGTGACTGGAGACGGCGGTCATACCTGCCCTTGGCTCGGGGTCCGGGCAGCGACTGTTTAGTCTGCGGGGGTCCCGTTCTCCCACATTCTTGTCCCGGGGCCAGGACTCGTTATAATGTATAATGATGCCCCTAATACCAGGGGAAGGGATATTTATAAAGTGAGATGTTATGAGGGGAGTTCTAGTGATTACAGTCATACTCCCTGCGCCGGGGGATAATTAGCCTAATGCTGTAATGAGGATGATGATGGATAAATGGATGAAAGCTGCGGCCACCAGTCCGGGCAGATGTGTGTGCACTGGGGCATGTGTGCAGAAACAATCCAGGCTGCTTTACTCCACATCCAGGCTCCTTTACTCCAGATCCAGGCTCCTTTACTCCAGATCCAGGCTCCTTTACTCCACATCCAGGCTCCTTTACTCCACATCCAGGCTCCTTTACTCCAGATCCAGGCTCCTTTACTCCAGATCCAGGCTCCTTTACTCCAGATCCAGGCTCCTTTACTCCACATCCAGGCTCCTTTACTCCACATCCAGGCTCCTTTACTCCACATCCAGGCTCCTTTACTCCAGATCCAGGCTCCTTTACTCCACATCCAGGCTCCTTTACTCCAGATCCAGGCTCCTTTACTCCACATCCAGGCTCCTTTACTCCAGATCCAGGCTCCTTTACTCCACATCCAGGCTCCTTTACTCCACATCCAGGCTCCTTTACTCCACATCCAGGCTCCTTTACTCCAGATCCAGGCTCCTTTACTCCAGATCCAGGCTCCTTTACTCCACATCCAGGCTCCTTTACTCCAGATCCAGGCACCTTTACTCCAGATCCAGGCACCTTTACTCCACATTCAGGCTCCTTTACTCTACATTCAGGCTCCTTTACTCCACATCCAGGCTCTTTTACTCCAGATCCAGGCACCTTTACTCCAGATCCAGGCTCCTTTACTCCACATCCAGGCTCCTTTACTCCAGATCCAGGCACCTTTACTCCACATTCAGGCTCCTTTACTCTACATTCAGGCTCCTTTACTCCACATCCAGGCTCTTTTACTCCAGATCCAGGCACCTTTACTCCAGATCCAGGCTCCTTTACTCCACATCCAGGCTCCTTTACTCCAGATCCAGGCTCCTTTACTCCACATCCAGGCTCCTTTACTCCAGATCCAGGCTCCTTTACTCCACATCCAGGCTCCTTTACTCCACATCCAGGCTCCTTTACTCCACATCCAGGCTCCTTTACTCCAGATCCAGGCTCCTTTACTCCAGATCCAGGCTCCTTTACTCCACATCCAGGCTCCTTTACTCCAGATCCAGGCACCTTTACTCCAGATCCAGGCACCTTTACTCCACATTCAGGCTCCTTTACTCTACATTCAGGCTCCTTTACTCCACATCCAGGCTCTTTTACTCCAGATCCAGGCACCTTTACTCCAGATCCAGGCTCCTTTACTCCACATCCAGGCTCCTTTACTCCACATCCAGGCTCCTTTACTCCAGATCCAGGCTCCTTTACTCCACATCCAGGCTCCTTTACTCCAGATCCAGGCTCCTTTACTCCACATCCAGGCTCCTTTACTCCAGATCCAGGCTCCTTTACTCCACATCCAGGCTCCTTTACTCCAGATCCAGGCTCCTTTACTCCACATCCAGGCTCCTTTACTCCAGATCCAGGCTCCTTTACTCCACATCCAGGCTCCTTTACTCCAGATCCAGGCTCCTTTACTCCACATCCAGGCTCCTTTACTCCAGATCCAGGCTCCTTTACTCCACATCCAGGCTCCTTTACTCCAGATCCAGGCTCCTTTACTCCACATCCAGGCTCCTTTACTCCAGATCCAGGCTCCTTTACTCCACATCCAGGCTCCTTTACTCCAGATCCAGGCTCCTTTACTCCAGATCCAGGCTCCTTTCCTGTTTACCCCTTCCAAAAAGCTTCAAAATTCAACAATCCTGGCTCTTTTCTCTTTTTAGGCTGAGTTCACACACAAAGGCTTCGTGGTGGCTCGGAGTAAAATTGGAGCAACATAAGCAAATTTATTAACTCCTTTATTCCAGAAACTCTGCATCAAGAAGTTGCAAAATTTGTTGCAATTGCTATTTTTTTTTTTGCGCAAATATTTGCAACTTCTTGTGCAAATTGAAGTAAGAGTAGAGAGTCGGGGCGCAGATTATCTACCGGTGTGTGTGACTCCAGTCCTAATAATGTCTCTCCTCCTGGAACCGAAAAATGCTCCAAATTTATTGCCAGCGTGAGTCATCATCGGTGGAGATGATCGGAGGCACAGACATGCTAAATCTGTAGATTGGCTGAAATTCAACAGGAAAATTTGGTTTGCATTGTATTTATTGGATGGGCCAGGAGGGGGTTAAAATGTCATCCTCGCTGCACACCTCATCTGTCCTGGCCGGTGCCAGCGGTGTCACCAATAAGTGAAGAGGGGAGCGGTGCCGGAACGGGGGCCTTAGAAACCCAGCGGAGGATCGGCACAGACAGGTGAGGGGCGAGGAGAGTCCGATATTCCATTATTCTTAACCCCTTCAGCGCCCATCTAGAAAAATGACAACCGTCTGAGCAACATTTTACTGGATTCACATACAAATTGAAATTGCAAAATATCGGGTATTATATGAGGCATCACTGACATTATAACAGGTATCACCGACATTATATGGGGCATCACTGACATTATAACAGGTATCACCGACATTATATGGGGCATCACCGATATTATATGGTGCACCACTAACATAGGAGTCATCACATACATTGTATGGGTCATCACCGCCATTATACAATGGCATCAATGACATTATGTGGGACATCACCATCATTATATGATGTATCACGGACAATAGATAGGGCATATCAGTCATTATATGGGGCATATCTAACATTATATGAGGCATCACTAATATTATATGGTGCATCACCGACATTATATGGGGCATCACCGATATTATATGGGGCATCACCAGCATTATATGGGGCGTCACCGACATTATATGGGGCATCACCAGCATTATATGGGGCGTCACCGACATTATATGGGGCATCACCGACAATATATAGGGCATAACAGACATTATATGGGGCATCACCGATATTATATGGGGCACCACTGACATTATATGGGGCATCACCAGCATTATATGGGGCGTCACCGACATTATATGGGGCATCACCGACAATATATAGGGCATAACAGACATTATATGGGGCATCACCGATATTATATGGGGCACCACTGACATTATATGGGGCATCACCGATATTATATGGGGCACCACTGACATTGTATGGGGCACCACCAACATTATGTGAGTTATCACCGACAATATATAGGGCATATCAGACATTATATGAGGCATCTCTGACATTATATGAGGCATCATCGATATTATATGGGGCATATCTGACATTGTATGGGGCATCACCGATATTATATGGGGCACCACTGACATTATATGGGGCATCACTGACATTATATGGGGCACCACTGACATTATATGGGGCATCACCGGCATTATATGGGGCATATCTGACATTGTATGGGGCATCACCGATATTATATGGGGCATCACTGACATTATATGGGGCATCACCGGCATTATATGGGGCATATCTGACATTATATGGGGCATCACTGACATTATATGGGGCATATCTGACATTTTATGGGGCATCAACAGCATTATGTGAGGCATCATCGACAATATATAGGGCATATCAGACATTATATGGGGCATCACTGACATTATACAATGGCATCACTGACATGTGGGACATCACCAACATTACATGAGGCATCACCGACATATAATTATACATTATATGGGGCATATCTAACATTATTTGGGGCATAACCGGTATTATGTGAGGCATCACTGACAATATATAGGGCATATCAGACATTATATGGGGCATCACTGACATTATATGTGTCATCACCGCCATTATATGGGGCATCACTGACAATATATAGGGCATATCAGACATTATATGGGGCATCACTGACAATATATAGGGCATATCAGACATTATATGGGGCATCACTGACAATATATAGGGCATATCAGACATTATATGGGGCATCACTGACAATATATAGGGCATATCAGACATTATATGGGGCATATCTGACATTATTTGGGGCATAACCGGTATTATGTGAGGCATCACTGACATTATATGGGGCATCACTGACATTATATGAGGCATCATCGACAATATATAGGGCATCACTGACATTATATGGGGCATCACTGACATTATATGGGGCATCACTGACATTATATGGGGCATCACTGACATTATATGGGGCATCACTGACATTATATGGGGCATTACTGACATTATATGGGGCATCACTGACATTATATGGGGCATCACTGACATTATATGGGGCATTACTGACATTATGGGCATCACTGACATTATATGGGGCATCACCGACATTATGTGAGGCATCATCGACAATATATAGGGCATATCTGACATTATATGGGGCATCACTGGCGGTTTCTGAGAGTCGTGGTGACAGTGGATGAGGCACAGTGACACTGCTTTCAAGCAATGGAGCATGAGAAGAAACACTAAGATCAGCACACAGCTCTCCTGAAATACTCTGTGCTGCTGGAGACCCTTCTCTTTAGTCGGTGACCTGCCTTTGCCCCCCCTTGGCCTTTCCCTTGGGGTGGGGGACCTGTGGCGCCCCTGACCTGGTCAGGCACCACTGAGTACTGCACCCATGCTGGGGACAGTACAATACAGGTAATCCAGAAGGCTGACCGGGGTGTGACTACACAGGCGCATAGTGATCAGGTCTCACACATGTACCTTTGAGAGGACCCCTGGGGATCCCAGGAGGGGGCCAAGCCTTCACCTCCACTTGAGGAGTGGAGGGGGCGAAGCCTCCATCTCCACTCAAGGGGTGTGGTAGAGAGCCTGGTTGCTAGGTGACGTAGGCAAGAACAGGAGAGGAGGGAACAGTGAGCCAGTTAGTGAGTGCAGCTCAGGGGGAGCAGATGCATGCAGTAGACCCTGCAGTCTGTCACAAGCTGACAGCGTCCGCGCAGTGACTACCGACGGGGGAGAACGGTCACCTGGGAGTGCTGCCCGAACTCCACACACAGCTAGAGAGAGAGCAACGTAGTGGAAAGTAAGGAGACTGCTAGGGAGTACCAGGCCCAAACGGGCGGCAGATCCCGGTGCGGGGATAGATCCACCTTTCCTTGCTAAACCTGCCGGTGTGGGGCCCTCAAAGCCCACACCACAACACCACAAAGTCCGCAGCCACGTAGCCACAGTTAGGGCCCATAGTTCACAGGAGGCAAGCAGCTGGAGTGATCTGGTCCAGGCGACAAGCAGACGGCAAACCAAACGAGGGGAGCAGTTACTTCCCTGGGTGACCCCCATAGGGACTAAAAGTCGGGGTTACCACAAACCACTGAAGGGCTAAGGAAGGCGAGTCGGTAGCCACCCTCATCAGTCAGCCTGAAGGACACCTGGTTCCAGCCTGGTTCATCCCAGCTACGCCCGGGTTACTCACCCTGCCATCAACTGTGAGTAAAAACCCTGAAAGACATTCTGCCTGTGTGGAGTTATTCTGCGCCTTGTGGTTCTACACCCTTACAAAGGGCCCTGGGGCTTGCCTCACTCTCAGGAGGCTATTACAACTGACTGCACCCACCATCAGCCCCAGGCATCCCTTAACCTGCAGTGGCGGTCCCCACTGACCGCAATTCTGAGAGTGGCGTCACGACAATCCTAACAGAAGGTTTCCTACCTGTGACAAGATCCAGCTGCGTGGAGTCCCTGAAGGTAATGCACCGACACAATACTGGTGGGGCTTCACATCTGGCGTCACGAACAGGATAAGGACTAGACCTGTTCAGACAGGTGACCATGTGCCTGGGCGGTCCGCTTGAAAAATTGGAAGCGCCGCCATATTGCCACCATGAAAAGCGCGCTGAAAAACAACAGCAGCCCGCGCTGGGAGAAGTTACCGCCCACGAAGAGGTGTGGCTACCCAGAGATCCCCTGCAGAGTCCTGACCTCGCAAGTGATGAGAGCGGAGGCGTTCAGAGACGTCGGGACAGAAAGGGAGCCAGAAGCCTGCTGCTGGAAGAGGCAGAGCAGAAACTGAAGAGCCTGCTACTGGAGGCAGCAACGAGTCCGCTGCTGGGAAATCGTGCAGAAGAAGGCGCAGAGGAAATGGCGTCTGAACGCAGAGACCCAGAGCCAGGCTCCGCTGCCTGGTGGTATCAGGAACTTGCCCAGTTCTGCGACCAACTGGAGGCCAGGGTCATACGACAGATCAGCGAGGAACGCACGGCGCTTCTGGAGATGGCTGCCGCGGTGCAGGCCTATGAGGAAAAAGCTGCGCGACGAGTGCCAGACCGAGCGGCGACGACTCAGACCCCGATGGTGCCACTGATGGGTGAGTCCAGTGTTGCCCTTGCCAGCGCGAGTGCCCCGACCCCTGCTGCCACGCCCGCGGTCCCTGAAGAGGCGTCCGGCGCGGCGACGCTGGACCAGGCCGCAGCAGCGATGCCCTGCCCGGCCCGCCAAGCCCAGGCCGCCGCAGCGATGCCTTGCCCGGCCCGCAAAGATCCGGCTGCCACCGCGACCCTCATCCATGCCGCGGGTGTGACGCTGACCCAGGCCGCCGCCTTGCTAGGCCCGGCCCGCCAAGACCCCACCGCAGCAGCGACGCTCATCCACGCCGCAGGCGAGGTGCTGAACCAGGCCGCAGCCACGCCAGGTGCGGCCCGCCAAGCTCCGATCGCTGCAGCGACGCCCAGCCCAGCCTGCACAGATCCCATCGTAGCTGCGACGCCAATCCAGGCCGCCGCAGCGATGCCCTGCCCGGCCCGCCAAGAACCGGCCATAGTAGCGACGCCCGCTAAGACTCCAGCTGCGACCCTGATTGCAACTGAAACGCTGATCCAGGCCGCCGCCATGCAGGGCGCGGCCCGCCAAGACCAGGCCGCCGCCATGCAGGGCGCGGCCCGCCAAGACCAGGCCGCCGCCATGCAGGGCGCGGCCCGCCAAGACCAGGCCGCCGCCATGTTAGGCGCGGCCCGCCAAGACAAGAATGTACCTCTGTTTACCCCGGCCTGCAAGGCCAGAGCAGACACCGCTCCCCAGTCTAAGGAAGTCCCTGCTAGGAAGTCCCTGATAGGAGAGGACCCCGAATACTGGAAGCTGAAGGCTGACCTAGAGGCCCAGTTCCCACGGGAGATGGTGGATCAGTATCTGCTCCCCCCGCACACCACCAAGGCGACTTCTGCAGCAACCACGCCAAAGAGTCCCCCGCCCGGGCCTGCTGATGACCACCCATCCCCGGCGCTGCCACAACAGGAGTGCTCAGAAGAACTAAGGGGGAGAGGAGGCCAGGAAGCTGAGGAGCTGACTCCGGAGCCATCAGCAGTGGATCCATGCCCAGACCCAGAGATGTTGCCATACTCCCGCTGGGATGAAGAGGAAGATTTGTCCAGAAACCTCACCTGGGAGCCTGCAAGCGGGGAAGTAGCAACCCAGCAGAATCCAGCCCGCAAGACACGGCGCCGCAGCAGAACAAAGTTTTCCCCTTCCCCTGCACAACAATCTCCAGAGAAGAAAGGTGAAGTGACGGCCAGAGACTTGGAGGAGAAACGGTTCCTGAGAAGGGCCAAATCCCAGGTTAGAGGTCCACTCTGTCGTGGTGTAGTAGAAGACTTCAGCTTGAAATCAGGATATGGCTTCATAGTAGCTCCTGGTATGAGGGAAGGCATCTTTGTTAATAGAAGAGACGTTAGAGCCCATTTGCCCAGAGGACATCCAGGAAGGAATCTACGAACAGGAGATTCAGTGGAATTCACCATGCACCAAGGAGAAAGGGGATGGTATGCATTGGATGTTACACCATGTCCCAGAAATCCCTACAGTGAACCTGCTGTCTCAACAGAAAAAGAAACAGATACAGAAAAAGAAACAGATACAGAAGAAGAAGGAAAAGACAAGGATGGAGAAAACAACAGGTGCCGCAGCCCTACAGGCCCAAGCCCTGGTGAGGAGGAATCTATGTAGAGAAAAGTAAGAAGTACAGCAAGTTAAAGTTTTGAAAAGTTTGCAACGTTAATGTTCAAGAAATGTGCCCACATGAACTAGTGTGAGAAACCCATGAACCTTAAGGCTATGAACTGGCTATAGCCACAAACTCTCGCAGTGTAAATGGTTACCCCAGAGGTACCACCACCAGAGCCAGCCTGTTTATGGGGCCTGGCTCACCTGCAACCAGGGAGCACGCCTGTTTATGGGGCCTGGCTCACCTGCAACCAGAGAGCACGCCTGTTTATGGGGCATGGCTCTCCACCACAAAGAGGGTACCTGGTCAGCACCAACCGTGAAGGCCGCCTCTGGATCCTGCCAGAAGTGGCTGAAGGCGCGGCTTCACCAGGCCAGGTATGCCCTGAAGACCACCAGCCCATGAAAGCCGCCTCTACATCCTGCCAGAAGCGGCTGAAGGCGCGGCCAACGGGAGAGGCAGATTGGAGGAAAGGTCTGGGGAAGTGGATGGCCCAGACCTGGTTACCAAAAGAAACCGGTGACCTGCCTCCTGAGAGGGTTTTGGGTGGGTTAACGGACTTGTGGGTGGAGGGTGGTGATGTATGGTACCTGGTGGTTTTAAAAGTTTTACCATGTTTTAATGTTTTATGCATTTTAAAATGTTGTCTTGCAGCCCGAGGACGTGCTGGTGATAACTAAGGGGGAATGTGGCGCCCCTGACCTGGTCAGGCACCACTGAGTACTGCACCCATGCTGGGGACAGTACAACACAGGTAATCCAGAAGGCTGACCGAGGTGTGACTACACAGGCGCATAGTGATCAGGTCTCACACATGTACCTTTGAGAGGACCCCTGGGGATCCCAGGAGGGGGCAAAGCCTTCACCTCCACTTGAGGAGTGGAGGGGGCGAAGCCTCCATCTCCACTCAAGGGGTGTGGTAGAGAGCCTGGTTGCTAGGTGACGTAGGCAAGAACAGGAGAGGAGGGAACAGTGAGCCAGTTAGTGAGTGCAGCTCAGGGGGAGCAGATGCATGCAGTAGACCCTGCAGTCTGTCACAAGCTGACAGCGTACGCGCAGTGACTACCGACGGGGGAGAACGGTCACCTGGTAGTGCTGCCCGAACTCCACACACAGCTAGAGAGAGAGCAACGTAGTGGAAAGTAAGGAGACTGCTAGGGAGTACCAGGCCCAAACGGGCGGCAGATCCCGGTGCGGGGATAGATCCACCTTTCCTTGCTAAACCTGCCGGTGTGGGGCCCTCAAAGCCCACGCCACAACACCACAAAGTCCGCAGCCACGTAGCCACAGTTAGGGCCCATAGTTCACAGGAGGCAAGCAGCTGGAGTGATCTGGTCCAGGCGACAAGCAGACGGCAAACCAAACGAGGGGAGCAGTTACTTCCCTGGGTGACCCCCATAGGGACTAAAAGTCGGGGTTACCACAAACCACTGAAGGGCTAAGGAAGGCGAGTCGGTAGCCACCCTCATCAGTCAGCCTGAAGGACACCTGGTTCCAGCCTGGTTCATCCCAGCTACGCCCGGGCTACTCACCCTGCCATCAACTGTGAGTAAAAACCCTGAAAGACATTCTGCCTGTGTGGAGTTATTCTGCGCCTTGTGGTTCTACACCCTTACAAAGGGCCCTGGGGCTTGCCTCACTCTCAGGAGGCTACTACAACTGACTGCACCCACCATCAGCCCCAGGCATCCCTTAATCTGCAGTGGCGGTCCCCACTGACCGTAATTCTGAGAGTGGCGTCACGACAATCCTAACAGAAGGTT
This sequence comes from Anomaloglossus baeobatrachus, assembly GCF_048569485.1. NCBI lineage: Eukaryota > Metazoa > Chordata > Amphibia > Anura > Aromobatidae > Anomaloglossus > Anomaloglossus baeobatrachus. The sequence continues at coordinate 782,885,749 of NC_134354.1, read as the reverse complement.
TCCTACCTGTGACAAGATCCAGCTGCGTGGAGTCCCTGAAGGTAATGCACTGACACAATACTGGTGGGGCTTCACAGACCCATAATGTGGGATATACTGTGTGGTGAGAGGGGATTACAAGTCCCAGGCGGCTCCTGTCCTCCTGGATGGCCGCCAGCCGCAGTCTCCTGTGGCGCGGGTGGGATCTGGACGTGGCGTCTGCTTCTGCTCAGGTGCGGGTTTGTGACACGGACACATTCACAATTTCCTTTATCCCTGGATGAACTTTGTTGTAGACCCAGTGATGCATTGTGGGAAATATTGTGCATTATACAGGTTATGTGGCAGCCCTTGAAAGGGGGGCACTTATAGGTATCTTGCTCCTGTCCTTGATCCATCCCTTCCTCATACTTTACACTGCAGCTCTGCTTCCTTAAGCCACTGAATTATTTATTGGAGTCTGTGATAATTTGACATCACATATTGTTGAGTTTTCTTTTGGAGCCTGCAGTTATCAGATATATATCACCTGTTCATCTCATTGGAGGCTGAGGTTGGTGATCCCTCCCTCCCATCAGAATGCTTTACACTGCAGCTCTGCTTTTTTGGACACAAAACTAGTGACTTCAGTGTAGCTGCATTGTCCATTGGAGTCTGTGGTAGTCTAAAATTTACCACCTGTTCATCACCACCTTATTCTTAGGTAGCTGATCCAGCTCTCTCTAATACTTTACACTGCATCTCTGCTTGCAACACAGCAACTTCAGTTTAGCTGCGATGTCTGTTGGAGTGGACTGTGGTCCTACCCCTGAAGGCACCAACCATGTCAATGTAGTGTATTGTAAACAGTGTCCTGTTTGCTAAGATATCGTAATTTTTGCAAAGAACTGTGTAAAAGGTTAAGTCTGCCCAGCAACAGGCTGCAGGGTCAGAGACAGTTGTCTGCCCAACAACAGACTGCTGGGTCAGAGAGAGTTGTGTGCCTAACAACAGACCGCAGGGTCAGAGTCAGCTAAGTCTTCCCAGCAACAGGCTGCAGGGTCAGAGACTGTTACATCTGCCAAGCAACAGACTGCAGGGTCAGAGTCAGTTATGTCTGCGTAACAACATACTGCAGGGTCAGAGTCAGTTAAGTCTGCCAAACAACAGACTGCAGGGTCAGAGAAGGTTAAGTCTGCCCAGCAACAGGCTACAGTGTCAGAGACAGTTAAGTCTGTCTAGCAACAGACTGCAGGGTTCGAGACAGTTCTAAGTCTTGGGAATGGCCCACCGTGGGAGGGGTCAGCTGACAGGGAAAGGACGGTTAATTCTAGAAGATTCAGTGAAGGCTTAGTGAGTGAACATGAGAGACATAGAGACGGTCGGTCCTGAAGATTGCGTACAGTGTGTGGTTTGTGGGTGGCAATGGAGGAATGGAGGCAGAAGTCAAAATAACTTGGATCTATAGAGAGGCTGAAGACACAGGGTGTGAACAGCGCTGTAACTAGAGGCTGATCCCTGAACGGCGTGACCCCAGACAATAGGAGCCGGAGGACGGAATCCTAGTAACCAACCCTCTTAATCGTCATGGTACCAGATTAACCTCAACCGGTGTGTGAACCTAGTCAACTGACTAAGCAGTTTCCCGCTAGACATTTGAGTGCGCAAAGCTTTACCCCAGTCATTATAGGACCCCTAAGGAGACCGGACATGGGACTGTAGGAAGGGAAGGTGATCGTCACTATGTGCTGTAACCCTGGACTGGGCTGTGTAGCGCCCCTGAGACACTCAGGGCACTACAAGGAACTGCATCCTCTTGGGGGTGCAGGACCTACCCCGTGGGACCTGGAGTACAAGTGCCAATAATACCAAAGCACAACCAAAATCCTAGTTCTCCACTCCACACCGGGCATAGAGGGTTAACCATGTAAGGGGATGGTCACCATGGAAAGGTACAAGTCCCTGGGATTAGCCAGCCTGGTGGGAAGGGTCAGCAGTCAGTAGAGAGTCTAGAGAGTGTGGCACATAGGAGAGGTGTGCGGACGTGCCTGAGCTGGGTCCGTGCAACGGTGACCCCGGGGGCACAGGAGAGAGGTGGCCAGGTTGGGTACCGAGATACCGCTGGGACCGGAGCACGCACGGGGCACAGGGCCCTAGATCAGGCACCAGGTCTACACGGCTTGATAAATACCTGCCCGGTGAGGACACCTTCATGGACTTCACCGAACCAAATAATCCGGGTGCATCAGCAGTAAACTAGGATCGGGGTTTGGACACTTAACTCCCCCACAGGGTCCGCACAGCCCGCCGTACGGAGAAGGAGACTGTACCCCAAAAGGGACAGTCAGGCCCCCAAACCCTCCACGCTACGGGGACCCAAGCAGCAGAGCGTGCCGGGGACAGAGCAACCTGGGTCACTACATTGGCACTGGTCCTCCAAGGTACCTGAGCCAGTAATACAAGGGTCTGAGTGAGTAGAGACTGTTAAAGACAATCTGGTATGGTCTCCGTTATTACACCGTCACATCTCCCAGGCATGGGCCTACCTGCGGAGGGCCTAACACCATTGCTGCAATCACCACCAGCCCTGGGAGTACCCACATTCAGCAGCGGCGGTTCTCCATCATTAACCGCAACCTGCAGGTGGAGTCACATGTCATTTACTATCATGTCCCTGTAAATAACCCCCGCCCCCCTTACAAAAGGGGCCCTGGGCACGGAACCGGGCAACGGCCACAAAAGTGACATTCCCATTTGTTACCGCCTGGGACCGAGTAACCCCTTCCCTGGCGACACAGCGGCACCTGGACTCACCAGCCCAGTGAGATCTGACGCATCCCAGAGTGAAGATGAACTGTGTCTGATAATGGAGAGTGAGAATGTAGCGGGCTGGTAGACACGGGCTGGTGGACACGGGCTGGTAGACACGGGCTGGTAGACACGGGCTGGTAGACACGGGCTGGTGGACACGGGCTGGTAGACACGGGCTGGTAGACACGGGCTGGTGGACACGGGCTGGTAGACACGGGCTGGTGGACACGGGCTGGTAGACACGGGCTGGTAGACACGGGCTGGTGGACACGGGCTGGTAGACACGGGCTGGTAGACACGGGCTGGTGGACACGGGCTGGTGGACACGGGCTGGTGGACACGTGCTGCTACCTGCAACGTAACATGGCGAAAGAGAAGGAACCGTCCAGTAAAGTGAACTGCTGGTCTCCGTGTGTGTGAGTCATCATCAGGTCCTGGCCAGCCATCATCAGCGGCAGTATGCGTCCTAAATATTACAAAAAAGGACAGAATATGGAATCATTGCACAGTCCAAACGACTAAACCCAAATAACAACAGTATTAAATCAGAAAGGAGCTGGGAATCATAGTCTACACATAAAATGCGTCAAAGGTAAGATCTTGCATTAAAAAAGTTTTTTTTATTTTTCCAAAAAAGATTAATTTAGCAAGATTAGAATTACATCATGTTAAATAGCATATAAATCACATACAAGTCTGAACAAGAGGGAATCCTGACAAAAAACACTAAGGTCCAATATTCACATGGGAAGATTACCATATCCCATGACATTCAAACAAGGAAAGCCTCACATGGATCAACATCATTTGAGACATAAAGTCCACATATCCAAAAACATAATTACCATGTGGGCGTTCAGAATGTCAATGGGAATTACAAGTGCATGCTGCAATGAAGGCAGGGGAATTACAATAATTTTTGCAATAGCAGAATGCGGAGTAGAAGCCAAATTATCCCCTAACACAGGATGCAGCAATGCAACATATCACATATATTACCCATGTTGAAGTGGATGCCAGCGTGGAGAACGTGCCCCGACGCGCACGTTTCGTTTGCTTCCTCGGGGGGTCGTGGTGGAACCGTCCAGTAAAGTGAACTGCTGGTCTCCGTGTGTGTGAGTCATCATCAGGTCCTGGCCAGCCATCATCAGCGGCAGTATGCGTCCTGCAGGGGCTCCCAGCCTTCATGGCGAAAGTCCACACACCCAGAGAGGACCATGTAGCGTGCTGGGGCGCCCGGAGTTATGCTCTAGTCTAACCATTCTATAGTAGTCTGATATTTGTATCTGGTTCATCCTTATCAGAGCCTCATCCCTCCCTGATGCTTTACACTGCAGCTCTGCTTCTTCGGTCCACACAATCAGTGGCTTTACTTCATCTGTATTATATTTTGCGGTCTTTCCCTCTCTGATGTGTCTCCAGTTCATCAGTAATTCAGGCTGCTCTTGCTTGTCCCCCATGATTTGCACTGCAGCTCTGCTTGTTCAGATTGGACACTAAGTATAAGTCCAGTCAGGAAGCAGGGGGTGAGCGGGCTCCACGGCTGCCATATTGGATTTTCTGGAACCCCGTTGCACCCTTCTGATACAGGGCAGTGTCGGGATACAGCGATTCCACCGTTTGTCTCACACCCGTTTCCCATTTTCGGGGATAATTGCGTTCGGCCCGGAGATCATTTGTCTCCGAGCAGCGGATAAATGATGCCCCAACAAGGACAGTTCTGGGATGATCGTGTCGCGGACGGGGAGGACGCCGCTGCTGCTGCGCGCTTGCTAACGCTCAGGTCCGGCGCTGCTGCGGCTGCTGCTCGGTGGCTCGAGCGGTGGGCCGGATCCGAGGACTCGAGCGGCGCTCCTCGCCCGTGAGTGAAAGGGGTGGTTGGTTTGGGGGATTTAGTCCGTGACGCCACCCACGGGTCGTGGTGAAGATGGGCACCACCGCTGCTGGTGACGGGGATCCCGGGAGTGATGGTAGGGAGCAGCTGGGATGTTGTTTTCCCCCTCCGTGGGTAGGGGTTGGTGGTCCCGGGGCCCGGTGGTGTGATGGGGAGGCAGGGTTGGTGAGGTGCAGGGTTGCAGGGACAGTGCGGCGCGGTGCCTGATGGCACGGTTGTACTCACTCAGTAAGAGATGCACAAAGTCCTCGGTAAACCAAACGGCTGGATGGACGGGTCCCGCAGCCGGCTGCAGTGTCTCTCCCCGGACAGGTGATGGTCTTTCCCTGCACCTTGATATACTTGATTGACTACTATGGATCCCCAACGGTAGTCCGCTCCCCGGTGTATGGATGCTGGAGGAGCCCGTTTGCCCGCAGGCGCTGGCCCTTGGGTCTCTAGCCTTAGGCGGTAGCTGCATACCCTCACGGTGTGGGCGGTTGCCTTCTATCGGGTCTTTGGCTGTTAGGAAACCCCTGGGGTTCCTGTCACACTCGGATTTGACTGTTGACGGCGACTCCAAGCCTAGTCGGGGTCCGATGGCCCTGCCTGTGTGTGCTGGCTTCACTTCGCTCCCCGGTCGGTACCAGCGGGCCAACGCCTGACCTCGGTCCTATGGTTCCGCATTGCTCCACCACTCCTGCAGACGGCCACCACCGTCTGCCAACCTTGCTGTCAGTGCCCGGGCCACAAACCCAGACACCCAAGTGTTTACTCCTCTCACTTCAAAGTCCTCCACTGTACTGTCACTTTTCCCGCCTCCAGGCCTGTGAACTCCTCGGTGGGACAGAGGCAGCGGAGGAGGCCGGGACAGAGACAGTGGAGGGGGCCTGGACAGAGGCAGCGGAGGAGGCCTGGACAGAGACAGCGGAGGAGGCCTGGACAGAGACAGCGGAGGAGGCCTGGACAGAGACAGCGGAGGAGGCCTGGACAGAGGCAGCGGAGGAGGCCTGGACAGAGGCAGCGGAGGAGGCCGGGACAGAGGCAGCGGAGGAGGCCGGGACAGAGGCAGCGGAGGAGGCCTGGACAGAGACAGTCTGTCCATCTGTCGCGGGCGGGGAGGAGGGTGTCAGCACACCGCGCTCACCCCTTCTGCTCGGGTCCGGCAGTTGCTCCTGGTGGCTCGAGCTGCGGGCCGGATCCCGGGGTGTCTCGAGCGACACTCCTCGCCCGTGAGTGAAAAGGGGGTGTTTGTTGGGATTATAGTTCGTGACGCCACCCACGGTTGTGGTGATGGCACCACCGCTGCTCAGTGTGGGGGTCCCGGGGATGGTGATGGGAGCAGCCAGGTGTTGTGTTGCCCCTCCGTGGGTAGGGGTTGGTGATCCCGGGGCCCGGTGAAGAGATGCAAGGTGTGGGGCCTGGAGGGCGCAGGGACGCGGGGGCAGCGCTGTGCCTTGCGGCACTATGGTACTCACTCAGCCTGACACGGACACAGTTTGTACGGTAAACCAACGGCTGGTAGGACGGTCCCACAGACGGCTGCACCTGCACTCCCGGTAGGTGACGGTGACTTCTCTCTTCCTTGCACCTGTGTGGTCTGGTGGTATCGGTGGATTCCCTCCGGTTACCCGCTCCCCGACTGCAATCTGGGCCGGAGGAGCTCTACACTTTGCCCGCAGGCGCTGGCCCTGGGGAAACTGGTGCCTTGGCGGTGGCGGTGTCTCCCCGTTAATGGTCGGGCTGTTGCCGTCAATCGGGACTTTGTTGTTGGGGGATCTGCGTCCCCGTCACTGACGGATTCGGCAAATTGGGCGACTCCTAGCCTTGCCGGGGTCCGAGAGGCCCCTGCCCTGGTGCTGACTGTCCTTCGGAACACTGCTCCAGACCACCGGGCACACAGCCCACGGGGTCCTTCCAGGAACTTCCGAACTGTCCCACTCCGGACAGTCACCGCCGTCGCTGACCTTGCTGTTCTAGCCCTACACACAGCTGGGCTCTCAGGCTTCTCCTTCTCTCTGCTCTGTCACCACTTCTTGCTTTCCTCCTTTTCCACTTTCCTTTACTTTCACTTGCTGTTTACTTAAGCTCGTCCCTGAGCTGACTGCACTCTTGCCCTACCCGGGCTTCACTGCTCTTCACTCCTTCATGTCCCTGACTGGACTGCCTGGTTACTTCCTGCCTCCAGAGTTGTGAGCTCCTTGGTGGGCGGAGCCAACCGCCTGGCCCACCCCCTGGTGTGCATCACAGACTCCTGGAGGGAGGCAACAAGGATTTCTGGTTAGCAGGTGTGCCTACCTGGAGTGTGGGGTGTAGTGGTGTTGTTATCTGTGTCCCCTGGCTTGCCCAGGGCGACACATTCCCCCTTAGCAAAATGCAGACCGTCCGCGGGCTGCCGTCCTACACCGGTTTTATTTTTCTGTAAAAGGGGATAACAAGGGTTAATCAAACATAAATAACATTTGTAATAAACTCTTCCCAAGACGGGAGGCACATTTTACTTTAAACGTTGCAACGGTGTACGGTCACGGTTTCCGCTCTCTCCCACCCAAGCAACCTGGCCCTGATGCTGCCCCTAAAACCCAGGCAGCACCCCTTGACCCACAGTCCAGCACAAGTCACCCGAGCGGGATCTGTCCTTCCCTCCAGAGGGTAGCCACCGGTCCCTTTGGTGGCTGGGCCCTGGCCTGCTCTGCTCAGGGCCCTCCCTCCAACCTGCCTCTCCGGAGGCGGCATTGCGGAAACGGTAACGGTACCCAACATATTTACAAGCCACTAACGTTTGTGGTTGCCCTGCAGAGTTCACGGGCTTGTCCATGGATAGTTCCCATGCATTTTAAACGGTCCCCACGGGGACAACGGTGCCGGCTCCTGCCGGTGGCAAATCACTGCAGCAAATCAGGTAACAAACTCGGGTAATCATCTTTCATCATTGCAGAATTTTCAAAAACTTTCAAACTTTTTCAAACAACACTCTTTTACATTCGCGGACCCTTTTCATTCATAGAACGGTCTCCCTGCACCTAAGTGGGGGTCTACCTAGGTTGGAACGGGTGGACCTTCGGGGCCCGGTGTCAGTGGTACTGGACAGTGGGGTAGAGGGAACAATCGGTTCCTCCTCCCTGCTACAGTGTGGGGCAGGCGGAGGTGCAGGGGAGCTGGGTACAGGTTCATCCCTGGGCACTGGCACTAGTTCTGGCTCACGGTTGACCGCTTCCACTACTTCTTCATCCACGGGTTGTGGGAACAGTATCACTGGAAGTATCACCGCGCCGTTCTGTGTAGGCCAGTTTGCTGGGAAGTCACCCATTACAGTGTGGATTACCTCTGCTGCCTTTTCCACTGGTGGAGGAACCGGTACTTCGGCCTCTGCCTTCAGCGCTGGGGGGCATTTCTTTAGATGGTCCCGAGAAACTGTGGCCAGGGTGTCCCCTTGGTCACGACTGATCAGGTAGGTCTTCCCATTGTCCCACTCAGTGGGTTGTATGACGTAAGGGACTTGCTCCCACTGGTCATCCAGTTTGTGGGCTTTTCTCTTCCGTTTCAGCACCACATCTCCTGGCTGGAAAGGACCTGCAGGCGCCTTCTGGTTGAACCGGTGCTCTTGCTGTTCTCGACTTCGACTGAGGTTTTTCTCCACATACTCCTGGATTTGCCGGTACTGGGCCCTCCTCTGACTTTCCCACTCTGCTGTTGAAGGGAGTGCTTCCGGGGCTTCCAACCCCATCTCCAGATCCACCGGCAGGCGGCCAGGCCGAGCCCTCATCAGATACGCTGGGGTACACTTCGTCGAGCTGGTTGGGATGTTATTGTACATGTCGACCAAGTCGGGTAACTTTTCCGGCCACATGTTCCGTTCTTCCAGCGGTAGCGTCTTGAGGAGCCCCAGGACCAAGTGATTCATTTTCTCGCACATGCCGTTGGTTTGGGCGTGGTACGGAGTGGTCCGGATCTTCTTGCAGCCGTACAACTGGCAGAATTCGTGAAACACCTCTGCTTCAAAAGCCGGGCCCTGGTCAGTCAGCACCTTCTCGGGGTACCCATGAGGTCGGCAGAAATAAGCCTGGAACGCACGAGCAGCAGTTCGACCAGTCAGGTCCTTGACGGGGACTACCACCATAAACCTTGAGTAGTGGTCTACCATGGTCAATGCGTAGGTGTACCCACTTCGGCTAGGGGTGAGCTTAACATGGTCTAGGGCGACCAGTTCCAGCGGCTGATGGGTGACGATGGGATGTAACGGCGCCCTCTGGCTAGTCTCGTCCTTTCTCCTCAGCGTACAAGGACCGCACTCTCGACACCAGGCTTCCACCGATTCACGCATCCCACTCCAATAGAACCGCTCCCTCAACAGCATCTCCAGCTTCTTCCACCCGAAGTGGCCAGCACCATCATGGTATGCCCGCAGCACAGTAGCGACATCAGCCTGAGGAACGATTAACTGGCATATTTTCTCATGGGTCTTCGGGTTGATCAGCTCACGGTACAGCCTCCCTTGGTGTAGGTAAAGCCGTTTCCGTTCTTTCCACAAGCGTTGGGCTTCGGCTGGAGCGCTGGGGTCCATTCCCATGGCGCCTTGTTCCACCAGAGTCTTGACAAGGCGGACAGCCGGCGCTTGGTCCTGGGCGTCCTGCCACTCTTGACTGGGCCGCGGGTCCAGATCCACCCTTTGCTGACATACCTGTATCCTCTCAGTAGGCGGCTGGTGAAACGCAGGTAACTCAATCTCCTTGAGGTCGTCGTCCTCACACCCCTCTTCTGACAAATGGGGCATCCGGGAGAGTGCATCTGCATTGATGTTGACACGACCAGCTCGGTACTTTATGGTGAAATCATAGTTGGCTAACCGAGCTACCCACCGCTGCTCCAGCGCGCCCAACTTGGCCGTGTTCAGGTGAGTTAACGGATTGTTGTCCGTAAACGCGGTGAATTTTGCTGCCGCCAGGTAGTGGCGAAACCGCTCGGTGATAGCCCACACCAACGCCAATAGCTCGAGCTTGAAGGAGCTATAGTTCTCAGGGTTCCTTTCGGTCGGCCGGAGTTTCCGGCTGGCGTAGGCAATCACCTTCTCCTTTCCATCCTGGAGCTGGGACAAGACCGCTCCTAGCCCCACGTTACTGGCGTCCGTGTGGAGAATGAACGGGCGCCCATAGTCGGGGTACGCCAAGACCTCTTCTCCGGTCAAGGCCGCTTTCAACTGGCCAAAGGACTCTTCATGCTGGTCCTCCCACAACAGTGGGGCTACAATGGGTCTACCACCTTTGGTCTGTCCCACGAGGAGATCTTGCATGGGGGCAGCCATCTTCGTGTACCCCTTTATAAAACGCCGATAGTACCCCACCAGGCCCAGGAACTGCCTTACTTCCCTCACTGTGGTTGGTCTCGGCCAGCTCTGGATGGCAGTGATCTTCTCAGGGTCGGGGGCAACACCATCCGCACTCACCACATGTCCTAGATACTGTACCCTGGGTTTCAGCAGATGGCACTTCGAGGGCTTCAACTTCATCCCGAACTTGGCAAGGGACGCGAACACCTCGGCCAGGTGCCCCAGATGGGCTTCATACGTCTGGGAATAAACAATCACATCGTCCAAATACAGCAGGACGGTCTCGAAGTTTAAATGTCCCAAACAGCACTCCATCAGCCGTTGGAAGGTCCCGGGGGCATTGCACAGCCCAAACGGCATGCTATTGAATTCGCAGAGCCCCATCGGGGTGGTGAAGGCGGTCTTCTCCCGGTCCTCGGGGGCCACGGCCACTTGCCAGTATCCGCTGGTGAGGTCAAGGGTCGAGAAGTAGTTTGCAGTTCTCAGTGCAGCCAAAGATTCTTCGATACGAGGCAAGGGATAGGCATCTTTATGGGTTATCTGGTTGATCTTCCGGTAGTCCACACACATCCGCATGGTACCATCTTTCTTCTTGACCAGTACCAACGGAGCGGCCCAGGGACTACAACTGTCCCGAATAACCCCTGCCTCCTTCATATTCTTCAACATATCTTTGGCACACTGATAATGTGCAGGGGGAATAGGTCTATACCTCTCTTTGATAGGGGGATGTTCACCCGTGGGAATGTGGTGTTGGACCCCCTTGATCTGCCCAAAGTCTAGGGGGTGCTTACTGAAAACTTGTTCGTACTCCTGCACTACCCTGTGTACCCCTGCCCTGTGATGTGTAGGGGTATCATCAGTGCCCACATGTAGCTGTTGGTGCCACTCCTTGGTGTCCCCCTGGGGTGGGGAAGCGCTGGTGGTAGGTGGGGGTGTGGATGGACGGGCTTCCTGGATAGTGTGAGGGTCTAGGGTGAGCAGTTTGGCAATGGTGGCATACCGGGGGAGCCTGACTTCTTCCTCCCCACAGTTCAACACTCTCACAGGCACTCTCCCTTTCTTCACATCTACCACCCCTCGGGCGGCCACTACAGTGGGCCAGTGCTCGGAAGGCATGGGTTCCATCATCGCAGGGTAGTCACGCCCCTGAGGCCCTACTGCTGCCCTACACCAGATCATCATCTCACTCCTAGGGGGCACAGTCAATGGAGCAACATCCATCACTCGCACTCCACCAATCTCCCCTCCGGTTGAGCTTACATGCTGGCGGTACATCAGGGCGCGGATCTCACGCTGCACAGCCCTCTGCCGGCTCCCCGCCGCCGTGGCGGCTAGCCGTTGCAAAAGGTTCAACACATCAGCCATGCAGTGTTCCATCACATTGGTTCCCAGCACTATTTTCGGGTTATGATCACTGGGTTCATTCATGATCACAATCATGCCCTGATGTTGCAGTTCAGCTTGCCCCACTGTCATAGCCACTTCTTTATACCCCACCTGGGTCAATGGAAGTCCATTAGCGGCAATCAAATTTATACTAGGGTCTGGAGGCGCCAGCTCGTCTGTGGCCCAATACTGCTGGTACAAGGTATACGGTATGGTAGTTACCTGTGATCCAGTGTCCAGGAGAGCCATCACGGGTATGCCGTCCACAGCCACAGGGATGATAGGGCGGGCCCCGACATATCGGTCTCGCCAGTCCGGGGGGCCACGGTGTTCTACTCCTGAGGATTGGCCCGGGGCCCCAGGGGTTGCTCGTTTAACGGGCACTGTCGGTAAACATGGCCCGGCTTACGGCACTTGTAGCAGATTGGAAGTCTGCTCCGCGGGTTGGTAGTGCTTCTCCGCTGCATCCAGGGAACATCCTCGGGACTGTCAGCAAGCTGTATCGGTGCTGGGGGTTGAGGTCTGGTCAGAGGTTGTAGTGCAGCAAGGATTTTGGCAAGGTCTCCGTCCAGGCGACGGACCTGGGCTGCCAGTTCTTCCACTGTACTGCTCGAGGCTGCAGGTAGTAAGGAGGCTGGTTTGGCTGGGGCCGCCACAACGGGAGCTGTTTCGACGGGCCACGGGACGGGTTCCAGAATTTCAGCAGCTGGGGGCTGTAGTGCTTTGATAGCCCGCTCCTTTAACACGGCAAAGTCCACATCAGGGTGTTCCAGGGCCCACAGCCGGAGTTGTTTACGATCCTCAGGGGACCTCATCCCCTGCGCAAATTGCTCCACTAACATCTTGTTGCTATCCGCCTCATTAATAGAGTTCACCCGCTTCAGCGTGCGGAGGGCGGTCTGCAGACGTAGAGCATAGTCCCGAATGCTATCCCCAGCTCGCTGCCGGCACTGGTAAAACTGCATCCTCAGCTCAGCTTCTGTCCGGGTCTCGAAGGCAGTCTGTAGCTTCTCGAAGATGGTGGCTACAGAGAGCCGGTCCCCCTCGGCCCAGGTCTCCGCTTCCTGCTCCGCCGCACCGGTTAACTGGCCTAGCACTATCGCTGCACGTTGCTTATCAGTCAGGGGGTACAGCTCTAGCAACGGGTTAAGCTTTTTCCGGAAGGCCTGTAGGGCATCCGGTTTCCCGTCATACTGCGGTAGCCAGGCAGCTCCGGGCGCATAGGGCAAGGAAAACGGCATGACCTGAGCAAGCGCGGGGGCCGCGGCACCTTCCGCCAGTACGGCCGGGACCTGGGCAGGCCCATTCCCATCCGCGGGTGCCGCTGCGGCTGCGACCACCGCTCCTCCAGCGGCTCCGTCGGGCGCAGACATCTTGTTTCCGTCCCCCTTAGCTCTTTCCGGCCCCTCCTCTCTCGGGGCGGGGTTTTGGCCTTCGCGCTTCTACTGCTCGAGAAGACGCTCGAGCGGGAACTTTTCGCGCCAAAGATGGCGGCTTCTGAAATTTTTCTGCCGGATGTCTCCGGCGGTAACAAGGCGCACCTCTACCTGACGGCAGAGCGGTAAGATCCTGTTCGTGACGCCAAGTTGTCGCGGGCGGGGAGGAGGGTGTCAGCACACCGCGCTCACCCCTTCTGCTCGGGTCCGGCAGTTGCTCCTGGTGGCTCGAGCTGCGGGCCGGATCCCGGGGTGTCTCGAGCGACACTCCTCGCCCGTGAGTGAAAAGGGGGTGTTTGTTGGGATTATAGTTCGTGACGCCACCCACGGTTGTGGTGATGGCACCACCGCTGCTCAGTGTGGGGGTCCCGGGGATGGTGATGGGAGCAGCCAGGTGTTGTGTTGCCCCTCCGTGGGTAGGGGTTGGTGATCCCGGGGCCCGGTGAAGAGATGCAAGGTGTGGGGCCTGGAGGGCGCAGGGACGCGGGGGCAGCGCTGTGCCTTGCGGCACTATGGTACTCACTCAGCCTGACACGGACACAGTTTGTACGGTAAACCAACGGCTGGTAGGACGGTCCCACAGACGGCTGCACCTGCACTCCCGGTAGGTGACGGTGACTTCTCTCTTCCTTGCACCTGTGTGGTCTGGTGGTATCGGTGGATTCCCTCCGGTTACCCGCTCCCCGACTGCAATCTGGGCCGGAGGAGCTCTACACTTTGCCCGCAGGCGCTGGCCCTGGGGAAACTGGTGCCTTGGCGGTGGCGGTGTCTCCCCGTTAATGGTCGGGCTGTTGCCATCAATTGGGACTTTGTTGTTGGGGGATCTGCGTCCCCGTCACTGACGGATTCGGCAAATTGGGCGACTCCTAGCCTTGCCGGGGTCCGAGAGGCCCCTGCCCTGGTGCTGACTGTCCTTCGGAACACTGCTCCAGACCACCGGGCACACAGCCAACGGGGTCCTTCCAGGAACTTCCAAACTGTCCCACTCCGGACAGTCACCGCCGTCGCTGACCTTGCTGTTCTAGCCCTACACACAGCTGGGCTCTCAGGCTTCTCCTTCTCTCTGCTCTGTCACCACTTCTTGCTTTCCTCCTTTTCCACTTTCCTTTACTTTCACTTGCTGTTTACTTAAGCTCGTCCCTGAGCTGACTGCACTCTTGCCCTACCCGGGCTTCACTGCTCTTCACTCCTTCATGTCCCTGACTGGACTGCCTGGTTACTTCCTGCCTCCAGAGTTGTGAGCTCCTTGGTGGGCGGAGCCAACCGCCTGGCCCACCCCCTGGTGTGCATCACAGACTCCTGGAGGGAGGCAACAAGGATTTCTGGTTAGCAGGTGTGCCTACCTGGAGTGTGGGGGTGTAGTGGTGTTGTTATCTGTGTCCCCTGGCTTGCCCAGGGCGACACACATCTATTACAATGACCACCTGTAATACTGCTGTCATCCTCTAGAGGCGCTGCTGGGAAAATGGGCAGCAGGTGGCAGCTGGTCGCCCGGCCTCTGTCTCCTTCTCAGCCTCCATAGTCGCATCAGCACAATCCCAGCACCATCCGGACCCTCATTCTCCTTCCTCTCTGTATGCTAATAAGGTAAAATCTAAACGTTCCTGACACCATCCAGTCCTAGTGTCTCCTTCTCTCTGAAGGCCCATAAGGTCAATTCTGCACTTTCCCAGCACCATCCGGTCCCATTGTCTCCTACCCTTTCTGTATGTCAATAAGGTAAAATCAGCACAATCCCAGCACCATCCGGACCCTCATTCTCCTTCCTCTCTGTATGCTAATAAGGTAAAATCTGAACATTCCCAGCACCATCCGGTCCTATTGTCTCCTTCTCTTTGTAGGCCTATAAGGTACTTTCGGTCCCACTGTCTCCTTCTCTTTCTGTAGGCCAAGAAGATAAAATCTGCACAGTCCCCGCACCATCCTCACCAGGTCTATTGCAGAAGGTCCCGGCAGGGCTCTACCCAGATGGTCACTATCAGAATCGCTGCACAATCAGACTTTTCACTAAACAAACACATATAATACTTCCCTAATTACTTAAGACATCTTGTCTTTTCATGGTGACCCTTCCTTCCCTATCTTGTGCACAGCCCTGCATGGTGTCCACTAGAAGGCGCTCTCTGCATACTGTTCATTATTGGGTCTAGTGTATGCACTGTATGCAGGAGGCTCCCCCTAGTGGTGGCTGCATGCACCCGGAATTTGATCATTTATGTCTATGACTGCAGAGGATTCGGAGCTTTGTACTTGGAAAAAACAAATCTCCAACGACTAATGATTAAGAAACAAATCAGCTCAGAAAGTGGCGTCTGTCAGGTCCCTGCCCCCGTCTGATGGATGAAATCCATACAAGCTCCAACAGGAACCGAATACAGCCGTGCAGCCTGGAATCCAATGAAAGCCATGTGCGTCCGGGGAGGAGAGCGGGGGAATAGCTGCGGTCGTGTAGCGGCCAGAGGAACAAGTGGGAGACAAGAGCCGGGATTAGGGCGTCTGGTGGAGGACGGTCTCCGCTCCTTCTATAGCACGACGGCCGCTGCCGGAGGAGAGAAAAGAACTGATCCGGATATCAGCATTATGTGTAATCAGGTGCTGAGAGCCGCGCGGCCCCGTGATGCTGTGCAGCAGGCGGGAGGCATTTTTGCTTAATACTTTTGGACGTGGCTGCTGATATTGGAATTTCTATGTCTGCGTTACATGAAACAATTTTCCATGTGCGAGTCCCAGTACCTATAGTTCTGTAAGGTAGCACCTGGTTATACGAACCCAAACTTAATGTGGATATGATCTATCGCAATGGGACCAAGTGGCCATTTGCAATCAGTAGCCACTTAAAAAGCATTCCACGCTCCTATCTTCCCAGTTTATAGGTAAAATGTATCTGAAGTGAATACAGATTTTCCCATTACTGAGTTGGTGTTTTTAAGACTCTATGGAAAGAGGAGAAGGGAGGACCTAGAGGCTGACGCAGACATTCTGCTGCAAGTTCTTCTGAAATGAGAGGGAGGAGCTAGAGATTGATACAGACATTCTGCTGCAAGTTCTCCTGACATGAGGAGGAAGTAGCTAGAGCATGGCACAAGCGTTCTGTTGTAAGTTCTTCTGAAATGATGAAGGATGAGCTATAGGCTGACACAGACATTCTGCTGCAAGTTGTTCTGAAATGATGAGGGAGGAACTAGAGTCTGACACATTCTGCTGCAAGTTCTACTGAAATGAAGAGGGATGAGCTATAGGTCGACATAGACATTCTGCTGCAAGTTCTTCTGAAATGAGGAGGATGGAACTAGAGTCTGACACATTCTGCTGCAAGTTCTCCTGATATGAGGAGGAAGTAGCTAGAGCATGGCACAAGCGTTCTGTTGTAAGTTCTTCTGAAATGATGAAGGATGAGCTATAGGCTGACACAGACATTCTGCTGCAAGTTGTTCTGAAATGATGAGGGAGGAACTAGAGTCTGACACATTCTGCTGCAAGTTCTACTGAAATGAAGAGGGATGAGCTATAGGTCGACACAGACATTCTGCTGCAAGTTCTACTGAAATGAAGAGGGATGAGCTATAGGTCGACACAGACATTCTGCTGCAAGTTCTTCTGAAATGAGGAGGATGGAACTAGAGTCTGACACATTCTGCTGCAAGTTCTCCTGAAATGAAGAGGGAAGAGCTAGAGGCCAAGACAGACGTTATGCTGCAAGTTCTTCTGAAGTGATGAGGGATGATATAGAGGCCGACACAGACATTTTGTTGCAAGTTCTTCTCAAATGAGGAGGGAAGAGCTTGAAGAAGACACAGATATTATGCTGCAAGTTCTCCTGAAATGAGGAGGGAGGAGCTAAAGGCCAATACAGACATTCTGCTGCAAGTTCTCCTGAAATGAGGATGGAGCTAAGGCCAATTCTGACATTCTGCTGCAAGTTGTCCTGAAACAACTCTTACATTTCTCCATATAACTTTATGAGCAACAATTGTCATCTCCTATTTCAGTAATGAAGAAATCTGTATTTACGCGGCTGTTCTCCTGAATCCGGCGATAGTTTTCTTTTCTTCCTGCTCCTTTCCGTTTCTGAGATATGGCTACTTTTATATAAAACTTATCTTGTTAGCCAACTAGGCATGGTTCTTAAGAAGGACCACTCCCACTTGGCAAATAAACAAAATTTATATGCAGAGAAGAGATAGCCGTATCTCAGGAACGGAGAGGCGCAGGAACGAAAGAAAAGCATCGCCGGATTCAGGAGAACGGCGGCGTTTCATGTATGACAATTACATATTTATGAGAAGTGATGGGTCATTTTTTAAAGAAATAAAATGTGTCCCCTCCAGGTCCATGACCTTGTCCTCTATCTGGCTGTAAGGTAACAGGCTGGGTGCGGTGTCGGTGCTCGGGGTTTATCCTGAATGTGACCTCTGGATAAGACCCCGGCCAAGAGCACGGTTATTTAGCTATTTTTATTACAGCAGACGCGCTCGGCGCAGGAAATCCCCAGCTCCTCATTTACTCCGAGTGAATGGAGGTCATTGGCCTCAAGGTTTGTGAATCCTTCATAAAAGGAACGCGTCTTGGCCCCGGTCCCACTAATTAGAAGCGGGGAATTGAAATAAAACCTGCAGATACAGGGACTATTACATTTCGGATGTGCTGCACTACATTTCCCCCTATTACGGAACAAAAAAATTAAAACTTCATCTAAAATTCCACCCCCCCCCCAACACCCCCCCCCCCCATCAGGATTCTTTGGTGCAAACCCCATTTTCAGGTTCATTATCAATAGGGCTCTTGTCTTTGGGACCCCCAACAGTGTTTAATTTCCACACAGCGCCCCCTCAGGGCAAATTAAGTATTGCATGATGTCCATTGATCTCATGTCGGGTCCTCCAGAATAGGACATCTTCTTTATAGCAGCTCTCTGCGCCGGTGGCTTTTATTAAAATGCATTTTTAAAATAGACATCCCCTTTAAGTCCTATATTGAGCCATTTAGTAGTGATATCTGTGGTTGCAAAAGTTGGGTGGTCACGCAGAAAATGTCTGTACCCCACCAGTAAGTCATCGACCCCTTATTTTAGCAATCCTAGAAGTCCCTTTGGTAAGTGACGGCATATTCTAGCAAGGTATACCCCTTTAAGAGCGGTCATTGCCATTCAGGATCTCAGGAAAGCGCCGTTGTAATTCACATTTATATTATTAACAATTTAATGACTCAATTTTTATTTAAAATATTTAATATATAAATATTAAATTATATTAATTATTATAAATATATATTTAAAAATATTTGTGAATAATAAAAAACAAACCAACCCCAACCTGATGGTGTGAGATTAGTAGCCAGTGATGACGCGCTTGGTGTAATACCGCCATTATCCTGCAGATGTCACTGTTGTTCCTGCTTCTCAGTGACCGGCTGATTATATCTATATGTGAATGGCGATAATAACGGTATAATGAGCTGTACAATTATAACATTCTACACTTACTGCAGACACATTGTAAGGAAACTATACTGTTCATACTGAGCTTCCTGTTTCATGAATGGAAAGCCAAATTGCAGGACACCAGGACTGATACAATGAAGGGTCCCCTAGTCACTGGAAACATACATACCAAGACTAATAAAACCTTTTATGATAAGGCATGAAATAGTGAACATTTCTCTAGCCCACCAGGAATATAAATAAAAATATAAATAAATCTTTATTTTTATATAGCGCTAACATATTCCGCAGCGCTTTACATACATCAGGAACACAGTCCCCATTGGGGCTCACAATCTAGAGTCCCTGTCTGTATGTTTTTGGAGTGTGGGAGGAAACCGGAGAACCCGGAGGAAACCCACGCAAACACGGGGAGAACATACAAACTCCTTGCAGATGGTGTCCTTGGTGGGAATCGAACTCAGGACCCCAGCGCTGCAAGACTGCAGTGCTAACCACTGAGCCACCACAAGACCGCAGTGCTAACCACTGAGCCACCACAAGACTGCAGTGCTAACCACTGAGCCACCACAAGACTGCGGTGCTAACCACTGAGCCACCACAAGACTGCAGTGCTAATCACTGAGCCACCGTGCTCTTTCCTGACCTGGCTGATCAGAGATCCTGAAATTAACTCCTACTTGCTCTAGACCACCAGGGATGTAATGTGAACTAATTTGTACCCTAGACCACCAGGGCTGCTGATATTAACTCCTGCACTGCTCTAGACCACCAGGGCTGCTGATATTAACTGCTGCACTGCTCTAGACCACCAGGGCTGCTGATATTAACTCCTGCACTGCTCTAGGCCACCAGGACTGCTGATATTAACTCCTGCACTAAGCTAGACCACCAGGACTGCTGATATTAACTCCTGCACTGCTCTAGACCACCAGGGCTGCTGATATTAACTGCTGCACTGCTGTAGACCACCAGGACTGCTGATATTAACTCCTGCACTGCTCTAGACCACCAGGGCTGCTGATATTAACTGCTGCACTAAGCTAGACCACCAGGACTGCTGATATTAACTCCTGCACTGCTCTAGACCACCAGGGACCTTAATGTTTATCTTTCATCTCCTTCAATACCAGGGGGTTAATAATAAGTGTCTGCTCTAGACATCCTTGCAGAAAAATTAACTATTCCTTGTCCCGGGCCCCTCTGGATGCAAATATTACCCCTTTTTCTGCCCAGAACCATTTAATCGATGCTAATAGTTAACCCCTGGTTTTCGCTCCGCACTAAGCTAGAACACTAGAGACATTTTGCCTTGACTCTTTCCATGCCCCCAGACCACCAGGGATATTGTCACTCATGGCTTTAACATCTTGGAGCATGGAAGTCAGCATTAACTCCTTCAGTAACTAGACCTCCAGGATATTTGTCACTAACCCTTTTATTATACAAGAGAACCAATGGTATTATTATTATTACTATTAGGTAGTACCAAGGAGGGGGCGGGAGGGGGGTGCACAGGATGTCATGATGGTGGGGGCAACATTTCACCTCCCACCCCACTGACTTCTTCGAGGAACACCAAGGCCATTGATATAGATGAGTAAAGCAGCCGGGGGTCAGCTTCACGTCTCAGCTCATGCCCCCTGATCCATAGGCTCCCTGCAGAGCGCAGCAGTCAGGATGAGCTGGTCACTGGCTGTGGTGCTGTTCATAGGCAGAAACCGAGGCGGCAAAGCTCACAGTACGATGGAGGGATAGAAAGCTCAGCAGATGAAGACTCATGATGTCTGTGCTCTGCATAGGCAGCAACCAAAACAGCAAAGCTTACAGTGCGAGGAAAAGATACAAAGCAAAACAGATACTGACTGGTTTTCGAACCCCCCACCTCCTCCTACCCCAATACTGTAAAACTGCACATTTTAGAGTGGCCTATGTGTAACTGGGTTGTAATATGTGTAACTGGGTTAAAAACTGGCTCAGTGATAGGAAACAAAGGGTGGTTATTAATGGTACGTACTCGGACTGGGTCTCAGTTCATAGTGGGGTACCACAGGGGTCAGTATTGGGCCCGCTTCTTTTCAACATATTTATTAATGACCTTGTTGGGGGCATGCGGAGTAGAATTTCAATATTTGCAGATGATACTAAACTCTGCAGGGTAATCAATACAGAGGAGGATAATTTTATATTACAGGGAGATTTATGTAAATTGGAGGATTGGGCTGAGAAGTGGCAATTGAAGTTTAATGTAGATAAATGTAAGGTCATGCACTTGGGTAGAGGAAATAACATTTATGATTATGTACTTAATTGTAGAACACTGGGTAAAACAGACACAGAAAAAGACTTGGGTGTATGGGTGGATGGTAAACTTCACTTTAGTGGACAGTGTCAGGCAGCTGCTGCCAGGGCTAATAAAATAATGGGATGTATTAAAAGAGGTAGAAGTGTTCATGAAAAAAATATAGTTCTACCTCTGTACAAGTCACTAGTGCGACCGCACTTATATACTGTGTACAATTCTGGTCACCGATATATAAGAAGGACATAGCTGAACTGGAGAGGGTGCAGAGAAGACCACCAAGATTATTAGAGGAATGGGTGGGCTGCAATACCAAGACAGGAAAAACGAAGGCTTAGGGGGGATCTAACCACAATGTATAAATATATGAGGGGACAGTACAGAGACCTTTCCAAAGATCTTTTTACACCTAGGCCTGCGACTGGAACACGGGGGCATCCGCTACGTCTGGAGGAAAGAAGGTTTAATCATAATCACAGACGAGGATTCTTTACTGTACGAGCAGTGAGACTATGGAACTCTCTGCCGCATGATGTTGTAATGAGTGATTCACTACTAACATTTAAGCAGAGCCTGGACGCCTTTCCTGAAAAATGTAATATTACCAGTTATGTATATTAGATTTTATGACAGGGTGTTGATCCAGGGAACTAGTCTGATTGCCGGATGTGGAGGCAGGAAGGACATTTTTTCCCCATTGAAGCTTGTTTGCCACATTGGGGTTTTTTTTTTTTGCCTTCCTCTGGATCAACATGTTAGGCTACGGGTTGAACTAGATGGACTGAGAGTCTCCCTTCAACCTTAAAAACTATGATACTATGATACTATTATTGTGGCCAGCCTAAGGCACACCGGTGCAATAATCATGCTGGGCAGCCTAAGGCACACCTGTACAATAATTGTGCTGGCCAGTCAAAGGCACATCTGTGCAATAATCATGCTGGTCAGTCTAAAGGCCCTGTTACACACACAGATAAATCTGTGGCAGATCTGTGGTTGCAGTGAAATTGTGGACAATCAGTGCTAGGTTTGTGGCTATGTACAAATGGAACAATATGTCCATGATTTAACTGCAACCACAGATTTGCCAAAGATTTATCTGTGTGTATGACAGGGCCTTAAGGCACACCTGTGCAATAATGATGCTGGGCAGCCTAAGGCACACCTGTGCAATAATCATGCTATCTTATCAGCATCTTGATATGCTGCACCTATGATGTGGATGGATTATCTCAGCTAACACAGATTTAGACAAATTTGTGAACAATATTTGAGAGAAAAGCCCTTTTGTGCACATAGAAAAAACAAAAGTGTTGTTTATACTTTTTTCAGTGTACATTTTTATCTATCAATCCTTCTATATATCTATCTATCTATCTATCTATCTATCTATCTATCTATCTATCTATCTATCCCTCTATCTATCTATCCCTCTATCTATCTATCTATCTATCTATCTATCTATCTATCTATCTATCTATCCCTCTATCTATCTATCTATCCCTCTATCTATCTATCTATCTATCTATCTATCTATCTATCTATCTATCTATCTATCTATCTATCCCTCTATCTATCTATCTATCTATCTATCTATCTATCTCTCTATCTATCTATCTATCTATCTATCCCTCTATCTATCTATCTATCCCTCTATCTATCTATCTATCTATCTATCTATCCCTCTATCTATCCCTCTATCTATCCCTCTATCTATCTATCTATCTATCTATCTATCTATCTATCTATCTATCTATCCCTCTATCTATCCCTCTATCTATCTATCTATCTATCTATCTATCCATCCATCTATCTATCCCTCTATCTATCTATCCCTCTATCTATCTATCTATCCCTCTATCTATCTATCTATCTATCTATCCATCCATCTATCTATCCCTCTATCTATCTATCTATCCCTCTATCTATCTATCCATCCATCTATCTATCCCTCTATCTATCTATCTATCCCTCTATCTATCTATCTATCCCTCTATCTATCTATCCATCCATCTATCTATCCCTCTATCTATCCCTCTATCTATCTATCTATCTATCTATCCCTCTATCTATCCCTCTATCCCTCTATCTATCTATCTATCTATCTATCTATCCCTCTATCTATCTATCCCTCTATCTATCTATCCCTCTATCCCTCTATCTATCTATCTATCTATCTATCTATCCCTCTATCCCTCTATCTATCTATCCCTCTATCTATCTATCTATCTATCTATCTATCCTTCTATCTATCTATCTATCTATCTATCTATCCCTCTATCTATCTATCCCTCTATCTATCTATCTATCTATCTATCTATCTATCTATCTATCTATCTATCTATCCCTCTATCTATCTATCCATCCATCTATCTATCCCTCTATCTATCTATCTATCCCTCTATCTATCTATCTATCCCTCTATCTATCTATCCATCCATCTATCTATCCCTCTATCTATCCCTCTATCTATCTATCTATCCCTCTATCTATCTATCCATCCATCTATCTATCCCTCTATCTATCCCTCTATCCCTCTATCTATCTATCTATCTATCTATCCCTCTATCTATCTATCCCTCTATCTATCTATCCCTCTATCTATCTATCTATCCTTCTATCTATCTATCTATCTATCCCTCTATCCATCTATCCATCCCTCTATCTATCCCTCTATCTATCCCTCTATCCCTCTATCTATCCCTCTATCTATCTATCCTTCTATCTATCTATCTATCTATCTATCCCTCTATCTATCTATCCCTCTATCTATCTATCTATCTATCTATCTATCCTTCTATCTATCTATCTATCTATCTATCTATCTATCCCTCTATCTATCTATCCATCCATCTATCTATCCCTCTATCTATCCCTCTATCCCTCTATCTATCCCTCTATCTATCCTTCTATCTATCTATCTATCCCTCTATCTATCTATCCCTCTATCTATCTATCCCTCTATCTATCTATCTATCTATCCCTCTATCTATCTATCTATCCCTCTATCTATCTATCTATCCCTCTATCTATCTATCCATCTATCTATCCCTCTATCTATCTATCTATCTATCTATCTATCTATCTCTCTATATATCCCTCTATCTATCTATCTATCTATCCCTCTATCTATCTATCTATCCCTCTATCTATCTATCCATCTATCTATCCCTCTATCTATCTATCTATCTATCTATCTATCTATCTATCTATCTATCTATCCCTCTATCTATCTATCTATCCCTCTATCTATCTATCTATCTATCTATCTATCTATCCCTCTATCCATTATCTATCTATCTATCTATCCCTCTATCCATTATCTATCCTTTTCTCTCTTCCCCCCTTTAATCCCACATGACAGAGCTGATGAAGACCCTGGCTCCCACCTAATCATTACACGAGCCCCCGCACAATGGGATCAGTGTCCTCCGGACTTTTGGGCTTTTCCTCCAGATTATAGGTTTGTGGAATGTGATGGAAATCCCGCGCCGCTGTCGCTTCGTGTAATCTGCGCCGTCCTGGCCGCGCTCCAGCACAGGTAATAAATTGTGTCGCACAGAACGTGGCTGGTGTTTTATAAACCCTCGTGACTCGCATGCGCAGCCGCCGCTCGGTGCAGATGTAGCAGAGCTGACGAGGCCTGGTCACTGTTTCCTTAACATCTCAGTGTCAATTAACAATACAGGACGGGTGAAAACCTGCAATAATATCATGCCATCTGATGGGAGCAGAACGTAAATGTATATTGCCAAGTGGTGACAAGTAAATCTACCGAAGCGAACGTTCAGCAGATCAGCCCATAACCATAATTCCACTGTGAAACAAAGTGATATCATTTTGAGGTTGAAGCTAAAATTAGCACAACTAAAACAATATGGTTGCATAAATGTGCACACCCTCTTATAATTAGGGACGTGGTTGTGTTCAGAATCAGCCAATCACATATCATGTTACATAGTAGTAAGTGCTCGGCCGCCATCCTTTACAGCGATACCTCATAAACAGTTTTATTGTACAAGGAGGATGTTCCTGACATTTTCTTAGTTGTATTTAATAGCAAAATCCAAGATCCATAAACAGCTGACAACACAGCAAAGGGATCTCATTGCTGAAAGTAATCAGTCAGGAGAAGGGGATAAAAAAATTTCCAAGGCAGCAAAACACTGGAAAGAAGGGACACAACAGTGAGATTACCAACAACTGGACGTTTCTCAAAAATTACTGAAAAGACAAGAAGAAAATTGGTCTGGGAGGCTGCAGAGAGGCCGACTGCAACATTAAAGGAGCTGCAGGAATTTCTGGCAAGTCCTGGATGTTTACTGCATGTGACAACAATATGATATTCTTCTAATGTCTGACCTGTGGGATAAGGGTGGTAAGAAAAAAAACATCTAAGCTTGGATACGTTTTCCCGAAAACTACATCAAGTCTGCCAAAAGCATGTGAGAAACATGTTATATCTGGTGAGACCAATGTTGTACTTTTGGGCTATAATTCCAAAAGGTATGTGTGGCACAAAGCCATCACTGCACATCACCAAAAGATCACCATACCCACATTGAGGCATGATGGAGGCAGCATTGTGCATTGAGGCTGAATTTTAGCAATTGGAACGGGAGCTTTTTTAGTCAAGGTGGAGTGGGTTATGAGGAATTCCAAATATCATTTTTGAATCATAACCTTCAGGCTTCTACTAAAAAGCTGAAGATGAAAAACATCCAAGCCTGGCTATGTATTCCTAACCTAACACCTATATCAAGTCTGCCAAAAGCATGTGTGACACGTTATTCCTGATGAGAATAAAGTTGAACTTTTGGGCTATAATTCCTAAAAGTATGTTTGGCCCAAAGCCATCACTGCATCTCCAAAAGATCACCATACCCACATTGAAGCATGATGGAGGCAGCATTGTGAATTGAGGCTGATTTTTAGCAATTGGAACTGGAGCTTTTTAGTCAAGGTGGAGGGGGTTATGAGGAATTCCAAATATAATTTTTGAATCATAACCTTCAGGCTTCTGCTAAAAAGGTGAAGATGAAAAACATCCAAGCCTGATAAGGTTTTCCTAAGGCTGCTTTCACACCTCCGTTTTTTCCTGTGCGGCACAATCCGGCACTTTGCAGGAAAAACGCAACCGTTTTTTTTTGCTGCCGGTTGCGTTTTTCCTGCATAGACTTTAATTAGGGCCGCATTGTGCCGCATGGGCTTGCGTTCCGTCCGTTTTTTGCCGCATGCGGCAGATTTAGCCGATGCGGTGGCCGGATGGAACGTTGCCTGGTACGTTTTTTTGTGCGGCAAAAAAAACCACATCGCGCCGCATCCGGCCGATGCGGCGCATTTTCAATGCATTCCTATGGACGCCGGATGCGGCGCGATGCGGCAAAAACCACATCCGGCCGCCGCATGCGGTTTTTGCCACTGCTCAGTAGCATGCCGCAAGTGGCAAAAAACGGACGGGCCACATTTAAAAAACGTATGCAAAGGATGCGGCTTTTTCGCCACATCCGTTGCATAGGTTTTAGAGCCGGACTGCCCGGCTCTGCACCTACCGGATGTGTGAAAGCAGCCTAAAACCTATATCAAGTCTGCCAAAAGCATGTGAGAAACATGTTATATCTGGTGAGACCAATGTTGAACTTTTGGGCTATAATTCCGAAAGGTACGTTTGGCAGAAAACCATAACAGTGCATTGCCAAAAGATCACCATACCCACAGAGAGGCATGGTGGAGGCATCACTGTGTTTTGGGGCAGATTTTCAGCAGTTGGAACTGGAGCTTTTTAAAGGTGGAGGGGGTTATGAAGAATTCAAAATATTTTTTTTTTAATAAAAACCTTAAGGTTTCTGAAGATGAAGAGGAATTTCACCTTTCAATACAACAACAACCTTAAGTGACCTCCCAATCAACATAAGAATGGTGCAGCCAAAAGGAGGTCAATGCCAAGACCTGAGTGCAATGGAAAATCTATGTGTGACCTGAAGAGGGCGCTGTACATAGAAGACGCCCCGCAATCTGACAGATGTGGAGTGCAAAGATCGCCGACTCCAGATGTGCCGAGGGATAGGCTCCAACCCAAAAAGACAGAATGCTGTCAGAAATACACAGGGGACTTCAACAAAGTATTAGTGTAAGGGGGTGCAGATTTATGCAACCACATTCTGTTAGTTCAGTTTTTGGTGGGAATTCATTTTTAAATGATAAGCCTTGGAATTTTAACTGGGGTGTCTAGACTTTTTATAGCCACTCTATTGGATATATACTGTATATTGATATAGATAGAGAGATTACCCCGGGAGGGTTTGGTGACATTGACGATCGTTACTGATTGCCCGTCTCCTGTGTCTCCGTGTCTGAGCTGTGAATGTCTGGAAGGAATCTCGTCACTTCTCCTCTAATCCTTTTACCAGTTTAACAAGGAAACATCAAAGGGCCGGATTCCCGGAGTGGGCACCATCGCGGGCAGCGAGCAGCTGGGCATCCTGCGTGTAGTTAGCGGCTTGGGCTGCGGCCAGTGACATTCCAGCGGCATCGGGGTCATATTCCTCCGGGGTAGGACACGTACGAGCCGGGATCTGGGATTGTTGTGCATCTCTGGTCTCATGTTTCATGCCGTGAAGACCCCGAGACCATCTTCTCCAGAATAAGCCGTGCAGGAATAAGAGTGCGACTATTCACTGACAGCAAGGACGTCTCTACAAGCATCAGATAAAGGGTTAGCTCCAAAATATGGGAGAAAGTTCTAGAACTGCATTTATAGACTGAATAATGGGGTTTTCCCGCAAACACTTGGAAGACGAGTGTGTCCTTCACCGCAAACCCCCCACAAATAACGGGTTCTCTCCTTCCTTGAAGGTAGTAGCTGATCACATGTGCTGGGTGTTATGGGGGTACTGTAGACGAGTTTTGTCCGACGGCGGTCCAAACTGTTATTAGTATCGGTTCCTTGTGGGTGGGATCCGACCAAGTCCACACACCCCACCAGGAACACCACAACCCATCCCTTTCCCCCTGCTCTGTGGAGGGGGCCAGAGTGCGGGCCAAAGAGAGAGGACTGCGGAGCCGATGTGTGGCGCCCCTCGCCCCCGAATACTATGACAGCGTGCCGATGCCCTCCGCCTCCCTCTACATCTCGCCTCCGTGTCCAGAGAGACAGTCATATGTTTGAAGCCCCTATGAAGTACAGCTCCGCAGCCAAAGTGTGGTTGAAGAGAAAATATCAAATGGCCATTTTGGCGTGGAAAGGAAGACAGGCCCATGTTGGGCATCGCTACAGCTCTGACGTGTGAAAGTTTAGCCGGCCCCTGAGAGGAATAGTGAGCTCTGCCCTACCAAAGTGGGTGCGGCTGAAGAGAAGGACCCCTCTGTGGAACCAAGCTGATGGTCAACAGGTGGTGGCATCAAGGAAACGGGCAGAGGAGAAGGAAGAGGCACTGTCCTGGAAGGTGTGGTCCCGTGAAGAAGGACTCCCACAGCCTAGCAGGCTAGCGCCATTTTGTGGTGAGCGAGAGACCGAGAGCTGTAAATAGTCTGGTCAGAGGGCAGTAGCGTGAGGTTCCACTCAGTGGAAGCCTGGGGTGAGCAGCTTGGTGTAAGTGGCTACAACTACAGGAAGAGGCGCTGTGGCCTGAAGGCTTGCTGGATATGAAGGTTCCTGGACAAATACAGGACTCGGTACTGGATGCACTGATGGCCGCAGATGTTCTAGAGCTACGAAGATCCCGTGGTCAGGAGGATTGTTCCCAACCAACAGTGAATACCGGGTTCCCCTCGAACAATGCACCCGTACGGGAGGAGGCTCCCATACCACAAGCATGAACACATGCGGCTGAAGTATCCCTAGACCCACAGTGTATGTGTAGGAGGCCGAGTGCACATCAACGCTGGTTCAGTCTGACTGGGAGATCTCTTAAAAGATGGGGCCAGGTATGGTCATGCAAAACCAATTTGAAGCTGAGAGTCCATCAGTGCTCGCCCGTTCCCAGCCAGAAGTGTCGCGGGCGGAGGAGGGGACGCCGCGCTCTCCCTACTGCTCGGGTCCGGCTGCCACTGCGGCTGTTGCGGCCTGCCGCTGCTCGGTGGCTCGAGCGATGGATCGGATCCCGGGGACTCGAGCGGCGCTCCTCGCCCGTGAGTGAAAAGGGGAATTGGTGTTTTGGGATAGTTTATTGTCCGTGACGCCACCCATGGTTGTGGTGATGGAGTGGACACCACCGCTGCTCTGTTTGGGGGAGCCCGGGAGTGATGGTACGGAGCAGCCAGTTGTTGATTTGCCCCTCCGTGGGTAGGGGTCTTGGTGCTCCCGGGGCCCGGTGATGGGATTGGAATGGTGGACAGGCGGGGATGGGGCCTGTGGAGGTGCAGGGGCGCAGGGGCAGCGCTGTGCCGCATGGCACGGAGGTACTCACTCAGCCAGTAAACACGACACAGTTCTCGGTAAACAAACGGCTGGTTGGACGGGTCCCTCGGACGGTTCACGGTGCTGATGTTCCCTGCAGTTAGCGGTGACGGTCTCTTCCCTGCACCTATGAAAGTCTCTTTGGTAGCGATAGGTCCCCACCGGTAACCCGCTCCCCAGCTTGGATATGAGCCGGAGGAGCTCCACTCTTGCCCGCAGGCGCTGGCCCTGGGAAACTGGTGCCTTGGCGGTAGCGGTGTCTCCCCTTAATGGTTGGACTGTTGCCTTCAACGGGACTTGGTTGTTGGGAGACAGTCGTCCCCTTTACTGACGGATTTGGCAAATTCGGCGACTCCAAGCCTTGCCGGGATCCGAAAGGCCCCTGCCCTGGTGCTGACTAAGATTCGTATACCGCTCCGGTACCGCCGGGTCACCACCCGTCCACGGTCCTTTCGGCAACCTCCAATCAGTCTCGCCTGCAGACGGTCACCGCCGTCTGCCAACCTTGCTGTCTCAGTCCGGGGCACACACCCGGACCAACTTCAGGCTTGCTTAACTGTTTCTTTTTACTTCTTTACTCCTCTTACAAGCTCCTCTCCTTTGCTCCACTACCACTTCACTTCCTTCTACCTCTTCCTCCTAAACTGCACTGCCTGGTTCTCCCACCTCCAGGGCTGTGAACTCCTCGGTGGGCGGACCCAACCGCCTGGCCCACCCCCTGGTGTGGGCACCAGCCCCTGGAGGAAGGCAACAAGGATTTTAGTTTTGACCTAGTGTGTACCTGCAGGGAATGTGGGGTGCGTGTGGTGTTGTGACCTGTGACCCCTGGCTTGCCCAGGGCGTCACAGAAGTATCAGCAGCAAGGGTCCAGACACCCTCCCTGTTAGATGTGTCGCGGGCGGGGGGTGCGCTGCTCGACCGAGCTCGCACCTCGGGTCCGGCTGCTGCTGCTGCTCGGTGGCTCGAGCGGTGGGCCGGATCCGGGGACTCGAGCGGCGCTCCTCGCCCGTGAGTGAAAGGGGAATAGTTTTTGGGGTTTGGGAAGTCAGTCCGTGACGCCACCCACAGTTGTGGTGAGGTTAGGACACCACCGCTGCTCTGGACGGGGATCCCGGGAGCGATGACATGGAGCAGCCGAGATGTTTCTCTCCCCTCCGTGGGTAGGGGGTTTTGGTGGTCCCGGGGCCCGGTGATGGTGACTGGAAAGTGGATGATGGGGTTTGGCGAGGTGCAGGGTCGCGGGGGCAGCGCAGTGCCAGATGGCATGGTAGTACTCACTCAGCCAATAACGTACTCGGAATCTCTGGTAGAACTAACGGCTGGATGGACGGGTCCCGCAGGCGTCTGCGGTGGTCACTCCCGGTAGGTTGGCGGTGACTTTCTCTCCCTGCACCTGTGATGGTTTTCGGCCCCGATGGCTTCCCACCGGTGGCCCGCTCCCCAGCGGTGTATCTGCCACAGGAGCCCCTTTTTGCCCGCAGGCTCTGGGCCTGGGAACTCTAGCTGTGGCGGTAGCTGTATTTCCCTTCACGGTTGAGCGGTTGCCTTCAGTCAGGTCTTTGCTGCTGGGAAACCCCGGAGGTTCCCGTCGCTGACGGATTTGACCGGTTTAACGGCGACTCCTAGCCTGGTCGGGGTCCGTAGGCCCTGCCGAATGGTGCTGGCTTCTCTTCGCTCCCCGGTTCGGTACCGGCGGGCCACCACCCGTCCCCGGTCCTTACGGTTATGCGTCAATCGGCCTCTCCTGCAGACGGTCACCACCGTCTGCCAACCTTGCTGTATGTGCCTGGGCCACGTACCCGGACACGGTCAGTCTGCTCCTCAACTACCACTTCACTCCTTTCACTTCACTCTCCCTAACTCCACTCTGTCCTTTCCCACCTCCAGGACTGTGAACTCCTCGGTGGGTGGGGCCAACCGCCTGGCTCTACCCCACCTGGTGTGGACATCAGCCCCTGGTGGGAGGCAACAAGGATTTGTGTGTGTGACTAACTGGGGTGTGGGGTGTGTTGTTGCAGTACCTGTGATGTCCTGGCTTGTCCAGGGCGCCACATTCCCCCTTGGTTAAACGCAGACCGTCCGCAGGATGCCCGTCCATCACCGGTTTTATTATTTTTTTTTATAAAACTGTAAAAGATAGAAAAAGCATATAAAACATTAAACAATTGCATTTTCATGAATCTTCCCTTAACGGGAGGCACTTTCTTTAACGTTACTAACGGTACATTTTTATTAACGGTAAACGGCTTCCGCTCTCCCCCCGCCCAAACAACCTGGCCCTGATGCTGCCCCTAAGAAGTGGGCAGCACCCCTTGCCCCAGTCCATCACCAGGCTGCCCGAGCGGGTACGGTCCCTTTCAGGGGACCCACGTCCATGGGGGACCCCTGACCCCCGGAGGATGGCCACCGGTCCAGGTGGTGACCGGGCCCCAGCCTACTCTGCTGCGGGCCCTTCCTCCAATCTGCCTCTCCGGAGGCGGTCACGGAATAAAATAAATATATTTACATGCCACAAGTTTGTGGTTGCCTTGCAAGTTCTCGGGCATGTCCGTAAGCAGTTTCTTATGCAAACGGTGCAGAAAGTCCCTATGGGGACTAGTTGCCGGCAACGGCCTGTTCAATCAAAGTTGCAAATCAGGTGAACTTCAGTCGATTACTTGTCTTATCATTCATTTGCTTATTCATACATTCAACAGATAACGGTACTGGTGGTCCCAACGGGGACAACTTGCAGCGGAGGACCGCTGACTTACTGCAGGTCCACCACAGCGGTCGGAGGAGGAGGCTGGGCCGGTGCTTGGGCCTCTTGACTGCCCCTCAGTTTGGCGTCCAGGGCAAACCAGCCCCTCTCTCCACAGTGCCGCGTGTATTGTACCAGGTCCCCTGGGAGCAGGTTACGGTCCGGGTGGTCCTCCGGTAAGTGGGCATTAACGTCCCGGCGGGCCACAAAAACTTCGGCCTCCAGGCCCGGCTCGAAGGTAAACCCGTATCCCCGACAGACATCAAATCTCCTCACTTGCCCCTCGTGGATCGGGCCCCGTACCTGGAAGGTGGCTCTGCAGAGGCTCTCCTTTTCTCTGATGGTGCGGGCTATCAGCTCAGCCCTCAGCCTTTCCCTCTCCGCAATTTCTCGGCCGCGGTGTCATGGCCTGGGGCGCTGCCTCGCAGCAACGACCCGGCGCAGCCTCAGCGAGGCATGGGGGATGGGCATAGGGTTCCTCTCCCGCCTGACCTCCGCCTCTTCCCGCACGGGACGGCCTGCCGGAGTCGGTACGGGACCAGGCACGGTCACTGCATGTGCCTCCGGTACGTCTCCGCTGACGGGCTCGGTCTTCGGCAGCTTCCAGGGAAGCGGTTCAGAACGGTTACGGGCCTCAGCTGCAGGTCGGTCCGCTTGGGCGGACGGGCAGGGTACCGCTACCGGTTGGACAGATAGCGGGCCTAGTGGCGGGGTGGTAGCAACTAATACGGGTAGCGGGGGAGGCAGCAGAGTGAGTGGGCGCAGGCCGGGCCCCTCAGCCACAACGGCCGATCCCTTCGGACTACAGGGGCGTGGGTCGATTACCCGCCTCTCCCTCTCTTCCTCCACTTCGCGTCTCCGCACAGCCGCCACCACGTCTGCCATGTCGGCCTCCCACTCCTCCAGGAGGAGCTGCACACAGACTTGCAGACGGCTGCTTAGCTGGACGGTCCGGACTTCCACCCACGCCGCGGTACCAGGCGAGGGCGCGGGGACGACGGTGTTGCCGGGCAGACTACGCATCGTTGCAGTGGCCTCTTCCAGGAACCAAAGATGGCCGCAGAGTCCTGGCGTCCCTGCTTTTATAGCCGCGGTCTACATGCGGCCAGACGCCATCCGTCCCCCTTGGTTTCTTTCCGGCACCTCCTCTACAGGGGCGGAGCTTCGGCTTTCGCGCCTCCACTGCTCGGGAAGACGCTCGAGCGAGGAACTTTTCGCGCCCAAGATGGCGGCTTATGAAAATTTTCGGCCGGACACCTCCGGCGGGACACAAGGCGCACTTCTACCAGGCGGTAGAACGGTAAGATCCTGTTTGTGACGCCAAGTTGTCGCGGGCGGGGGGTGCACTGCTCGACTGCGCTCGCGGCTTGGGTCCGGCTGCTGCTGCTCGGTGGCTCGAGCGGTGGGCCGGATCCGGGGACTCGAGCGGCGCTCCTCGCCCGTGAGTGAAAGGGGAATAGTTTGTGGGGTTTGGGAAGTCAGTCCGTGATGCCACCCACGGTTGTGGTGAGGTTGGGACACCACCGCTGCTCTGGATGGGGATCCCGGGAGCGATGACAGGGAGTAGCCGAGATGTTTCTCTCCCCTCCGTGGGTAGGGGGTTTTGGTGGTCCTGGGGCCCGGTGATGGTGACTGGAAAGTGGATGACGGGGTTTGGCGAGGTGCAGGGTCGCGGGGGCAGCGCAGTGCCAGACGGCACGGTAGTACTCACTCAGCCAATAACGTACTCGGAGTCTCTGGTAGAACAAACGGCTGGATGGACGGGTCCCGCAAGCGGCTGCGGTGGACACTCCCGGTAGGTTGGCGGTGACTTTCTCTCCCTGCACCTGTGATGGTTTTCGGCCCCGATGGCTTCCCACCAGTGGCCCGCTCCCCAGCGGTGTATCTGCCAGAGGAGCCCCTTTTTGCCCGCAGGCTCTGGCCCTGGGAACTCTAGCTGTGGCGGTAGCTGTATTTCCCTTCACGGTTGAGCGGTTGCCTTCAGTCGGGTCTTTGCTGCTGGGAAACCCCGGAGGTTCCCGTCGCTGACGGATTTGACCGGTTTAACGGCGACTCCTAGCCTGGTCGGGGTCCGTAGGCCCTGCCGAATGGTGCTGGCTTCTCTTCGCTCCCCGGTTCGGTACCGGTGGGCCACCGCCCGTCCCCGGTCCTTACGGTTATGCGTCAATCGGCCTCTCCTGCAGGCGGTCACCACCATCTGCCAACCTTGCTGTATGTGCCCGGGCCATGCACCCGGTCACGGTCAGTCTGCTCCTCAACTACCACTTCACTCCTTTCACTTCACTCTCCCTAACTCCACTCTGTCCTTTCCCGCCTCCAGGACTGTGAACTCCTCGGTGGGTGGAGCCAACCGCTTGGCTCCACCCCACCTGGTGTGGACATCAGCCCCTGGAGGGAGGCAACAAGGATTTGTGTGTGTGACTGATGTGCCTAACCGGGGTGTGGGGTGTGTTGTTGCAGTACCTGTGACGTCCTGGCTTGTCCAGGGCGCCACAGATGTGCCTGCCCAACTCTGCAGTGGTGAGGTCAAGACGTCTTCTGCTGATTCCTCGACTGCCGTTCTGTAGTCAGCGGGCCCCTTGGCTATTGTCCATGTGGCCAAAGGAGCCGGTTCGGATGCCGTTGTACGTGTGGACGACCTGAAGGAAACATGGGTCTAGGATGGCTATGATTGCCAAGTAAGAGAAGAGCCGGATCTACCGCGCTCCCCCCTGTTGTGCTAGTTACACAGAGTGTGCCGGAATTGTTCCATGTCCCAAAAGGGGAAGGAGGGTCAGGAGACTCGGCACCCTGAAAAGGAGAGAGGGGAGCCAGCACTGCTTAGGAATGGCTTGCAACAATGAAGAAATAAAAAGTGTAATATTCACAAATTCGTTCCTACTGTAAAAATTCAATGAGATTTTTAGCAAATGATTGATCAATGATTTGAGCCCCCCTGCCCCGTCACGGCAAATCTCTATAGGGGGGTCCCTAACGCTATATTATAAATTATTATGTACCATAAGGTCTCATATAATGAGCAGGACCATATGAAGACACCACTTACCTGAGACATGTCTGAACCGCTCCCATGCTGCTAGGACTGACAACCGCGAATAAAGGCAGCCCAGGTGCCAGTGTGTGTGGCAGAACCACACACACCAGCACAATGTCAGGACTGGCCCTCACAGTGCCAGACCAGCAAGCATGGATGAGGGAAGTAATTTGTGAATATTACACTTTTTATTTCTTCATTGTTGCAAGCCATTCATAAGCAGTGCTGGCTCCCCTCCTTTTTTCGTTTACTGGTCAGGTGGTCGACCGCCACCATGCCGTGCACGCCCAGTGTGGTTTGCAAATTCCTTCTGTAGCCATCAAAATTCAGTTTGGTGCTTGTTCACACACAGCCACCGCCTCCTGCTCCAAGGCATCATTATTTAAACACCACCTGCCTGAACCTTGTTCCGCCCTCATCCATGCTTGCTGGTCTGGCACTGTGAGGGCCAGTCCTGACATTGTGCTGGTGTGTGTGGTTCTGCCACACACACTGGCACCTGGGCTGCCTTTATTCGCGGTTGTCAGTCCTGGCAGCATGGGAGCGGTTCAGACATGTCTCAGGTAAGTGGTGTCTTTATATGGTCCTGCGCATTATATGAGACCTTATGGTACATAATCATTTATAATATAGCGTTAGGGACCCCCCTATAGAGATTTGCCGTGACGGGGCAGGGGGGCTCAAATCATTGATCAATCATTTGCAAAAAATCTCATTGAATTTTTACAGTAGGAACGAATTTGTGAATATTACACTTTTTATTTCTTCATTGTTGCAAGCCATTCATAAGCAGTGCTGGCTCCCCTTCTTTACTCGGCACCCTGAAGACATTGGCCCAGAGCAAGCAAAGATGTTATTTGTTTCCCCCTCTGCCAGTTTTGTTCTGCACCCCTCTGCTGGATTGGAGGACTGTGGTTCACGAGAAGGTTAATGGACTGTACCCTTTTGCCCCATGCCCCTTGGGAATGTGGTACTGCTGTCGGGCAGTATTGAGACACTTAAAGGCACTGCTGTTCTTAAAGTGGGGAGGAGGGAAAAAAGTGGAGGACTCGAGGACTTGTTGTGTCCTGTGTTTGTAACGTTAAGTGCATGTGCCCTGGAGAATAGACTCAAACGGAACCTGACCTCCTTGTGATGTGTCTGCAACATTTAAGGACTGAGTCCCCATCCTTGCGGCAGATGGGTGCTATAGACAAAACCACTACGTGATTTTCGTTGTGACATCTAACAAGGTCGGTACACTCGCACTTTAAGGTTCACTGATGTTGGCCTACGGACCCTGTGTGATGTGTTGGCCCAGGAGCCATGTCTTTACCATCTGAACTCTTGCTCTAGGGTCCTAACTGAGTATGACCGAGGTCAGGATGACCCCCGTCAGAAGTGAGCACCTGATGTCAGATGAAGATAATGTCCAAATGTTGATAATAATGTTGATGTTTTATGCCGTGTTGTGTCTTTCAGGGCTGTCTGGTGGAGGACAACCAGAGAGGAAGAGTGGAGGAATGTAAGAGTGCGAGGCCCGTGTGTCCCACCCTGAAGACACCATTTGTCATTACAGAATAATAATGTGAATTGTGTATATACATATAATGTGGTTATGTTTATTATATGACTGTAGCCATCTAGTTGCTGAGTTTTAGCTACTGCTCCCCTTGTTAGGTAGTCACGTGTTACGTAGCGACAGGGACAGTGAGACCGCAAACAGTTAAGTTCTGCGGGAAGCTCACAGAGGGAGGACCACCTGCAAGGTACAGCCGGGCTCCATCCAAACTTCAGGTAGTGAAGAGTACAAGTGAGGAAGTACCGCAACCTGTATCTGTGAGAGGTATAGCTGGGGGTGTGCAAGCCAGCTGGATACCTGACGCCAAGAAAGGGGGTGTCTGCAGCAAAGTCAAGCCGTAGCACGTGGGAGGAATCCAGTATATGACGGGACAAACGGGACAACAGATCATACCTATTCCATCGTAGTGAGCACTAGGCCCGAACCCAAGTGTCTCTGGGTAGCAACTGACTCCAAAGGATGTCACTGTTATTATGGTGGAATTATGGATATCACTATTATTATGGGGGTGTGACGCCCTGGACTAGCCAGGTAGTCACAGTTAGGCCCTTGCACAAACACCCATCCCCAAATAAGGTGACACCAGCCAACCTATTAAACCCTAGTCACCTCCCTCTGGGTTTGATGTCCACACCAGGTGGGCGGGGCCAGTCGGTTGGCCACGCCCTCCGAGGAGTTCACATGTCCAGAGGCAGGAAAAACCCGTTAGATTAAGTTTGGAGGTTGAGGAGTAGAGTTCAAGTGCAGACCTGCGTCAAGGTCTGCTACAGACTAACACCGGGTGCTGGGTTGGAGCCCAGGCACCTGTGGCTAGGAGGCAGACGGTGGTGGCCGTCTGCAGGAGCCGGGAAGACAGCCTGGTGGAACCGGAGGTAGCCGGGACAGGGTAGTGGCCCGCCGGTACCGAACCGGGGAACCAGCTGGAAACCGGAGCACAAGTGGGGGTACTCAGACCCTGAAACGCGGTGCCGAATCTACCGGACCCCGTTAATTAACTAATTGAGGTCTGGACTTTAGGTCCTTTCCCACCCAAAGTCCCGAAAGAAGGCAAAAGCCCACCGATTCCGGATAACGGCCACCGCCAAGGGCCAAGAGATCCAACGGGCCAGCGCCTGCGGGCAAACGGGCTCTCCCGACATACACGCCGGGGAGCGGGACTACCGTCGCTGAAGTGCGGCTGTCCATTTCTACAAAAAGGTGCAGGAGAAAGGCGGACACCATCAACCCATTTGGGGACCGAAGCAGCCGGCTGCGGGCACCGACCATCCTCCATTTGGTTTACCAGAGACTCTCGTGTGTTTGTCAGAGTGAATACCACCGTGCCCTCGGGCCGCGCACCGCCAAACACCACACCCATCGGGTCCCGGGGCCATCACCCCTGCCCATGGAGGGGTTAACACCACAAGCTGCTCCAACATCTCCCCCGGGGCGCCCCGTTACCAACAGCGGTGGTGCCTACATTCACCACAACCCGTGGGTGGCGACACGAACTGTAAATCTAAAACCCCCTTTCAACACGCCAGCCCCCTTGCAAAGCGACGTGACCCCCGGTCCGGAGGCGCTCGAGCCACCGACACACGAGCCCGGGTCTGAGCAGCTCGGCTGCAGCCGAGCACAGGGCGGTACAGGGCCACTGTGGATATCGCTGTTATTATGGGGCCACTGTGGATATCGCTGTTATTATGGGGCCACTGTGGATATCGCTGTTATTATGGGGGCACTGTGGATATCGCTGTTATTATGGGGCCACTGTGGATATCGCTGTTATTATGGGGAAACTGTGGATGCCGCTGTTATTATGGGGGCACTGTGAATATCACTGTTATTATGGGGAAACTGTGGATGTCGCTGTTATTATGGGACACTGTGCATATCGCTGTTATTATGGGGGCACTGTGGATATCGCTGTTATTATGGGGGCACTGTCGATATCACTGTTATTATGGGGGCACTGTGAATATCACTGTTATTATGGGGGCACTGTGGATATCGCTGTTATTATGGGGGCACTGTGGATATCACTGTTATTATGGGGAAACTGTGGATGTCGCTGTTATTATGGGGCCACTGTGGATATCGCTGTTATTATGGGGGCACTGTGGATATCACTGTTATTGTGGGGGCACTGTGGATATCACTGTTATTATGGGGGCACTGTGGATATCGCTGTTATTATGAGGGCACTGTGGATATCACTGTTATTATGGGGGCACTGTGGATATCGCTGTTATTATGGGGGCACTGTGGATATCACTGTTATTATGGGGGCACTGTGGATATCGCTGTTATTATGGGGACACTGTGGATATCGCTGTTATTATGGGGGCGCTGTGGATATCGCTGTTATTATGGGGGCACTGTGAATATCACTGTTATCATGGGGGCACTGTGCATATCGCTGTTATTATGGGGGCACTGTGCATATCGCTGTTATTATGGGGGCACTGTGGATATCACTGTTATTATGGGGGCACTGTGCATATCGCTGTTATTATGGGGGAACTGTGGGTATCACTGTTATTATGGGGGCACTGTGGATATCACTGTTATTATGGGGGCACTGTGGATATCGCTGTTAGTATGGAGGCACTGTGGATATCGCTGTTATTTTGGGGGCACTGTGGGTATCACTGTTATTATGGGGGCACTGTGCATATCGCTGTTATTATGGGGGCACTGTGCATATCGCTGTTATTATGGGGGCACTGTGGGTATCATTGTTATTATGGGGGCACTGTGGATATCACTGTTATTATGGGGGGACTGTGGATATCGCTGTTATTATGGGGGCACTGGGCATATCGCTGTTATTATGGGGGCACTGTGGGTATCACTGTTATTATGGGGGCACTGTGGATATCACTGTTATTATGGGGGCACTGTGGATATCGCTGTTATTATGGGGGCACTGTGGATATCGCTGTTATTATGGGGGCACTGTGGATATCACTGTTATTATGGGGGCACTGTGGATATCGCTGTTATTATGGGGGCACTGTGGATATCACTGTTATTATGGGGGCACTGTGGATATCACTGTTATTATGGAGGCACTGTGGATATCACTGTTATTATGGGGGCACTGTGGATATCGCTGTTATTATCGAGGCACTGTGGATATCGCTGTTATTATGGGGGCACTGGGCATATCGCTGTTATTATGGGGGCACTGTGGGTATCACTGTTATTATGGGGGCACTGTGGATATCACTGTTATTATGGGGGCACTGTGGATATCGCTGTTATTATGGGGGCACTGTGGATATCGCTGTTATTATGGGGGCACTGTGGATATCACTGTTATTATGGGGGCACTGTGGATATCGCTGTTATTATGGGGGCACTGTGGATATCACTGTTATTATGGGGGCACTGTGGATATCACTGTTATTATGGAGGCACTGTGGATATCACTGTTATTATGGGGGCACTGTGGATATCGCTGTTATTATCGAGGCACTGTGGATATCGCTGTTATTATTGGGGCACTGTGGATATCACTGTTATTATGGCGGCACTGTGGATATCGCTGTTATGGGGGCACTGTGGATATCGCTGTTATTATGGGGGCACTGTGCATATCAATGTTATGGGGGCACTGTGGATATTGCTGTTATTATGGGGCACTGTGGATATCACTGTTATTATGGGGGCACTGTGGATATCACTGTTATTATGGGGGCACTGTGGATATCGCTGTTATTATGGGGGCACTGTGGATATCGCTGTTATTATGGGGGCACTGTGGATATCACTGTTATTATGGGGGCACTGTGGATATCGCTGTTATTATGGGGTCACTGTGGATATCGCTGTTATGGGGGCACTGTGGATATCACTGTTATTATGGGGGCACTGTGGATATCGCTGTTATTATGGGGGCACTGTGGATATCACTGTTATTATGGGGGCACTGTGGATATCGCTGTTATGGGGGCACTGTGGATATCACTATTATGGGGGCACTGTGGATATCGCTGTTATTATGGAGGCACTGTGGATATCGCTGTTATTATGGGGGCACTGTGGATATCGCTGTTATTATGGGGGCACTGTGGATATCGCTGTTATTATGGGGGCACTGTGGATATCGCTGTTATTATGGGGGCACTGTGGATATCGCTGTTATGGGGGCACTGTGGATATCACTGTTATTATGGGGGCACTGTGGATATCGCTGTTATTATGGAG
Organism: Anomaloglossus baeobatrachus; assembly: GCF_048569485.1. Taxonomy (NCBI): domain Eukaryota; kingdom Metazoa; phylum Chordata; class Amphibia; order Anura; family Aromobatidae; genus Anomaloglossus; species Anomaloglossus baeobatrachus. The sequence goes on along the minus strand of NC_134354.1, from coordinate 782,845,290 downwards.
GCACTGTGGATATCGCTGTTATTATGGGGGCACTGTGGATATCGCTGTTATTATGGGGGCACTGTGGATATCGCTGTTATTATTGGGGCACTGTGGATGTCGCTGTTATTATGGGGGCACTGTGGATATCGCTGTTATTATGGGGGCACTGTGGATCTCGCTGTTATTATGGGGGCACTGTGGATATCGCTGTTATTATGGGGGCACTGTGGATATCACTGTTATTATGGGGGCACTGTGGATATCACTGTTATTATGGGGCACTGTGGATATCGCTGTTATTATGGGGGCACTGTGGATATCGCTGTTATTATGGGGGCACTGTGCATATCGCTGTTATTATGGGGGCACTGTGGGTATCACTGTTATTATGGGGGCACTGTGGATATCACTGTTATTATTGGGGCACTGTGGATATCACTGTTATTATGGGGACACTGTGGATATCGCTGTTATTATGGGGACACTGTGCATATCGCTGTTATTATGGAGGCACTGTGGATATCGCTATTATTATGGGGGCACTGTAGATATCGCTGTTATTATGGGGGCACTGTGGATATCACTGTTAGTATGGGGGTACTATGGATATCGCTGTTATTATGGGGGCACTGTGGATTTCGCTGTTATTATGAGGCACTGTGGATATCGCTGTTATTATGGGGGCACTGTGGATATCCCTGTTATTATGGGGGCACTGTGGATATCACTGTTATTATGGGGGCACTGTGGATTTCGCTGTTATTATGGGGGCACTGTGGATATCGCTGTTATTATGGGGGTACTATGGATACCGCTGTTATTATGGGGCACTGTGGATATCACTGTTAGTATGGGGGTACTATGGATATCGCTGTTATTATGGGGGCACTGTGGATATCACTGTTAGTATGGGGGTACTATGGATATCGCTGTTATTATAGGGGCACTGTGGATATCGCTGTTATTATGGGGGCACTGTGGATATCGCTGTTATTATGGGGGCACTGTGGATATCGCTGTTATTATGGGGGCACTGTAGATATCGCTGTTATTATGGGGGCACTGTGGATATCGCTGTTATTATGGGGGCACTGTGGATATCGCTGTTATTATGGGGGTACTATGGATACCGCTGTTATTATGGGGGCACTGTGGATATCACTGTTAGTATGGGGGTACTATGGATATCGCTGTTATTATGGGGGCACTGTGGATATCACTGTTAGTATGCGGGTACTATGGATATCGCTGTTATTATAGGGGCACTGTGGATATCGCTGTTATTATGGGGGCACTGTGGATATCGCTGTTATTATAGGGGCACTGTGGATATCGCTGTCATTATGGGGGCACTGTGGATATCGCTGTTATTATGGGGGCACTGTGGATATCGCTGTTATTATGGGGGCACTGTGGATATCGCTGTTATTATGGGGGCACTGTGGATCTCACTGTTATTATAGGGGCACTGTGGATATCGCTGTCATTATGGGGGCACTGTGGATATCGCTGTTATTATGGGGGCACTGTGGATATCGCTGTTATTATGGGGGCACTGTGGATATCGCTGTTATTATGGGGGCACTGTGAATATCACTGTTATTATGGGGGCACTGTGGATATCGCTGTTATTATGGGGGCACTTTGGATATCACTGTTATTATGGGGGAACTGTGGATATCGCTGTTATTATGGGGGCACTTTGGATATCGCTGTTATTATGGGGGAACTGTGGATATCGCTGTTATTATGGGGGCACTGTGGATATCGCTGTTATTATGGGGGCACTGTGGATATCGCTGTTATTATGGGGGCACTGTGGATATCGCTGTTATTATGGGGGCACTGTGGATATCGCTGTTATTATGGGGGCACTGTGGATATCGCTGTTATTATGGGGGCACTGTGGATATCACTGTTATTATAGGGGCCACTGTGGATATCGCTGTTATTATGGGGCCACTGTGGATATCACTGTTATTATGGGGGCACTGTGGATATCACTGTTATTATGGGGGCACTGTGGATATCGCTGTTATTATGGGGACACTGTGGATATCGCTGTCATTATGGAGGCACTGTGGATATCACTGTTAGTATGGGGGTACTATGGATATCGCTGTTATTATGGGGGCACTGTGGATATTGCTGTTATTATGGGGGCACTGTGGATATCGCTGTTATTATGGGGGCACTGTGGATATCGCTGTTATTATGGGGACACTGTGGATATCGCTGTCATTATGGAGGCACTGTGGATATCGCTGTCATTATGGAGGCACTGTGGATATCGCTGTCATTATGGGGGCACTGTGGATATTGCTGTTATTATGGGGGCACTGTGGATATCGCTGTTAATATGGGGGCACTGTGGATATCACTGTTATTATAGGGGCACTGTGGATATCGCTGTTATTATGGGGACACTGTGGATATCGCTGTCATTATGGAGGCACTGTGGATATCGCTGTCATTATGGAGGCACTGTGGATATCGCTGTTATTATGGGGGCACTGTGGATACCGCTGTCATTATGGAGGCACTGTGGATATCGCTGTTATTATGGGGGCACTGTGGATACCGCTGTCATTATGGAGGCACTGTGGATATCGCTGTTATTATGGGGGCACTGTGCATATCGCTGTAATTATGGGGGCACTGTGGATATCACTGTTATTATAGGGGCACTGTGGATATCACTGTTATTATGGGGGCACTGTGCATATCGCTGTAATTATGGGGGCACTGTGGATATCGCTGTCATTATGGAGGCACTGTGGATATCGCTGTCATTATGGGGGCACTGTGGGACTTGTAGCCAATCTGCTCTTTGAATCCGTCCATGAAAAAATGAGAAATTGCTGTAATTTCCTGCGCGGACTCCACCAGTTTGTGAGATTTTGTGGCGGTTTTTGGAATTGTGGTCGCTCCTGGAAGTGACTGAGGGGAGAGAAGAGGGAACATTAGCGGATAGTGCGGCTCATTCCCACTATAGAAGGTGCTAATATGGATCTACAGAAGCCGCCGGGGGGGGGGGGGGGGGGGGAGGGGGGGCAGAATTAATCCCCGACTCCAGCAAATATTCAGCGAGCTCATTAAGTAAACAAGTTTTGCACAGAACTGACGTTTACGTGACTTGTGGGGTTTGTTGGGTGAATTATGGGGTGACGCGTTATGTGGAGAGAGGGAAAAGGGAAATAAGTAGAGAACAGTACAAGGTACGAGCTCACCCACTGGAGAAAACCTCCGCTCTGACTTCAGGAAACCCCAAGAATCTTGTAAAAAAAATTGTAATTTTCCCAGTTTGTGTTGCTACATGTAAACGCTTCCCTTCCTTACTGATTTAGTGGCAGAGAGGAGGGGGACGGGGCTGTGTGAACATAAGGGGGGGGCAAATACCTATAATAAGGCACTGTGCAAGCAGCATACATGGTGGTCACCTGTAAGCGAATGATGGGTTAAAGGGGTCTTCCTACCTCATGGCAGTGAGACCATGTGACCTCTGGTTCCTTGTTGTCTTCGTCTGTGCCAGAGATTTATTTTTTTTTGCACATATAAGAAGGGGGGAAAAGAAAAGAATATAGATAGGTCATAGAGAAAAAGGAATGGGGGGAAACCCAGTGAGTCCTGAGCCCGCGGCTCCACCAGAAGCAACACGGGAGAATGTGGAAAATACTGCAAGTTACAGTTACAGTGGATACGGAAAGTATTCACACCCCTTCAAATTTTTCACTCTTTGTTTCATTGCAGCCATTTGCTAAATCCTCATTACTGTACGCTCTGCCCCCCCATCTTCCCATCCCCCATCTTGACAGAAAAAAAGACAGAAATGTAGAAATTTTTGCAAATTTATTAATCAAGAAAAACTGAAATCTCACATGATCATAAATATTCAGCCCCTTTGCTCAGTATTGAGTAGAGGTGCCCTCCCTTTTGAGCTAGTACAACCCTGAGTCTTCTTGGGATCCTGGATTTGGGGATCCTCGGCCAGTCTTTCTTGCAGATCCTCTCCAGTTCTGTCAGGTTGAATGGTGAACGTTGGTGGACGTCACTTTCAGGTCTCTCCAGAGATGCTCAATTGGGTTTAGGTCTGGGTCGGTCAGGAATGGTCACAGAGTTGTTCTGAAGCCGCTCCTTTGTTATTTTAGCTGGGTGCTTAGGGTCATTGTCTTGTTGGAAGGTGAACCTTCAGCCAAGTCTGAGGTCCAGAGCATCTGGAAGAGGTATTCTTCCAGGATATCTCTGTACTTGGCCGCATTCATCTTTCCTTTAATTTTCACCAGTCATCCTGTCCCTGCCCCCATAGCAAGATGCTGCCACCACCATGTCTCACTGTGGGGATTGTATTGGGCAGGTGATGAGCAGTGCCTGGTTCTCTCCACACATACCGCTTAGAATTATTACCAAAAAGTTCTATCTTCGTCTCATCAGACCAGAGAATCTTATTTCTCATAGTCTGGGCGTCCTTCATGGGTTTTTTTGCAAACTCTATGCGGCTTTCATATGTGTTGTACTGAGGAGAGGCTTCCGTAGGGCCACTCTGCCATAAAGGCCCGACTGGTGGAGGCTGCAGTGATAGTTGACTTTCTACATTGTTGATTTTTCCTTTGTCCTGATGAAGGAGGCTCTGACCTCTGAAACGCATAGACCTGTAAAATAAAGAAGAATTGATTAAATCATCAGTCTATTACTTCGGCATTAACCCCGTATCTCCCCTCCAGCATTGAAATAGGAGACAGAATGACTTTTTTTGCTTCAAGATTTTCAGCTTTTTAGGGATCTGTAGAGATCGCAGTATTAGGATCTAATCAGATCTCACCTTGATGCCCCATTTGCCTTGATCTTTGGTGAAACAACCCTATAATATCTGTATTATTTGTAGAGTATCGCCAGGATGACATTTTCGACACCACAATTAAAATGTTAAGACTTTCTGAAAAAAAAAAATATATATATAAAATATTTTAAAGAAATCTAAATATTATGAATTAAATTAAACAAAACTCCACCAAACTATAAACCGTTTAATTAAATGAAGCAATGAATTCCTCAATGAGGAAAGTATAAAGTTTCAATTGACTTTTCTTAAAATCCAGTTCTGAAATTAAAACTCATTAAATTGGGCACTTTTTTTGGCCTATTTGGTAACTTTTTTCCTTTTGTAACTTATTACACAAGTTTATTAGCCAGGCGGCTCTAATTACCACAATGTTAAACAAAACCGTAAATGAGTTTTCTTTTTTAAAGGTGGCTTTTATTGGAGATGGGAAATTTAGGCGGCGGCGGCGGCATTTTCCTGGATGCTCGTTTGTCGATGAGATCACGCCTGCGATTTGAACTCTTGATTCATTTCATAACAGATTTTTTTTGGGGAAAATATATTATTATATCATCTATAAGACGGTGCCTATACAGCGCACAGGTGCAAACACTGTTTGGAAAAGGGAAATTGAGCCAGAAATAGTCATTATTCCACATGGGTGGACCAGTTGGTCTTTACCCTCTTACGGTGGCGTATCCAGTGGGTTTGGGGGGACAGGCAACAGGGGGCGCCGCCGGGCTAATTGATGCGGCGGTCTGAATTGTCTACCCAGTGGCTGCATTTTGCTGTCCCCCCCCCCCATACTGGGAGTTGGCTCTTCTCTGAGCCGGATGTTAAGCTGACAGCCGGCTCAGAGAAGGTTTCGCGCTTCGGCTCTCAATGATAAATTGTATTCACGTCTCTCAAACATGAATACAATTGAAGCCCTGACACCTCCGGCTCAAAGCAGCGTCAGCAGCGTGATCAGGTCAGCTGATCACACTGCTGATGCCTCTCGCCAATGCTGCAAAGACACAGACAGCATTGATGGTAAATGCTCCAGTGAAGCTGAAGACACCTAAGATTTATTGTTTTTGTTGGGGGAAGGAATTTGAGGGCACAGTTTGGGATGCAAGGAAGGGGATCGGTGTAGATACTATGGGGAGCTAGGGGGATACAGTGTGGGGAGTGAGAGGGGATGGGTTCAGACTCATTATGGGGGAACACAGGGATGGGTGTAGACACAGTATGGGGAGCAAGGGGGGATGTATGATGAAACAGTGTGCGAGGGGGATGGGTCTAGATGCAGTATGGGGAGCGAGGTAGAAGACTGTATGCGAATACAGTAGTGTGAGCGAGGAGGAGGATAAATTTGAGGACGCAGTACGAGGAGCGAGGGGGGATGACTGTGGACACAATATGGAGAGTGAGGGGCATGTATGAGGAAACAGTATGACAGGGGGGATGTTTGTGTTCTCAGTTTGGGAAGCGAGGGGGATGGGTGCTGACATAGTAAGTGAAGCGAGGGGGGAACCGTATAGGGAGTGAAGGGGTAGATATGTGAGGAAATGGCATAATTACTGATGGGATGTGAGAGGAGACCTTATGATGGAGGGGTGGAATGTGTGTGGAGCCTTTTGAGGAGAATATTGTGAGGAGACAGTATGGTGGGAGAAACGCGTGAGGGGCACAGAAAAGAACCTGGGTAGTGTGTGTGGGGGGGCAGTATAGAGAGGGAATAGTATGGGGGAACAGTCAGGAGGGGACAGCATGCTGAGGATGGGGAGTGTGATGAGGGGGCATAGTATAGAGACTGGGAAGTATAGGGGGAAACAGTGTAGAGGACAAAGGGCAGAGGTGCCTTAAGTATCTGCAGATGACCTAGGAAGCACTTCCAGGTTAGGGGACGCTGGCCCTTTAAGAAAGGGGGTGTGGCCACACAAGTGCCCTTAGAACAGATCAATGAAATCTGCCATGAGAGCACAGTTTCCGGGAAACAGCAGCATGGGATGGGAACAGAGCGAACACCACAGGAATGACAGACGGGTGAACCAGCTGACGTCCCTGCCGGGGGGAGAGCGGGACAATGCGGGGACGCCAATGTGGGCGTTACACTGACTAATTCTCATTAGTACTGTGGTTCATGTATGTTTAGCCGTCTAATGACTGATAAGAACAGCTCCAAGTATCTCCTTACCATTTTTAAGGACATACTGAAAGTTGTAGGTTCAAGTGATTAAAATGTATATGACATTACAATTGATTGTACCATGTACTGATGATGGTCCTGGTTATGTATTTCTGTACTGATGAGGGTTGAGATGCTTTGTTACTGTACTGCTGGTGGTTCTGGTGATGCGTTTTTGTATTTCTGGTGGCTCTGGTGATGTGTTTCTGTACTGCTGCTTGTTCTGGTGATGTGTTTCTGTATGACTGGTAGTTCTGTTGATGTGTTTCTGTACTGCTGGGAGTTCTGGTTAAGTATTTTTGTATGCTAGTGGTTCTGGTGATGTACTTCTGTACTGCTGGTGGTTCTGGTGATGTATTTCTGTACTGCTGGTTTTTGTGGTATATTTCTGTAATGATGGTGGTTGTGGTAATTATTTTGATACTGATGGTGGTTCTGTTGATGTATTCCTGTGTTGTGATTGGTTCTGATCCTGTACATATGTAACAATCCGTAACTTGTAGGATTTCGATTCATGGCTAAGTTAATAAATTATTGTGCCATATGACAAGTTAACAGTTACTATATTTTAATTTATGTTAGGAGCATTAAAGGTTGTCCAAGTTTGTGATGAGTCTGCAGTTTTTCTATGTGACTGCAGACTTCTGAATTCTAACAACGTGCACACTGCACATTGTCAGGATTCTCTGGTGCCGGCTGTGAGAGTGTGAGGTCACAAAACCACACCTATGCGACTTACATGCAGTTACATGTCAACTAGACATGAGCTGCCTCGCTCAATACAAGTGAATTGAGTGAGGCTGAACACTTCTTGTAAGAATGTGGTCAGAAGTATAAAAATCGCATTAAATACAGTTTTGTGAAAATAAAGCTTAAAAAGTAAAAAAAAAAAACTATAGTAAAAAATATACAAAATACATTTGTTTTTATAACATACCTAGAACATAATCCCACTTATGCAATGCAATATGCAATACTCTTATGACTGAAATAACCTATACTGAGAATATAATATATATATATATGATACACCTTATTTACACTTTATTTACACTTGGTAAAAAAAATACTTTTACTTGTTTGTGCTCCCAAAATTAAATATAACTTAAATTAATAATAAAATAGATAATGTTAATAATAATAATAACATAATAATATAAAATAAAAATACAAAAATGTTGCAATACATATAACATAATCCCACTTATTTGATCATCTCATGACTGTAATAACTTTTATGGTAAATATATGTACTTTATTTAAATTTGGTAAAAAATAGTTTTATTTGTTTATATTCCCAAAATTTCATATAAATTTCATATAAATTAATAAAAAAATATAATAAAATAATAAAATAAAAAAAGTTGCAATACATATGACATAATCTCACTTTTTTGATAATCTTATGACTATAATAATTTATACTGTCAATATATATACTTTATTTAAACTTGATAAAAAAATATACTTTTGTTTGTGATCCTTAAATTAAATATAACTTAAATTAATAATAAAATAAATAACAAAATAAAAATACAAAAATATTGCAATACGTATAACAAAATCCCACTTATTTGATAATCTCATGACTACAATAACTTATATAGTAAATATATACACTTTATTTAAACTTAGTGAAAAAAAATTGCTTTATTTGTTTGTATTCCCAAAATTACATATAAATTATTAAAAAAATAAAATAAATAAAATAAAAATAAAAAAAGTTGCAATACATATAACATAATCCTATGACGGTAATAATTTATACTATCAATATATACACTTTATTTAAACTTGGAAAAAAATATACTTTTATTTGTTTGTGCTCCCAAAATGAAATATAAATTAATAATAAAAAATAAATAAATAATTAAATAAAATAAAAATACAAAAATTATTTCAATACATATAACATAATCCCACTTACTTAATAATGTCATGACTATAATAAACTATACTGTCAATATATACACTTTATTTAAACTTGGTAAAAAAAATATACTTTTATTTGTTTGTACTCCCAAAATTAAATATAAATTAATAATAAAAAATTAAATTAAAGATACATAAATGTTACTATATATATATATATATATATATAAAATATATATATATATAGATATATAGATATATAGATATATATATATAGATATATATATATATAGATATATATATATGATAGATATATATATATATATATATATATATATATATATATATATAGATAGATAGATAGATAGATAGATATATATATAGCATAATCCCGCTTATGTGATAATCTTATGACTATAATAACTTGTACTGTCAATATATACATTTTATGTAAACTCTGTAGAAAATATACTTTTATTTGTTTGTGATCCTAAAATTAAATATAACTTAAATTAATTAAAAAATTAAATAAAATAAAAATACAAAAATGTTGCAATATATATAACAATCTCACTTATGTGATAATCTCATGACTATAATAATTTATACAGTCCATATATATACACTTTATTTAAACTTTGTAAAAAAAAATTACTTTTATTTGTTTGTGATCCTACAATTAAATAGAACTTAAATTAATAAAATAAAAAATAAAATAAATAACAAAATAAAAGAAAAATACAAAAATATTGCAATATGTATAACATAATCACATTTATTTGATCTCATAAAAATTAAATATAACTTAAATGAATTAAAATAAATAACAAAATATAATAACAAAAAAGCAAAAAATTAGTCTTGCCCATCAGACTTGACCCTAAAAATAAAGTTCTATTATAATGGATCATTTCACAAATTTACACTAATTTTTGCACCTATTGGAAATTAGATATTTGAGAAATTAGTGTTTTTGGACATTATTAGTGTTTTTTGCTTTCTGCAATTTTTGGGTGACTCTGAATTTGATACCACCTATCCGTCTCCTCTATATGCTGGAAGATACCAACGCGTCCTTGTTATATGACCAACATGGCTGACAAATTGTTAATTAGTAATGCGGTGTGCTATGTTTTTAGATTTCTTGGTCAATGGCATCAAGAAGAGGCGAGTTGCCACCTCGGCTCCTGCCCGTCTTTAACCGTGTCCTTGCCACAAAACTAAGAAATGTACCCAGTCGATAAGCTGAACACTAATAACCAAAATTGCCCAGTAAAAAAAAGTTTTGAAAAAATCATCAAAATGCAAAAAAAAAATTAAAAATGCAAAGAAAAAATAAAAAAAAATTCTCACTTCTTTCTAAATTAAAGATGATGTTATTGGTTCACACACACGGGATAATCCGAGCGGCGGGTGTCCTGCATCTGAACCCAGCGGTAAATCAATCTCATACTGACTGTCCGGACGGACGGAGATTTATTCCCCCCTCGCACCTGTAGCTGCACGTTCTGAATAATCATTGTCGATCATTCCGACCTTCAGCCCCAAACTGTTCCGTCAAGAGCAAAAATTTGGAGCAAAGATTGTAAATCGCTGCCGAAAAAGATGGAACCGGAATTTTCAAAGGCGAATTGTAATTTTTTTTTCCAAAAAAAGATAAAAATTGTTAATATTGGGGGTGATGGAGACGGAAGAGTTAAAAAAGTGCGGAACAAATAGGTGACATGTGACCAAGTTTATTTTTTTTTCTCCAAACCTAGGGCTCATTTATTAAGAAGATTGTCAGTAGATTTGTGTCAAAGTCTGGGCTCTCCTGTAGGGGGCGCTGCGGTGCACACATTTTTTTTTTGGGGTCTTCCACTTTTGATGGCTCCTAGTGAATTTCCATGAGAAATATGCTCAAGAGACACAGCAAAACGCTCTCTGTGTTGGTGACAACATGGTCACATGACCGTGATGTCACAAAGGTCCTTAAGCAGCCTTACCATATGAGGATAGAAACACTGGGGCCCCTAGGGAATGGCGGCCGTGTGAAATTGCCCACTTTGCTCTCCCTTCCCCCTAATTCCAGTCCTGCACACCAGCCTGTCTCCTGTTCAGTTCTCATAGACTCTTGCAATTAAGAGACTTTTGGTCACGTGACTGTGACGCCACCAAAGGTCCTTAAACAATCTTAACCTTGGAACACAAACGCTGGGGTCCCTAAGAGAATGGGGGCCCTGAGAAACTGACTCCACCTAACTCTGGCCCTGACTATAACTAGGGCTTGTTTTCAGGGAAACACTGTACCATCGACCTGAACTGCTGTCTGAGCCCGTCCATTAGCCCTGGCGGGCATTAGTCAGTGGTGTGCACTGGGGAGACGAGAACGTCTGCAGCAGGAGCAGGATACAGCATTTGGCGCTGGTTCCAAGTCAGCTGAGTAACAAATTCTTGCTAAGGTGCCCTATAATATAATTTTACACTAACGACCCTACTTACTCCTTGTATTGTATTCTTAAAGGAGATATCTTATAAAGAAAACACCTGCCCACTCCTTACTGTCTTCTATGCCGGCTATAGTTCATTCTATACTGACCACTTTGAAGGAGCCTGTATCTGGAGAAGCTGAGGTGTTCCTTTCAGTTGCAGCTGGGAAGTTTCCTGCTGGAAAAAACGAGGAGTGCTATTGGCTGTGTCTTTCTCCACCTATTTGTCCTACCTTTCTATTGTTGTTTTATTGTAGTAGTGAGACTAGCGTCTCACTGGCCTTCACACTAGTCAGGACAAGTTCAGGGCTAGGGAGGGCCTAGGCACGTGACGGCGCATGGGGAAAGGACCTGTCTAGGGAAGTTAGGGAGACTCAGGTGAGTGTTAGGAGGGGACTTCCCTTCACTCTGCCTATCTTCCCTGGTTTTCCCTTTGTCACCGGGTGTCCTCTTGCCCCCCGAGTGACAGTTGATGAGTAATGCTGGAAAGGCGCTCTATAAGAGGGACTCCCATTTTGGCAGGCTTGAGAGGACATGGTTGGAATAGAACCAGGGCAGGATCTGGTGTGATCCACTGATCACCTGCAGAGACTTTGCGGTGGGGTATATGGGGCCAAGGGCGATTATTCCCATCATGACCTCTATAGCTATAGACCTCCGGGCACAATAATTGTTTACACCTTTTATTGTGAAAAGGTAGAAATTGAACAAAAAAAGCCATAAAAATCCCAGATCACACTAAATATGCAGCAGCCGAGCATTGAGGGTCTTCAGCCCCTAGAGCCAAGGGCCATAATGCCCAATAGTGGGCTCCCCCCGAAGTCATAGACGGGGCTCCTCTGTCCTCATCTGTAAGCAGTGCGATGATATTGATCCACAGTCACAAAGATAACAGGAAGTGACTTAGTAATGAAATCATTGTTGTTTCGATGGTATCGCCGCCTGTTTATAGCCTGTAATGGTCGTCTGGGAAACAGTCCATACCGTGAGACCACCGCGAATACCGCGCCCCCATGTGCGCACCGCACCGACGGCTCCATAGGCTCAAATTCAATACATGAAGTTTTGGAATAAGGTTCAAGTATAAACAACCTCCTCCATCACCGGCGGCAGACGACGGACGATAACGACAGAAAGAACCCGGAACATTGTATATTTAGTGTCAGTGATACATTCAGCTCTGATCCTGCAGCATCAAAGCAGCTATTACATAAAAAATGTGCTGCAAAGGAGACTATGGGATCTTCATGAGAAATCGTTTAGGAATTATTGTCATGACTGATCCTGTACTAATCCTGAGTTACCTCCTGTATTATGCTCCAGAGCTGCACTCACTATTCTGCTGGTGATGTCACTGTGTACATACATTACATTACTGATCCTCAGTTACATCCTTTATTATACTCCAGAGCGGCACTCACTATTCTGCTGGTGCAGTCACTGTGTACATACATTACATTACTGATACTGAGTTACCTCCTGTATTATACTCCAGAGCTGCACTCACTATTCTGCTGGTGCAGTCACTGTGTACATACATTACATTACTGATCCTGAGTTACCTCCTGTATTATACTCCAGAGATGCACTCACTATTCTGCTGGTGCAGTCACTGTGTATATACATTACATTACTGATCCTGAGTTACATCCTGTATTATACTCCAGAGCTGCACTCACTATTCTGCTGGTGCAGTCACTGTGTACATACATTACATTACTGATCCTGAGTTACCTCCTGTATTATACTCCAGAGCTGCACTCACTATTCTGCTGGTGCAGTCACTGTGTACATACATTACATTGCTGATCCTGAGTTACCTCCTGTATTATACTCCAGAGCTGCACTCACTATTCTGCTGGTGCAGTCACTGTGTACATACATTACATTACTGATCCTGAGTTACCTCCTGTATTATACTGCAGAGCTGCACTCACTATTCTGCTGGTGCAGTCACTGTGTACATACATTACATTACTGATCCTGAGTTACCACCTGTATTATATTCCAGAGCTGCACTCACTATTCTGCTGGTGATGTCACTGTGTACATACATTACATTACTGATCCTGAGTTACCTCCTGTATTATACTCCAGGGCTGCACTCACTATTCTGCTGGTGAAGTCACTGTGTACATACATTACTGATCCTGAGTTACCTCCTGTATTATACTCCAGAGCTGTACTCACTATTCCGCTGGTGCAGTCACTGTGTACATACATTACATTACTGATCCTGAGTTACCTCCTGTATTATACTCCAGAGCTGCACTCACTATTCTGCTGTTGTAGTCACTGTGTACATACATTACATTACTGATCCTGAGTTACCTCCTGTATTATACTCCAGAGCTGTACTCACTATTCTGCTGGTGCAGTCACTGTGTACATACATTACATTACTGATCCTCAGTTATATACTGTATTATGCTCCAGAGCTGCACTCACTATTCTGCTGGTGCAGTCACTGTGTACATACATTACATTACTGATCCTGAGCTACCGCCTGTATTATACTCCAGAGCTGCACTCACTATTCTGCTGGTGCAGTCACTGTGTACATACAGTTAGGTCCAGAAATCTTTGGACAGTGACACAATTTTCGCGAGTTGGGCTCTGCATGCCACCACATTGGATTTGAAATGAAATCTCTACAACAGAATTCAAGTGCAGATTGTAACGTTTAATTTGAAGGTTTGAACAAAAATATCTGATAGAAATTGTAGGAATTGTCACATTTCTTTACAAACACTTCACATTTTAGGAGGTCAAAAGTAATTGGACAAATAAACCAAACCCAAACAAAATATTTTTATTTTCAATATTTTGTTGCGAATCCTTTGGAGGCAATCACTGCCTTAAGTCTGGAACCCATGGACATCACCAAACGCTGGGTTTCCTCCTTCTTAATGCTTTGCCAGGCCTTTACAGCCGCAGCCTTCAGGTCTTGCTTGTTTGTGGGTCTTTCCGTCTTAAGCCTGGATTTGAGCAAGTGAAATGCATGCTCAATTGGGTTAAGATCTGGTGATTGACTTGGCCATTGCAGAATGTTCCACTTTTTTGCACTCATGAACTCCTGGGTAGCTTTGGCTGTATGCTTGGGGTTATTGTCCATCTGTACTATGAAGCGCCGTCCGATCAACTTTGCGGCATTTGGCTGAATCTGGGCTGAAAGTATATCCCGGTACACTTCAGAATTCATCCGGCTACTCTTGTCTGCTGTTATGTCATCAATAAACACAAGTGACCCAGTGCCATTGAAAGCCATGCATGCCCATGCCATCACGTTGCCTCCACCATGTTTTACAGAGGATGTGGTGTGCCTTGGATCATGTGCCGTTCCCTTTCTTCTCCACACTTTTTTCTTCCCATCATTCTGGTACAGGTTGATCTTGGTCTCATCTGTCCATAGAATACTTTCCCAGAACTGAGCTGGCTTCATGAGGTGTTTTTCAGCAAATGTAACTCTGGCCTGTCTATTTTTGGAATTGATGAATGGTTTGCATCTAGATGTGAACCCTTTGTATTTACTTTCATGGAGTCTTCTCTTTACTGGTGACTTAGAGACAGATACACCTACTTCACTGAGAGTGTTCTGGACTTCAGTTGATGTTGTGAACGGGTTCTTCTTCACCAAAGAAAGTATGCGGCGATCATCCACCACTGTTGTCATCCGTGGACGCCCAGGCCTTTTTGAGTTCCCAAGCTCACCAGTCAATTCCTTTTTTCTCAGAATGTACCCGACTGTTGATTTTGCTACTCCAAGCATGTCTGCTATCTCTCTGATGGATTTTTTCTTTTTTTTCAGCCTCAGGATGTTCTGCTTCACCTCAATTGAGAGTTCCTTAGACCGCATGTTGTCTGGTCACAGCAACAGCTTCCAAATGCAAAACCACACACCTGTAATCAACCCCAGACCTTTTAACTACTTCATTGATTACAGGTTAATGAGGGAGACGCCTTCAGAGTTAATTGCAACCCTTAGAGTCCCTTGTCCAATTACTTTTGGTCCCTTGAAAAAGAGGAGGCTATGCATTACAGAGCTATGATTCCTAAACCCTTTCTCCGATTTGGATGTGAAAACTCTCATATTGCAGCTGGGAGTGTGCACTTTCAGCCCATATTATATATATATATAATTGTATTTCTGAACATGTTTTTGTAAACAGCTAAAATAACAAAACTTGTGTCACTGTCCAAATATTTCTGGACCTAACTTTACATTACTAATCCTGAGTTACCTCCTGTATTATACTCCAGAGCTGCACTCACTATTTTGCTGGTGCAGTCACTGTGTACATACATTACATTACTGATCCTGAGTTACCTCCTGTATTATACCCCAGAGCTGCACTCACTATTCTGCTGGTGCAGTCACTGTGTACATACATTACATTACTGATCCTGAGTTACCTCCTGTATTATACTCCAGAGCTGCACTCACTATTCTGCTGGTGCAGTCACTGTGTACATACATTACATTACTAATCCTGAGTTACCTCCTGTATTATACTCCAGAGCTGCACTCACTATTTTGCTGGTGCAGTCACTGTGTACATACATTACATTACTGATCCTGAGTTACCTCCTGTATTATACCCCAGAGCTGCACTCACTATTCTGCTGGTGCAGTCACTGTGTACATACATTACATTACTGATCCTGAGTTTCCTCCTGTATTATACTCCAGAGCTGCACTCACTATTCTGCTGGTGCAGTCACTGTGTACATACGTTACATTACTGATACTGAGTTACCTCCTGGATTATACTCCAGAGCTGCACTCACTATTCTGCTGGTGCAGTCACTGTGTACATACATTACTGATCCTGAGTTACATCCTGTATTATACTCCAGAGCTGCACTCACTATTCTGCTGGTGCAGTCACTGTGTACATACATTACTGATCCTGAGTTACATCCTGTATTATACTCCAGAGCTGCACTCACTATTCTGCTGGTGCAGTCACTGTGTACATACATTACATTATTGATCCTGAGTTACATCCTTTATTATACTCCAGAGCTGCACTCACTATTCTGCTGGTGCAGTCACTGTGTACATGCATTACATTACTGATCCTGAGTTACCTCCTGTATTATACTCCAGAGCTGCACTCACTATTCTGCTGGTGCAGTCACTGTGTACATACATTACATTACTGATCCTGAGTTACCTCCTGTATTATACTGCAGAGCTGCACTCACTATTCTGCTGGTGGAGTCATTATGTACATGTAACACCCCGGGGTCGAGGGGGTTTTCACCCGACACGTCGCTGGACCGGGGGAAGCAGATCCTCTGCGTCGTCATGGGTTGGCCTGGCCCAGTTTTGTGACCCCGAGACGTACAGGAGGGGAGGGAAGGCGGTGGACAGGGTGCAGGATGGAGGATGGGGGTGGTAGTGACAGTTTAGGAAAGTCTTTTATGATCGTGATAACATCTGTGGTACGCGGCCAGGGATGGGCCACCGCTTCTCCCTGACCTTGAGTCCCCGGTTCCAGTGGATCGGGGAGCCCCTGGTGCGGTGGTGTCCTGTAAACCCCCTACTGTGACCCGACCCTGGCCCAGTCCCCATTGGGGAGTGTTACTGCATGTATGTTTGAGTGGAAACCAGTACTGACCTTCCCTGGACCCAGGATAAGTACTACACCCTAATGGAGGTGCAGTACCCTGTGGCGCCTGAAGCCTCAGGGGTGCCACATACATACATTACATCCTTAGATTCCGTTGTTACATTTATCTACTTTTCTGGGATTGTCTATAGCTGGGGCCCCCCTGGTAGAAGCAGATGACCCCCGTGGTGGGCTGAGCTCTGCGTCTTGTAGCTCCATCCCGGTTTCGGGTAGACTTGGAGCACTCAGTTGCCACCAGAGTCTGGGATTACCTGGGTTTTTGGTGTTACCGGCACTGGGGTTCTGGGTCCTTAGAGGGGGTAGGCCCTGCGTCTGACTTGTGGGATGACCACATATCCCAGCCCATGGTGCTTGGAAGATCTGAGTGTTGAGTTATGGAAGGGATCTGGAATGTGTCTCGTAAACCAAGAAATTATGAAGATTTCTCAAGCTCCATTATCGTCTAAGTAAAAACCCGAGAACACAGAGGCGCCTCCAGACTCCACCGCCCATCTTTAAAATGTCTTCGAAAACCCATAAACTCCTCCTGACTTAGAACGTTGAGGACTTTTTTTTGTCCTTTTGTTTATTAAAACATCTCAAGTGCTGAAGAAGGATCTTCCAAATTCTCCAAATCATCGCTCCGTGGATTCTGGGCGGTGGCCTGGACCTCCCGAGTGGCTGGAGCATCTCCGAGATTAGCTACTTTTCGGAGGGATTTCTTTGATGGGGATTACGTCTCTTTTCCAATTTGTCCTCTGGGATTATCTTAATGTTTCCGCCTTTGTGTTCCTCGCCAGAAGAGCGGCCTCTAAACAAGCAGAACAAGATCCTCCATTTATGACGAGACATTAGGGCTTAGATCCCGAAGACTCGATGGTCTTTGTCTGCGCTCCACCTCATTTCTGTGTCTTGTCTCGGAACGTTCCTCGCATAATCCCAATCATTTATTAAACCCGACAAGTCAAGATGCCTTCTTACTGAACCTTGAACCTTCCTTCCCTGCCAGGTGTATCCAACCCATAAACAAAGCTCTTCATTTTAGGTTTTTTTGCAAATGTGTCAATAGGAGGTCACTAAAGCAATGCATTTATGTCGTGGTCCATTCAAAGCAGACGATGCTGCTGGTAATTGGGAACGTGTGTGGCTGCTGGAAGCTGCTACATCCATGATGGGCTCCATCACTCTTCATTATTTACTGTGGGGGGAATTGAAAACTCATCTTCTGGCCTCCAGACGATGACAGGACTTTTTTATGGATGTTTTGACTTTACTGTATCATAAATGATGAGTTAAGTCCCCGGAAAGTAGCAGAAGCCTCAATGTCCCTGGTGACTGGAGGGATAAATGTCTCCAATTTCAAAGATCCACAGAAACAAACAATCCCAAGAAGAACAACTCATGACTTACATCTAGAGATGACCGACTGAAACCGCAAACTGCAGTATTATAGCAGTTATATTCTTGTACATAGGGGCAGTATTATAGTAGTTATATTCTTGTATATAGGAGCAGTATTATAGTAGTTATATTCTTGTACATAGGGGCAGTATTATAGCAGTTATATTCTTGTACATAGGGGCAGTATTATAGTAGTTATATTCTTGTACATAGGGGCAGTATTATAGCAGTTATATTCTTGTACATAGGGGCAGTATTATAGCAGTTATATTCTTGTACATAGGGGCAGTATTATAGTAGTTATATTTTTGTACATAGGGGCAGTATTATAGTAGTTATATTCTTGTACATAGAGGGCAGTATTATAGTAGTTATATTCTTGTACATAGAGGCAGTATTATAGTAGTTATATTCTTGTACATAGAGGCAGTATTATAGTAGTTATATTCTTGTACATAGGGGGCAGTATTATAGCAGTTATATTCTTGTACATAGAGGGCAGTATTATAGTAGTTATATTCTTGTACATAGAGGCAGTATTATAGTAGTTATATTTCTGTACATGGGAACAGTATTATAGTAGTTATACTCTTGTACATAGGGGCAGTATTATAATAGTTATATTCTTGTACATAGGGGCAGTATTATAATAGTTATATTCTTCTACATAGGGGGCAGTATTATAGTAGTTATATTCTTGTACATAGGGGGCAGTATTATAGTAGTTATATTCTTGTAGATAGGGGCAGTATTATAGTAGTTATATTGTTGTACATAGGGGCAGTATTATAGTAGTTATATTGTTGTACATAAGGCCAGTATTATAGTAGTTATATTGTTGTACATAGGGGCAGTATTATAGCAGTTATATTCTTGTACATAGGGGGCAGTATTATAGTAGTTACATTCTTGTATATACGGAGCAGTATTATAATAGTTATATTCTTGTACATAGAGGCAGTATTATAGTAGTTATATTTCTGTACATGGGAACAGTATTATAGTAGTTATATTCTTGTATATAGGAGCAGTATTATAGTAGTTATATTGTTGTACATAGGGGCAGTATTATAGTAGTTATATTCTTGTACATAGAGGCAGTATTATAGTAGTTATATTCTTGTACATAGGGGGCAGTATTATAGTAGTTATATTCTTGTACATAGGGGCAGTATTATAGTAGTTATATTCTTGTACATAGGGAGCAGTATTATAGTAGTTATATTCTTGTACATAGGGGACAGTATTATAGCAGTTATATTCTTGTACATAGAGGGCAGTATTATAGTAGTTATATTCTTGTACATAGGGGCAGTATTATAGTAGTTATATTCTTGTACATAGGGGGCAGTATTATAGTAGTTATATTCTTGTACATAGGGGGTAGTATTATAGTAGTTATATTCTTGTACATAGGGGCAGTATTATAGTAGTTATATTCTTGTATATAGGGGGCAGTATTATAGTAGTTATATTCTTGTACATAGGGGCAGTATTATAGTAGTTATATTCTTGTACATAGGGAGCAGTATTATAGTAGTTATATTCTTGTACATAGGGGGCAGTATTATAGTAGTTATATTCCTGTACATAGAGGCAGTATTATAGTAGTTATATTCTTGTACATAGGGGCAGTATTATAGTAGTTATATTCTTGTACATAGGGGCAGTATTATAGTAGTTATATTCTTGTACATAGGGGCAGTATTATAGTAGTTATATTCTTGTACATAGGGAGCAGTATTATAGTAGTTATATTCTTGTACATAGGGGGCAGTATTATAGTAGTTATATTCTTGTATATAGGGGCAGTATTATAGTAGTTATATTCTTGTATATAGGGGCAGTATTATAGTAGTTATATTCTTGTACATAGGGGCAGTATTATAGTAGTTATATTCTTGTACATAGGGAACAGTATTATAGTAGTTATATTCTTGTACATAGGGGGCAGTATTATAGTAGTTATATTCTTGTACATAGGGGGCAGTATTATAGTAGTTATATTCTTGTACATAGAGGCAGTATTATAGTAGTTATATTCTTGTACATAGGGGGCAGTATTATAGTAGTTATATTCTTGTACATAGGGAGCAGTATTATAGTAGTTATATTCTTGTACATAGGGGACAGTATTATAGCAGTTATATTCTTGTACATAGAGGGCAGTATTATAGTAGTTATATTCTTGTACATAGGGGCAGTATTATAGTAGTTATATTCTTGTACATAGGGGGCAGTATTATAGTAGTTATATTCTTGTACATAGGGGGTAGTATTATAGTAGTTATATTCTTGTACATAGGGGCAGTATTATAGTAGTTATATTCTTGTATATAGGGGGCAGTATTATAGTAGTTATATTCTTGTACATAGGGGCAGTATTATAGTAGTTATATTCTTGTACATAGGGAGCAGTATTATAGTAGTTATATTCTTGTACATAGGGGGCAGTATTATAGTAGTTATATTCCTGTACATAGAGGCAGTATTATAGTAGTTATATTCTTGTACATAGGGGCAGTATTATAGTAGTTATATTCTTGTACATAGGGGCAGTATTATAGTAGTTATATTCTTGTACATAGGGGCAGTATTATAGTAGTTATATTCTTGTACATAGGGAGCAGTATTATAGTAGTTATATTCTTGTACATAGGGGGCAGTATTATAGTAGTTATATTCTTGTATATAGGGGCAGTATTATAGTAGTTATATTCTTGTATATAGGGGCAGTATTATAGTAGTTATATTCTTGTACATAGGGGCAGTATTATAGTAGTTATATTCTTGTACATAGGGAACAGTATTATAGTAGTTATATTCTTGTACATAGGGGGCAGTATTATAGTAGTTATATTCTTGTACATAGAGGCAGTATTATAGTAGTTATATTCTTGTACATAGGGGCAGTATTATAGTAGTTATATTCTTGTACATAGGGGCAGTATTATAGTAGTTATATTCCTGTACATAGGAGTTTATATGTTCTCCCCGTGTTTGCGTGGGTTTCCTCCAGGTTCTCCGGTTTCCTCCCACACTCCAAAGACATACAGATAGAGACTTTAGATTGTGAGCCCCAATGGGGACAGTGTTCCTAATGTATGTAAAGCACTGCGGAATATGTTAGCGCTATATAAAAATAAAGATTTTTTTTTGATAGGGGCAGTATTATAATAGTTATATTCTTGTATATAGGAGCAGTATTATAGTAGTTATATTCTTGTACATAGGGGGCAGTATTATAGTAGATATATTCTTGTACATAGGGGCAGTATTATAGTAGTTATATTCTTATACATACTGTAGAGGCAGTATTATAGTGGTTATATTCTTGTACATAGGGGCAGTATTATAGTAGTTATATTCTTGTACATAGGAGCAGTATTATAGTAGTTATATTCTTGTACATAGGGGGCAGTATTATAGTAGTTATATTCTTGTACATAGGGGGCAGTATTATAGTAGTTATATTCTTGTACATAGGGGGCAGTATTATAGTAGTTATATTCTTGTACATAGGGGGCAGTATTATAGTAGTTATATTCTTGTACATAGGGGCAGTTTTATAGTAGTTATATTCTTATATATAGTGGGCAGTATTATAGTAGTTATATTCTTGTACATTGGAGCAGTATTATAGTAGTTATATTCTTGTACATAGGAGGCAGTATTATAGTAGTTATAGTCTTGTACATAGGGGGCAGTATTATAGAAGTTATATTCTTGTACATAGGGGGCAGTATTATAGTAGTTATATTCTTGTACATAGGGGGCAGTATTATAGTAGTTATATTCTTGTACATAGGGGGCAGTATTATAGTAGTTATATTCTTGTACATACTGTAGAGGCAGTATTATAGTGGTTATATTCTTGTACATAGGGGCAGTATTATAGTAGTTATATTCTTGTACATAGGGGCAGTATTATAGTAGTTATATTCTTGTACATAGGGGGTAGTGTTATAGTAGTTATATTCTTGTACATAGGGGCAGTATTATAGTAGTTTTATTCTTGTACATAGGGGGCAGTATTATAGTAGTTATATTCTTGTACATAGGGGCAGTATTATAGTAGTTATATTCTTGTACATAGGGGCAGTATTATAGTAGTTATATTCTTGTACATAGGGGGTAGTGTTATAGTAGTTATATTCTTGTACATAGGGGCAGTATTATAGTAGTTATATTCTTGTACATAGGGGGCAGTATTATAGTAGTTATATTCTTGTACATAGGGAGCAGTATTATAGTAGTTATATTCTTGTACATAGGGGCAGTATTATAGTAGTTATATTCTTGTACATAGGGGGCAGTATTATAGTAGTTATATTCTTGTACATAGGGGGTAGTGTTATAGTAGTTATATTCTTGTACATAGGGGCAGTATTATAGTAGTTATATTCTTGTACATAGGGGGCAGTATTATAGTAGTTATATTCTTGTACATAGGGAGCAGTATTATAGTAGTTATATTCTTGTACATAGGGGCAGTATTATAGTAGTTATATTCTTGTACTTAGGGGGCAGTGTTATAGTAGTTATATTCTTGTACACAGGGATAGTATTATAGTAGTTATATTCTTGTACATAGGGGCAGTATTATAGTAGTTATATTCTTGCACATAGGGGGCAGAATTATAGTAGATATATTCTTGTACATAGGGGGCAGTATTATAGCAGTTATATTCTTGTACATAGAAGCAGTATTATAGTAGTTATATTCTTGTACATAGGGGGCAGTATTATAGCAGTTATATTCTTGTACATAGAAGCAGTATTATAGTAGTTATATTCTTGTACATAGGGGGCAGTATTATAGTAGTTATATTCTTGTACATACTGTAGAGGCAGTATTATAGTGGTTATATTCCTGTACATAGGGGCAGTATTATAGTAGTTATATTCTTGTACATAGGGAGCAGTATTATAGTAGTTATATTCTTGTACATAGGGGCAGTATTATAGTAGTTATATTCTTGTACATAGGGGCAGTATTATAGTAGTTATATTCTTGCACATAGGGGGCAGAATTATAGTAGTTATATTCTTGTACATAGGGGGCAGAATTATAGTAATTATATTCTTGTACAAAGGGGCAGTATTATAGTAGTTATATTCTTGTACATGGGGGCAGTATTATAGTAGTTATATTCTTGTACATAGGGGGCAGTATTATAGTAGTTATATTCCTGTACATAGGGGCAGTATTATAGCAGTTATATTCTTGTACATAGAAGCAGTATTATAGTAGTTATATTCTTGTACACAGGGATAGTATTATAGTAGTTATATTCTTGTACATAGGGGCAGTATTATAGTAGTTATATTCTTGTACATAGGGGGCAGTATTAAAGTAGTTATATTCTTGTACATAGGGGCAGTATTATAGTAGTTACATTCTTGTACATAGGGGGCAGTATTATAGTAGTTATATTCTTGTACATAGAGGCAGTATTATAGTAGTTATATTCTTGTACATAGGAGCAGTATTATAGTAGTTATATTCTTGTACATAGGGGCAGTATTATAGTAGTTAAATTCTTGTACATAGAGGCAGTATTATAGTAGTTATATTTTTGTATATAGGGCGGAGTATTATAGTAGTTGTTTTCTTGTACATAGGAGCAGTATTATAGTAGTTATATTCTTGTACATAGGAGCAGTATTATAGTAGTTATATTCTTGTACATAGAGGGCAGTATTATAGTAGTTATATTCTTGTACATAGGGGCAGTATTATAGTAGATATATTCTTGTACATAGGGGCAATATTATAGTAGTTATATTCTTGTACATAGGGGCAGTATTATAATAGTTATAGTCTTGTACATAGGGGCAGTATTATAATAGTTATATTCTTGTACATAGGGGGCAGTATTATAGTAGTTATATTCTTGCACATAGGGGGCAGTATTATAGTAGTTATATTCTTGTACATAGGGGCAGTATTATAGTAGTTATATTCTTGCACATAGGGGGCAGAATTATAGTAGTTATATTCTTGTACATAGGGGCAGTATTATAGTAGTTATATTCTTGTACATGGGGGCAGTATTATAGTAGTTATATTCTTGTACATAGGGGGCAGTATTATAGTAGTTATATTCTTGTACATAGGGGGCAGTATTATAGCAGTTATATTCTTGTACATAGAAGCAGTATTATAGTAGTTATATTCTTGTACACAGGGATAGTATTATAGTAGTTATATTCTTGTACATAGGGGGCAGTATTATAGTAGTTATATTCTTGTACATAGGGGGCAGTATTAAAGTAGTTATATTCTTGTACATACTGTAGAGGCAGTATTATAGTGGTTATATTCTTGTTCATAGGGGCAGTATTATAGTAATTACATTCTTGTACATAGGGGGCAGTATTATAGTAGTTATATTCTTGTACATAGAGGCAGTATTATAGTAGTTATATTCTTGTACATAGGAGCAGTATTATAGTAGTTATATTCTTGTACATAGGGGCAGTATTATAGTAGTTATATTTTTGTATATAGGGCGGAGTATTATAGTAATTATATTTTTGTACATAGGAGCAGTATTATAGTAGTTATATTCTTGTACATAGGAGCAGTATTATAGTAGTTATATTCTTGTACATAGAGGGCAGTATTATAGTAGTTATATTCTTGTACATAGGGGCAGTATTATAGTAGATATATTCTTGTACATAGGGGCAATATTATAGTAGTTATATTCTTGTACATAGGGGCAGTATTATTATAGTTATAGTCTTGTACATAAGGGTAGTATTATAGTAGTTATATTCTTATACATAGGAGCAGTATTATAGTAGTTATATTCTTGTACATAGGGGCAGTATTATAATAGTTATAGTCTTGTACATAGGGGTAGTATTATAGTAGTTATATTCTTATACATAGGAGCAGAATTATAGTAGTTATATTCTTATACATAGGGGCAGTATTATATTAGTTATATTCTTGTACTTAGGGGCAGTATTATAGTAGTTATATTCTTGTACATAGGGGTAGTATTATAGTAGTTATATTCTTATACATAGGAGCAGTATTATAGTAGTTATATTCTTATACATAGGGGCAGTATTATATTAGTTATATTCTTGTACTTAGGGGCAGTATTATAGTAGTTATGTTCTTGTACATAGGGGCAGTAACCCAAGGCAGAAGAGTCTTTATATTTGCCTAGTGACAGAGACACCCATACACGTCACAGTTATAAATGTATAAAACATTTTATTTTTAATGCTGTAGGGTATATCAAACATATAACAAGGACATACATGAAAAAAGAACCGGAGAGAAATGGTGCTAGAGGGGAGACACCCCACGTATCCCGGAGAAAATTAAGGGAGAACAAGTCTCCAAGGGAACTGATATTATTTCCCTGGTCAACATAATCACCATGTGGATACTGGCCCCTGGGGATAGAGCGTAACCTAATAAAAACCAAGTGGTTTAAAGTATGGCCCAGGGGGAAGGTATCCACTTACCAGGGAAAGATGTCAGCCAGAAGACCGGGGTAGAACGTGGGGACCGACGGGACGTGATGGACTATAAGAACAGACAGGTCTATGGGTTGTGTGGTATGTCACATCCCAGGAAAAAACATCATGCCTCAATGGTGTCAGTCTCAGCCTCATCTATGTCCTCACTGGACGAGGAATCTACATCCGATAAAAATAGGAATCTGAGACCTAACACCAGGGCCACCAATGCACGGAACAAACAAGGCACAGCCTCCGGTGGTGGACGTGGGACTCTTCCTCCAGTTCTGAGGAAAGGGGGAGACTCGCACCTTGAGGTAATCAACCTATCCAAACATGTGCTCACCCCCCCCCCTCAGATTGAGGTCCTTAAATTGGGCCTGTCGTTTGTACCTCAGGCTGATTTTATCCTTTTTTCAGTGATTAAGGATCTTCACTTATTTCTACGGAAGTTGGTGCTACATAAATTGCACCATAAAGCAACTTCTGGTGAACCATCCCTGTCTACCCTTGAGCAGGAAGCGATTGCTACCCTGGAGGAACTGGAGGCGGAGTCCACTCACCATCCATCAGGTAACTTCCCACAACATACCATGCCAAAGTCTACCACATTCCCGCCTTTATCACTGTGTCCTCTCATCCAGATTTTTGGGGAGCTAGTGACTAGAGATATTAGGCGACTCTCCCGGAAGGGGAGTGGTAACAATCTCACTAGACAACAGCAGTCCGCATTGAGAGAGATACAGTCACTTGACAGCGTGGTGGTTAAACCCGCCGACAAAGGCGGGAATGTGGTGATATGGCCAGTGGAGTTGTATGAGATGGAGGCGTGGCGCCAACTCAGAGACCGGGACGCATATGAACCTTTCCACCATAACCCCGTGCGTGGCTATACCGTTGACCTTGAAGAGATACTGTTACGGGCTTTTGAGGAGGGGATTATTCCCAAGAAGATTTATGAGGGCCTCTTAGTCAGGTCGCCAGTGGTTCCAACTTTCTACCTCCTCCCAAAAATTCATAAAATCCCTAAGGTACCTCTGGGGCGTCCCATTGTCTCTGGCATGGGAGGGCTGTGCGGCGTCACTTGCAAATTTATTGAACACTACTTGCACCCACTTGTGGAGACGTTGCCCTCCCATGTCAGGGACACTTCGGACGTCCTTAGGAGGTTGGAGGGTTTAGTCCTAGAGGAGGAGGTATCACTGGTGACCATGGATGTTGAGGCCCTTTATTCTAGTATTGGTCATCGCGATGGACTTGTAGCCACTCAGTTTTATCTGGATGCGAGCAATCTCGATAGGTCCCTGTCCGGTCTGATTATGGAGTTGTTGGAGTTTGTGTTGACGCACAACTTCTTCGTTTTTCGGGACCGGTTCTTCCTCCAGCGGCGCGGTACTGCGATGGGGGCGGCATGCGCGCCATCCTACGCAAACCTCTTTCTTGGTTACTGGGAGAGGGAGGTTTTCGGGGACGGCGTGCCGGCGAGCTCCCATGCGCAGTGCTGGCTCCGCTATATAGACGACATTTTTGTCGTCGGGGGGGAACCGGTTCTGAACTTGAGGACTTTGTGCGTCGACTCAACTCCAATGACTGGAACATCTTACTCACTTATCAGACCAGGCAGAGGACCATCGACTGTCTTGACATCCGGATATCTATTGAACTGAGTGGCGCTGTATCTACCACCTTCTTTCGCAAGTCCACCGCGGTCAATTCCCTCCTCCATGCCACTTCGGGACACCCAAGGTCAACGGTTAATGCAATCCCGACGGGCCAATTTCTGCGCTTGCGCAGATTGTGCTCCTCGGATTGCTCCTTTGAGGCCGAATCAGGGGTTATGAGGGAGAGATTCATCAATAGAGGCTACAGTGGTAGATCTATTAAACGAGGTTACCAGCGGGCCAAATTTTCGAAACGTGACCATTTATTATCTGGGCGGAACACGAGGCTAAAACCAACGGGCCCAGGAGCCAGATTTATTTCTACCTACTGTAGACAATGGGAACAGATAAGGGGTATCCTAACCCAACATTGGGCCATTCTCCAAACGGAATCCTCTTTGCAGGGATACTTGCCCGATCGTCCCATGATGACAGCAAAGAGGGGTAAAAGCCTCAAAGACATGCTTGTGCATAGTCATTATGTGGTAAAGACACCTCCCCTCTTTGACTGTGGACCGCAGCGAGTTGGCTGTTACCCTTGTGGCTGTTGCCGAGGATGTAAAAATATTATTAGAGCCACCACTTTTCACTCCGCCGACGGTCTTAGAGAATTCACAATCCGGGAGTATATTTCTTGCAACACATCTGGCGTAATCTATTACGCCACATGTGGTTGCGAAAAAATATATGTCGGATTGACCTCCCGGGAGCTTCGCATTCGTACAAGGGAGCATGTACGGGATATTCTGGCAGCCAAGGAGGTTACTAATCCAGAATCCCTGAAGACGATCCCCCGTCACTTCAGAGAGGTCCATAATTGTGACCCAATATCTCTGAAGGTTCGGGGGATCGACAGAGTACATCTTGGGATCCGTGGGGGTGATCTTAAAAAACGCCTGGCACAGGTTGAGTGCCGGTGGATTTTCACTCTTGGAACCATGTCCCCTTTTGGACTCAATGAGCGGCTTACCTTTGTTCCTTTTCTGTAGTTTTCCTGTCCTCATCCATGACACAGCCTGTTCCACGGTGGGCTTTTTTTGCCATGGAGGCAATATGAACCCCTCCTCCCCCCCCCCATTTTCCCCCCCACCCCCCCCCCTCCCTTTTATATGGGTGGCGTATGGGCTCGAAAAGTGGGCTCTGGTACTGGGATAAGGCATCTGTACCTACAGTACTACATGGGGTTTTATATGGCTCTCTGACTGTTTTTTGTTTTTCTGCGCAGTGATTTTTGGTCCTCAATTTTAACAGTGGTTTGTCTTATTTTCTAGCTTATATTGATCCATCCCCTGTTATTCCTGCCCTCGTCTCCCCTGCCTCTATACTCCTCTCAGGACATACACCTTGGAAGGAGGTCGAACTCTCCATAAGCTGATTTCTGAATATGGACTCCTTGGCATCGGACTCACTAATAGCATGCATTACAGCTCGTTTCTAATTATATTCATGATGGTTATATATATATCTTGGATGTATTTTGTGTATACTTGTATATGTCTACATGTATATTATATGCATATATTATGGTATGTTATGAGCTTTTTACATGCCCGTATATTCTTGTGTTGCCTCGGTCATGTCTGTGTTTCTTTTCCTCTTCTCCCTCCTCACCTACTGCTAAATGTCCTGATTGATATCTTTCAGCCCGTCCCCTGCAAACCGCGATAAGATTCTCTGCCTGTCCAACCGGCCGGGTTATCGCAGGTCTTTTCCTGTATGGGCGTGCGTTTTGTCTCCTGCTCTATCTGAGTGGGCGGGCCTTATGATGCGCTGTTTTGAAGCACTTGTCTTCCGGGTGCGGCCGCGGTGGCGTCCTTAGCAGCGGAGAACCGGAAGTGTTGGTGACGTCACAGGAAGTTTTCTTCCATCCGATCTCTGCTGCTGATGCTTCACCGCGGCGTCAC
This sequence comes from Anomaloglossus baeobatrachus, assembly GCF_048569485.1. Lineage (NCBI taxonomy): Eukaryota > Metazoa > Chordata > Amphibia > Anura > Aromobatidae > Anomaloglossus > Anomaloglossus baeobatrachus. The sequence continues at coordinate 782,815,913 of NC_134354.1, read as the reverse complement.
CCAGCGCGTCACTCACCTGGAGACACTTATGAGGGGGCGTTCTAATGGGGCCGGATACCCTTTATAAAGCCAACACCTTGCACTATTTTTTACCTGTCCCCCGACAAAGCACATTCAGCGAAACACGTGTTGGGACGTCGGTCCCCACGTTCTACCCCGGTCTTCTGGCTGACATCTTTCCCTGGTAAGTGGATACCTTCCCCCTGGGCCATACTTTAAACCACTTGGTTTTTATTAGGTTACGCTCTATCCCCAGGGGCCAGTATCCACATGGTGATTATGTTGACCAGGGAAATAATATCAGTTCCCTTGGAGACTTGTTCTCCCTTAATTTTCTCCGGGATACGTGGGGTGTCTCCCCTCTAGCACCATTTCTCTCCGGTTCTTTTTTCATGTATGTCCTTGTTATATGTTTGATATACGGTACCCTACAGCATTAAAAATAAAATGTTTTATACATTTATAACTGTGACGTGTAGGGGTGTCTCTATCACTAGGCAAATATAAAGACTCTTCTGCCTTGGGTTATTGCTATTTGAGTTGTTGCCTTAATATATTATTTATGTGGCCCTTTTATGTTTATATAGGGGCAGTATTATAGTAGTTATATTCTTGTACATAGGGGCAGTATTATAGTAGTTATATTCTTGTACATAGGGGGCAGTATTATAGTAGTTATATTCTTGTACATAGGGACAGTATTATAGTAGTTATATTCTTGTACATAGGGGGCAGTATTATAGTAGTTATATTCTTGTACATAGGGGGCAGTATTATAGTAGTTATATTCTTGTACATAGGGGCAGTATTACAGTAGTTATATTCTTGTACATAGGGGGCAGTATTATAGTAGTTATATTCTTGTACATAGGGGCAGTATTATAGTAGTTATATTCTTGTACATAGGGGCAGTATTATAGTAGTTATATTCTTGTACATAGGGGCAGTATTATAGTAGTTATATTCTTGTACATAGGGGCAGTATTATAGTAGTTATATTCTTGTACATAGGGGCAGTATTATAGTAGTTATATTCTTGTACATAGGGGCAGTATTATAGTAGTTATATTCTTGTACATAGGGGCAGTATTATAGTAGTTATGATCTTGTACATAGGGGCAGTATTATAGTAGTTATATTCTTGTACATAGGGGGCAGTATTATAGTAGTTATATTCTTGTACATAGGGGGCAGTATTATAGTAGTTATATTCTTGTACATAGGAGCAGTATTATAGTAGTTATATTCTTGTACATAGGGGGCAGTATTATAGTAGTTATATTCTTGTACATAGGGGGCAGTATTATAGTAGTTATATTCTTGTACATAGGAGCAGTATTATAGTAGTTATATTCTTGTACATAGGGGGCAGTATTATAGTAGTTATATTCTTGTACATAGGGGCAGTATTATAGTAGTTATATTCTTGTACATAGGGGGCAGTATTATAGTAGTTATATTCTTGTACATAGGGGCAAGTATTATAGTAGTTATATTCTTGTACATAGGGGGAAGTATTATAGTAGTTATATTCTTGTACATAGGGGCAAGTATTATAGTAGTTATATTCTTGTACATAGGGGCAAGTATTATAGTAGTTATATTCTTGTACATAGGGGGCAGTATTATAGTAGTTATATTCTTGTACATAGGGGCAAGTATTATAGTAGTTATATTCTTGTACATAGGGGGCAGTATTATAGTAGTTATATTCTTGTACATAGGGGCAGTATTATAATAGTTATATTCTTGTATATAGGGGCAGTATTATAGTAGTTATGATCTTGTACATAGGGACAGTATTATAATAGTTATATTCTTGTACATAGGGGCAGTATTATAGTGGTTATATTCTTGTACATAGGGGCAGTATTATAGTGGTTATATTTTTGTACATAGGGGCAGTATTATAGTAGTTATATTCTTGTACATAGGGGCAGTATTATAGTAGTTATATTCTTGTACATAGGGGGCAGTATTATAGTAGTTATATTCTTGTACATAGGGGCAGTATTATAGTAGTTATATTCTTGTACATAGGGGCAGTATTATAGTAGTTATATTCTTGTACATAGGGGCAGTATTATAGTAGTTATGATCTTGTACATAGGGGCAGTATTATAGTAGTTATATTCTTGTACATAGGGGGCAGTATTATAGTATAGTATTTTTGCATATACAGGGCTTTATTATGATACATTATATTCTTGTATATTCTTGTATTTAGGGTTTATACTGTGACATTCCTATTCTGGGGCTGGTAGCTTTATGTACATCGGGTACTTTATGTGGGCCGTTTGGTGTATGAATTACATTTCTGATATAATGGTGACTCTTCCTTTCATCTGGATGTTTTATTGCGCCGTCATTTACATTTTTCAGGATGTGGTGTTATAAATTAGACTCTTCTGTACATTAGACCCCCTGGAAATAAAGTACTCACCATAAATGACCCCATGTGTCCACCAGGGCTGGATTTACAGCTTCTTTCTTGACAGCCATTTATAGATCATATGTAATTTTCACATCTGAAAATTATTACTAAACTGCCAAGTCTAAACATTCCGGACAATAAGAACTTTTTTTGTTAAAGCTTCTCGCGTCTCCTGTAGGCAATTTTAGTGCATTTATGAGATATCAGGTTGTAGGGGAAAAACTGTGGCATCTTTAATTATGTATCAATATTATCTAATTCTTAGAGAATGCAAACATAAACGGAAGAGTCTTAAAATGCAGCAAATTTATCCCATTGGTTAATACTATTTGTTAAAGCAAAAAAATGGACAGGTTAGGATTGGGCAGTTTTTGCTCCTATTTTATCCGCTTTTCCCCCCCGTTTATTCTGTTTTTTTATTTTATTCAACTGTTTTACGGTTCTAGAGAAATTAGTCTTTATATTTAGTGCTGAGTTTTATAGTCTTTACCAAGTGGGCGGTGCTGACAGGTTAATTATGCAAAGCAGCTGAAGACACGCCCCCGAGGATCCTGTAAAAGTAAAATTAAATGCAAAAGCAAAATAAAAATATTTCCAGAACCGTGTAACTACTTTACAAGAAATAAAAAATGAAAAACTCAAAAGAAGGTTCTTCCAAACATTGCCTGTCATGGCAGAATCTGGATCTATGTAGACTACAGATTCTGGCACTCTGTCTGCTAACTTCTCTGATTTGTGTTGATCAGCACAGGTCAGACTCGGGCAATGACACACAGACATAGGCAGGCTAGCAAGAGTTAATCTCTGCTGGGCTGCTTGATGGTGTCCTTTGATCACATGCTGTGTGGGAGCAGTCACATTCACTCCCCTTCTATATATGCTGGCTGGACATTTCCATTAACTCCAGCTATAGCTTCTCTATACTGGTATGGTGAGGTGTTGTAATCCAGACTGCTGGCTGGACTATTCCATTAATGCCAGCTATAGCTTCTCTATACTGGTCTGGTGAGGTGTTGTGATCCAGACTGCTGGCTGCACATTTCCATTAATGCCAGCTATAGCTTCTCTATACTGGTCTGGTGAGGTGTTGTGGTCCTGACTGCTGGCTGGACATTTCCTTTAATGACAGCTATAGCTTCTCTATACTGGTCTGGTGAGGTGTTGTGGTCCTGACTGCTGGCTGGACATTTCCTTTAATGCCAGCTATAGCTTCTCTATACTGGTCTGGTGAGGTGTTGTGATCCAGACTGCTGGCAGGATATTTCCATTAATGCCAGCTATAGCTTCTCTATACTGGTCTGGTGAGGTGTGATCCAGACTGCTGGCAGGATATTTCCATTAATGCCAGCTATAGCTTCTCTATACTGGTCTAGTGAGGTGTTGTGATACAGACAGCTGGCAGGATATTTCCATTAATGCCAGCTATAGCTTCTCTATACTGGTCTGGGGAGGTGTTGTGATCCAGACTGCTGGCTGGACATTTCCATTAATGCCAGCTATAGCTTCTCTATACTGGTCTGGTGAGGTGTTGTGATCCACACTGCTGGCTGCACATTTCTATTAATGCCAGCTATAGCTTCTCTATACTGGTCTGGTGAGGTGTTGTGATCCACACTGCTGGCTGCACATTTCTATTAATGCCAGCTATAGCTTCTCTATACTGGTCTGGTGAGGTGTTGTGATCCACACTGCTGGCTGCACATTTCTATTAGTGCCAGCTATAGCTTCTCTATACTGGTCTGGTGAGGTGTTGTGATCCACACTGCCAACTGGACATTTCCATTAATGCCAGCTATAGCTTCTCTATACTGGTCTGGGGAGGTGTTGTGATCCAGACTGCTGGCTGGACATTTGCATTAATGCCAGCTATAGCTTCTCTATACTGGTCTGGTGAGGTGGTGTGATCCAGACAGCTGGCTGGACATTTCCTTTAATGCCAGCTATAGCTTCTCTATACTGGTCTGGTGAGGTGTTGCAATACTGACTGCTGGCTGGACATTTCCATTAATGCCAGCTATAGCTTCTCTATACTGGTCTGGTGAGGTGTTGCAATACTGACTGCTGGCTGGACATTTCCATTAATGCCAGCTATAGCTTCTCTATACTGGTCTGGTGAGGTGTTGCAATACTGACTGCTGGCTGGACATTTCCTTTAATGCCAGCTATAGCTTCTCTATACTGGTATGGTGAGGTGTTGCAATACTGACTGCTGGCTGGACATTTCCATTAATGCCAGCTATAGCTTCTCTATACTGGTCTGGTGAGGTGTTGTGATCCAGACTGCTGGCTGCACATTTCCTTTAATGCCAGCTATAGCTTCTCTATACTGGTGTGGTGAGGTGTTGTGATCCAGACTGCTGGCTGGACTATTATTATTATTATTATTATTTATTATTATAGCGCCATTTATTCCATGGCGCTTTACAAGTGAAAGAGGGTATACGTACAACAATCATTAACAGTACAAGACAGACTGGTATAGGAGGAGAGAGGACCCTGCCCGCGAGGGCTCACAGTCTACAGGGAATGGGTGATGGTACAATAGGTGAGGACAGAGCTGGTTGCGCAGTGGTCTACTGGGCTGAAGGCTATTGTAGGTTGTAGGCTTGTTGGAAGAGGTGGGTCTTGAGGTTCCTCTTGAAGCTTTCCACGGTCGTGGAGAGTCTGATGTGCTGAGGTAGAGCGTTCCAGAGTATGGGGGATGCACGGGAGAAATCTTGTACACGATTGTGGGAAGAGGAGATAAGAGAGGAGCAGAGAAGGAGATCTTGTGAGGATCTAAGGTTGCGTGCAGGTAGGTACCGGGAGACTAGGTCACAGATGTAGGGAGGAGACAGGTTGTGCATGGCTTTGTATGTCATGGTTAATGTTTTGAACTGGAGTCGTTGGGCGATGGGAAGCCAGTGAAGGGATTGGCAGAGTGGCGAGGCTGGGGAGTAGCGAGGGGAGAGGTGGATTAAGCGGGCTGCAGAGTTTAGGATAGATTGGAGGGGTGCAAGAGTGTTGGAAGGGAGGCCAGAGAGCAGGAGGTTGCAGTAGTCGAGGCGGGAGATGATGAGGGCATGCACTAATGTTTTTGCAGATTCTTGGTTAAGAAAAGCACGGATCCGGGAGATATTTTTGAGTTGTAATCGGCATGAGGTGAAGAGGGCTTGGATGTGTGGCTTGAAGGATAGAGCAGAGTCGAGGGTCACTCCAAGGCAACGAGCTTGTGAGACTGGGGAGAGTGAGCAACCATCAAGTGTGATGGAAAGGCTTGTTGGAGGAGATGAGTGAGGAGGAGGAAAGACAATAAACTCTGTTTTGTCCATGTTAAGTTTTAGGAATCGCGCCGAGAAGAAGGATGAAATAGCAGACAGACATTGTGGAATTTTGGTTAGTAGGGAGGTAATGTCAGGTCCAGAGAGGTAGATCTGTGTGTCATCGGCATAGAGATGATACTGGAAGCCGTGGGACTCTATGAGCTGTCCCAAGCCGAAGGTATAGATGGAGAACGACTATTATGCCAGCTATAGCTTCTCTATACTGGTCTGGGGAGGTGTTGTGATCCAGACTGCTGGCTGGACATTTCCATTAATGCCAGCTATAGCTTCTCTATACTGGTGTGGTGAGGTGTTGTGATCCAGACTGCTGGCTGGACATTTCCTTTAATGCCAGCTATAGCTTCTCTATACTGGTCTGGCAAGGTGTTGTGATCCAGACTGCTGGATCTGTAATTCATAGGCAGGTAAGCAAGAGTTAATCCCTGCTGGGCTGCTTGTTAGTAAATTTGGTCACATGCCGTGGGAGAGCCAGTCACATTAGATGCTGGCTGGATTTTTTGTTTAATGCCAGCTATAGCTTCCTTTTATACTGGTCTGGTGAGGTCTTATGATCCAGACTTACTGGTGGTTGTAGTATTTTGTTGCTGTGAATTGTTGTGGTGTTAACCCTTGCCCTTTTGTTGCTGCCTTCCTGCTCTTGCTTTTATCCCTAGTTTCTTACTGTTTGTTCCTGAGTGTTTGCAGTGTGTCTGAGTTTTAGTTTCTCCCTGTTTGTTTAATCTATGTTGCCATCACACTCCTGCACCTTCCGTTCCTAGGGGGAACAGAGTAGTTCTGGTCAGGAGACTCCGGCATCTCCACCATTAGGGGTAACCCTGAGGACAGGGACAGCCTAGGGTCCCTTAGCATGAGGGACAGAATAGGAGCCCCCGTCCCTTGCTATCCTGAGGTCACATCATGACAGGGGAGCACCAGGAATAAAATTAAAATAACAACCACTGGACACTTATGTCTTGATGTTATGTCTTCTTTTAATCTCTCACCTCCTTACACCGTCCGGTCACAGAATTCTGCTGCATTTAAGCTTTATAAATTCTTCCCATTGTGTTTATTATGTTTTATAATGATGCAGGGTTTTATGCTGTGTTTTATTTTTTTTAACTTCCCTGCTGGTGACCATATTAGATACATACACACCGCCATCTTCCATTATCAGCTCAGGCTGCACGGCAGGGTGTGTGCGCTGTATAATAGCTGAATGGGCGGCAATGGACATGAAAGTATCCACAGGATAATACAGGAAGGATTCAGTACAACTCTGCTGCGCATGACATGACTCTGCACTGTCCCAGTCTATACAGCAAAGCTGCAGAAAGCAGCACGTGCCAGCTTCTCTGTGTCCCCTAGTGGCCAACGTAGGAACTACACAATGTTTTACACAAATATCTGCGTATTAAATAAAAAATAATCCAAAAATGGAATGAAGAATATAAGTGTAACATAAAAAGCACGAGTGAAAACTGTATTATTTTGATGACACATTCTCATTCTCTGAGAGTTTAATGGCAATCGCAGGTGAGGCTCCGTCTGCAGCTTTCCCCGTCACATCTCTGGGGGAACGGCCATCACCCATCCATTCCCGGAGCAGGTATTCATCTACAGGCACTTTTCCGACTAATATCTTCTATTCTTTTCAGCAGCCATAAAGCAGATCTCCAGCCGTACTATGTACCCCCACATTGCAAGATGGAAATGTGAATAATACAGATATCCTCTCCTACCGGCAAAAATGGCAAAAAAGTACTCTTGTCTAATAAGAACAATGAATAAAGATGATTTTTTAAAAATATTATTATATTATTATTATTATTATTATTATTATTTGTTTTATTAAATATTCTAACTGGAATACTACTACTACTACTACTACTACTACTACTAATTAATAATAATACATTTATTAAATATTACAAGAGCCAGTATTTTATTACATTATATGTATTACATTAACATATTAATTGCATTAATATTAGATTATTATTATTTAGTATACATTTATTGCATTTTTATTAGTGATATATTAGTCATTAGTCATATTTTTTTATTGCATTTATCAGAATTCTATTAGTCAAATGTTGCTTTTTTTATTACATTACCATATAATTAATTATGATTTATTTTTGTTAATTCATTTTTTTATTTACTAAACATTTATTCATATTACTATTTTATTACATTAGCATTAGTGTCATAATGATGATTATTGTAAATATTAAGTATTTTTGATACATTATTATTAATGTATTTATTACATTATTATTATTATTATTATTGTTATTTTAGGATAATTCTTCTTCTTCTTCTTCTTCTTCTTCTTCTTCTTCTTCTTCTTCTTCTTCTTCTTCTTCATAATAATAATAATAATAATAATCCTAAAATAACAATAATTATAATGTAATAATACATGATAATCTGACACAATATACAAAATAATCTAATAAATACATTATATAATAATAATAACAATAATAATAATAATAATAATAATATTACTACTATATTGTCCTGTATTTATTAGTGTTATTTTATTATTATTTTATTATCATTTTTTATGTTGGTAGATTCTATTGCGTTACTGTTGTTATTTTATTGTTACAATAATAATAATAATAATAATAATAATAATAATATTATTAAAGTAACAAAATAACAGTAACACAATAGAATCTACCAACATAAAAAATGATAGTAAAATAATAAAATAACACTAATAAATAAATACAGAACAATATATTATTATTATTATTATTATTATTATTAAATATTAGATTATTTTGTATATTGTGTCAGATTATCATGTATTATTACATTATAATTATTGTTGTTTTAGGAATAGTATTGTTAATATTATTATTTATTCTTATTACTATTTTATTACATTAGCATTAATGTAATAATGATGATTATTGTAAATATTAAATATTTTTGTTACATTATTATATAATGTATTTATTACCTTATTATTATTGTTATTTTAGGATAATTCTTCTTCTTCTCAATAATAATAATAATAATAATAATAATATAATGTTATTATTATTATTCTATTATTATATAATATATTTATTAGATTATTTTGTATATTGTGTCAGATTATCATGTATTATTACATTATAATTATTGTTATTTTAGGATTATTATTGTTAATATTATTTATTCATATTACTATATTATTACATTAGCATTAGTGTAATAATGATGATTATTGTAAATATTAAGTATTTTTGTTACATTATTATTATATAATGTATTTATTACATTATTATTATTTTTATTATTGTTATTGTTAGGATAATTCTTCTTAATAATAATAATAATAATGTAATTATTATTATTCTATTATTATATAATATATTTATTAGATTATTTTTTATATTGTGCCAGATTATCATGTATTATTACATTAGAATTGTTTTATTATTATTATAATTATTATTATTTTATCAATAATTATTACATTAAAATTAAATTGTGATTACATTTCTATTTTTGTCATACTTTTATTACATAGTTATTGCTATTTTATGTTATAGTAATAATTATAATGATAATATCAGTAATCTATATTGTATTTATTGCATTATTTTTATTATCTATACACTACAGTTTGGGGTCACTTAGATATTTCCTTATTTTTTAAAGAAAACCACATTTTTTTTCAATGAAGCTAACATTAAATTAAACAGAAATCCCCTCTATACATTGTTATGTGGTAAATGACTATTCTAGCTGGAAACGTCTGGTGTTAATACAATATCTACATAGGTGTATAGAGGCCCATTTCCAACAACCACTACTCCAGTGTTCTAATGGTACATTGTGTTTGCTGTGTTAGAAGGGTAATGGATGTTTAGAAATCTCTTGAAAACCTTTGTGCAAGTATGTTAACACAGCTGAAAACAGTTTTGCTGATTAGAGAAGCTATAAAACGGACCTTCCTTTGAGCTAGTTGAGAATCTGGAGCATTACATTTGTTGTTTCCATTAAACTCTCAAAATGGCCAGAAAAAGAGAACTTTTATGTGAAACTCGACAGTCTGTTCTTGTTCTTAGCAATGAAGGATATTCCATGCGAGAAATTGCCAAGAAACTGAAGACTTCCTACAGCGGTGTGTACTACTGTCACGCTCCCGGTGTCCCAGGCACCGCTCCGTCACCACTGAGCCAGTCACACCTGCGTCACGCCACCGCCCTGTACCCACTGATCCAGCCTCGCCAGCGTTCCACCGCTCCTTCCTCACTGGTCCAGTCCATGCATCCACCGGTCACGCCTGCCATTCCCGCTCATGCTCCCCAGAGTCCTGTTCCTGGTCTCAGGAGTCTGATTCTGACTAATATTCTGTATAGGACCGGGCCGCGCCCACTCACCTGGTCTTATAGCCCCAGCACTGCTGCAGCAGGAAATGACCTGAGGCTGTGCTGAGTATATAAGACTGGCCTCTCCATGTGGGCGGGGCCTGATCATCGCTTGTGTTTCTATGCCTTGTCTAGTGAGCTAAGTGCTCAGGTCTTTGTTCCTGTTTCCTAATACTGCCTTAAAGTACTGTGACCCTAGTGACCTGGTCCTGTCTTTGCTTCCTGATACCTGCACCCGTTCCTGCCACGTTAGTGCTCCAGCTACCGTGTACCCTGCCCTCCAGGTGGGGTGCTCGGTCCAGTGGATCCACCTCCTGGGCCTACCAGTCCTCCCTGGCCCTCACAGTATGATCAGGCCATGGATTCCGCTGGAGCACAGGCCATGGATCCCGCTGGAGCGCAAACATCAGAGCTGGCTGAGCTGCGCCAGGAGCTGGCACAACAGCGTGAAACCCTGAACCGGATGCTGAAATTCCTGGCGTCCGTGGACCACCGGATATATACGCTGCAGACCGCCGCCTCGTCTGAGTCCACACAGCAACCAGTCTCCAGGTCTGAACCAGGTTCCTCCATAGCCTCGCAACTTCGCCTCGCTGCTCCGCCTCGCTACGCAGGGGATCCCAAGTCCTGCCGTGGCTTCCTGAACCAGTGCTCCTTGCACTTCCAGTTGCTCCCGCACTTGTTCACCTCAGACCAGGCTAAAGTGGCGTTCCTTATGTCACACCTGGAAGGCGAAGCCCTGGCCTGGATTAACCCCCTGTGGGAAAATGAGGACCCGATGATCACCGACATCCAGGAGTTCCTGCAAGCTTTCCGAAGTACCTTCGATGAGCCCGGACGAACTACCGCAGTGACCTCTTCGCTTCTCCGGCTACGCCAAGGGACCCTGACCGTCGGCCAATACGCCATCCAGTTCTGCACGCTCGCCTCTGAGCTGGGCTGGAACAATGAGGCCTTGACGGTGGCCTTTTGGGAAGGTCTCTCTGGCCGCATCAAAGACGAACTAGCCGGCCGTGACGTTCCCCGCACCTTGGACGCTTTGATTTCCCTGGCCACTCGGATTGACCTCCGTTTTCAGGAGCGTGCCCAGGAGGTAGTCCGGGAGAAGCGACCACCTCGCCACGTCTTGCCCCCACAGAAACCTACCGCACCCTCGTCCCTGCCTTTCCGCGAATCCTCACCAGAACCCATGCAAGTGGACCGTCTGACCCAAGCCAAGCAACGCCGTGCAGAACGGCTCGCCCGGGGCCTGTGCTTCTATTGCGGAGACGGTTCACATATGCTCCGTTCTTGCCCGGAGAAACCAGGTAGACCCCAGGTCCAAGGGATGGTGGGAACCGCCACCCTTGCCACTGAAATCCCTTTGGTTCCAGTTAAACAGACTGTCCAGGTGACGACAGAGGGGACCCGGTTTTCAGCTGAGGCCCACATCAATTCCGGGGCAGCAGGCAACTTTATTCACCAGGCCACGGTAGACAAATACCAGGTCCCTGTCACCCCGCTGAAGAAGCCTCTCTGGTTCGCCTCCGTAGACGGCAAACCGCTCTACGAACCTGTCCGGTATACCACCGAGCCCGTGAACCTCCAGGTTGGCACTTCGCATACAGAGACCATCGCCTTCTATGTGATCCCGAGGATGGCTCCTGAGCTCCTGCTGGGTCTGCCCTGGCTTCAAATCCATGACCCTGTTATTAGTTGGCGCTCTGGCGCGATTACCCGCTGGAGTCCCTTGTGCCACGAAACCTGCTTGCAGCCTGTTCCTCAGCCCCTGGCACTTGACTCAGTCAAGCTGCAGGATCCTGAAGAAGAGACTACGCTATCCAGTGACGTTCCACCGCCCCAGGTATCCGAGACCTTGATTCCACCATCTTCTGGAGATGTGACTTTGATTTCACCGCCTTCTAGAGTTGAGACTTTGAGTCCAGCGGCTACTAGGGATGAGACTATGACCGATAACCGGTCCGAGACGCCCGATCCGGTCGTCCAGGATTCCAGTCCTGCTTCTGACTGTCCTTCCCTTTCCGTTGCTTCCGTTGCCACTGCTCGAAAATCTTCGGTTAAGCGTGTTGCGGTCCGGAAGGGTGCATGGGGTCAGCCGTCCCTCCTTTCCTTTGCGCTGGGTTACGGTCCGGGGGATCGGTCCAGGGTGCCCCGGGGGTCCTTTGCTCGGAGAGGGGGGCTTCAAGGGGGGGTACTGTCACGCTCCCGGTGTCCCAGGCACCGCTTCGTCACCACTGAGCCAGTCACACCTGCGTCACGCCACCGCCCTGTACCCACTGATCCAGCCTCGCCAGCGTTCCACCGCTCCTTCCTCACTGGTCCAGTCCATGCATCCACCGGTCACGCCTGCCATTCCCGCTCATGCTCCCCAGAGTCCTGTTCCTGGTCTCAGCAGTCTGATTCTGACTAATGTTCTGTATAGGACCGGGCCGCGCCCACTCACCTGGTCTTATAGCCCCAGCACTGCTGCAACAGGAAATGACCTGAGGCTGTGCTGAGTATATAAGACTGGCCTCTCCATGTGGGCGGGGCCTGATCATCGCTTGTGTTTCTATGCCTTGTCTAGTGAGCTAAGTGCTCAGGTCTTTTGTTCCTGTTTCCTATTACTGCCTTAAAGTACGCTGTGACCTTAGTGACCTGGTCCTGTCTTTGCTTCCTGATACCTGCACCCGTTCCTGCCACGTTAGTGCTCCAGCTACCGTGTACCCTGCCCTCCAGGTGGGGTGCTCGGTCCAGTGGATCCACCTCCTGGGCCTACCAGTCTTCCCGGCCCTCACAACTACTCCCTTCAGAGGAGAGCACAAACAGGCTGTAACCAGAGTAGAAAGAGGAGTGGGAGGCCGCGCTGCACAACTGAGCAACAAGACAAGTACATTAGAGGCTCTAGTGTGAGAAATCCACGCCTCACAGGTCCTCAACTGGCAGCTTCATTAAATAGTACCCGCAAAAACGCCAGTGTCACTGTCTACAGTGAAGACTCCGGGATGCCGGCCTTTAGGGCAGAGTGGCAAAGAAAAAGCCATATCTGAGACTGGCTAATAAAAGGAAAAGATTAATATGGGCAAAAGAACACAGACATTGGACAGGGGAAGATTGGAAAAAAGTATTATGGACAGACGAATCGAAGTTTGAGGCGTTTGTATCACACAGAAGAACATTTGTGAGACGCAGAACTACTGAAAAGATGCTGGAAGACTGCCTGACGCCTTCTGTCAAGCATGGTGGAGGTAATGTGATGGTCTGGGGTTGCTTTGGTGCTGGTAAAGTGGGAGATTTGTACAAGGTAAAAGGGATTTTGGATAAGGAAGGCTATCACTCCATTTTTCAACGCCATGCCATACCCTGTGGAGAGCGCTTGATTGGAGCCAATTTCATCCTACAACAGGACAATGACCCAAAGCAACCTCCAAATTATGCATGAACTATTTAGGGAAGAAGCAGCAGCTGGTATCTATCTGTAATGAAGGGGCCCAGTCACCAGATCTCAACCCTATAGAGCTGTTGTGGGTGCAGCTTGACCGTATGGCGCCAAAAAGTGCCCATCAAGCCAATCTAACTTGTGGGGGGGAGCATGGGGGAAATATCTCCAGATTACCTCCGCAAATTAACCCCTAGAATGCCAAAGTTCTGTAAAGCTGGAATTGCTGCAAAGGAGCATTCTGTGCCGAAAGCAGTGTGAGAAGAAGATTATTATTACATGTAACAATCATTATTTCTGACCTCGTCACTGTCTGCACGATATTCTCTATTCATTATGCAACTCATCTGAGAAATAAAAGAATGATTTTTCATGGAAAAGACAAAATTGTCTGGTGACCCCAAACTTTTGAACTGTAGTGTATATATATTATATCATTCAATTATTATTATTATTATTATTATTATTATTATTATGTATTTATTAGATTATTTTTTATATTGTGGCAGATTATTATATATTATTACATTATAATTATTGTTATTTTAGGATAATAATAATTATTATTATTATACTGTTATCAGTCGCTCTGCGTGTTCGGACCCTGAAAAAATGAAATTACCAAAAGGAAACCATACAGAGAGCCATAAAATATAATTTTTATTAGTTTAAGAATAAAAACAAGGTATAGACAAGAGTGATTGAAAGAAACACCAACATGAACAGCAGGGGAGAGATGAGTAAAATAAATGTGCCGGTACAAAGCTATGCATACACAGCACTGCTTATACTGTCAGAAAGGTGAGACAATTGTATGCATAAGCAGGCAGGGTCATAAATAATAGAAGGTACAAGTGACAGTCAGAAATATACCATCACATTAAATCCACAGTGATCAGAGTGATATCTTCAAAATGATCCATAGCAATTACCTAATGGCATCTCCTCCTGCTGGTGCTGGCGTCCGTCCCTACACGTGTTTCAGCATAAAGCCTTCATCAGGGGGCGTGGCGTCAGACCAGCGGAGGTTACGTTATATGCGGCAAACAGCCAATCGGCTGTTAGATGACATCACCAACCGGGATTGATTGGCAGCGCATGCGTCCAGCCAGGGAACCCCCGCGAACACACGGAGCCGCGTCATCCAAGGAGGAAGGACGTGACGCGAGCAGGCTCCGACCATGTGACCAAGCACATGATCGGAGCCCGGTCACGCGACGCCGCCCCTCCAGGATACTGACGCGGCGACCAGTGACCGCCGGAGATCCTGTCAGACGCATGCGCATAATCCCAAGTGGAGAGATCCCGGCTGTGCGCATACACATATTAGAAAAATACATATTAGAAAAATACAATAAGAAAGTAAGAATGAGAAAATCCAAAAGACATCAGTGTAAATAGTCCATAATAAAAAAATATATATATATATATATGGACATAAAATCATGTGCAAATATAAGAGCATATACAGCTATATATAATATGTGAATAAAGTGCGATATGCAATAAAAGAATACAATTATTGAAAAAATAAATAAACAATTGAAATCTAGTGAATAGAAAGTGAAAAAATCCATAAATATATTAGTGTGTATAAAGTACATATACATACACATTTACACATATATGTATACACTAAATAAAAACAAGAAAAACATTCCATATATATGAAATATATAATTATATATATATTCCAAAAGTGATATTGAAGGTTTATGATTTATGAAAAAAATCATGCCACAAAAAGTGCAAATGTGCATATGAAAAATCAGTGTGAGAAGAAGATTATTATTACATGTAACAATCATTATTTCTGACCTCGTCACTGTCTGCACGATATTCTCTATTCATTATGCAACTCATCTGAGAAATAAAAGAATGATTTTTCATGGAAAAGACAAAATTGTCTGGTGACCCCAAACTTTTGAACTGTAGTGTATATATATTATATCATTCAATTATTATTATTATTATTATTATTATTATGTATTTATTAGATTATTTTTTATATTGTGGCAGATTATTATATATTATTACATTATAATTATTGTTATTTTAGGATAATAATAATTATTATTATTATACTGTTATCAGTCGCTCTGCGTGTTCGGACCCTGCTATATACATTGTGTATCTCGTGTTGGCACCATTGTCCCCGCGCGCTGGAGGGGAGGCGTTTGCACGTCCCGCCATTATTTGAGCCTCTGATTTTCATTTTTTCTGACTGAAGAATTTGCCCTTTATTCATTCGAAAGTCATAAATTCTGATTCAATCACTAAGTAAAACATATTTTGGCCCCAGGATTTCGGGGTAATTGCTCCCATTTGAAGCTCAGTTTCGGTGTTTGAAGAAACTACAGATGGCAAAAGTTTCCATCCAGAGACATCAACTCCCAGAGCGAAGGGAAAGCGGAAAAGCATCTCATCCCCTGTACCATCAGGATCCACACACCAGAACATTATGTATCTAATCCTATCCTGTGTGATACTGTCTGCTGAGCTGTGTATCTAATCCTCTCCTGTGTGATACTGTCTGCTGAGCGGTGTATCTAATCCTCTCCTGTGTGATACTGTTTTCTGAGCTGTGTATCTAATCCTCTCCTGTGTGATACTGTCTGCTGAGCTGTGTATCTAATCCTCTCCTGTTTATACTGTCTGCTGAGCTGTGTATCTAATCCTATCCTGTGTAATACTGTCTTCTGAGCTGTGTATCTAATCCTTTCCTGTGTGATACTGTCTGCTGAGCCGTGTATCTAATCCTATCTTGTGATACTGTCTGCTGAGCTGTGTATCTAATCCTATCCTGTGTGATACTGTCTGCTGAGCTGTGTATCTAATCCTCTCCTGTGTGATACTGTCTGCTGAGCTGTGTATCTAATCCTATCTTGTGATACTGTCTGCTGAGCTGTGTATCTAATCCTCTCCTGTGTGATACTGTCTGCTGAGCTGCGTATCTAATCCTATCCTGTCTTATTCTGACTGCTGAGCAGTGTATCTAATCCTATCCTGTGTGATACTGTCTGCTGAGCTGTATATCTAATCCTATCCTGTGTGATACTGTCTGCTGAGCTGTGTATCTAATCCTCTCCTGTGTGATATGTCTGCTGAGCTGTGTATCTAATCCTCTCCTGTGTGATATGTCTGCTGAGCTGGGTATCTAATCCTCTCCTGTGTGATACTGTCTGCTGAGCTGTGTATCTAATCCTATCCTGTGTGATATGTCTGCTGAGCTGTGTATCTAATCCTCTCCTGTGTGATACTGTCTGCTGAGCTGTATATCTAATCCTATCCTGTGTGATACTGTCTGCTGAGCTGTGTATCTAATCCTCTCCTGTGTGATATGTCTGCTGAGCTGTGTATATAATCATCTCCTGTGTGATACTGTCTGCTGAGCTGTGTATCTAATCCTATCCTGTGTGATGCTGTCTGCTGAGCTGTGTATCTAATCCTCTCCTGTGTGATACTGTCTGCTGAGCTGTGTATATAATCATCTCCTGTGTGATACTGTCTGTTGAGCTGTGTATCCAATCCTATACTGTGTGATACTGTCTGCTGAGCTGTGTATCTAATCCTCTCCTGTGTGATACTGTCTGCTGAGCTGTGTATCTAATCCTCTCCTGTGTGATACTGTCTGCTGATCTGTGTATCTAATCCTATCCTGTGTGATACTGTCTGCTGAGCTGTGTATCTAATCCTCTCCTGTGTGATACTATCTGCAGAGCTGTGTATCTAATCTTCTCCTGTGTGATACTGTCTGCTGACCTGTGTATCTAATCCTCTCCTGTGTGATACTGTCTGCAGAGCTGTGTATCTAATCCTCTCCTGTGTGATACTGTCTGCTGAGCTGTGTATCTAATCCTATCCTGTGTGATACTGTCTGCTGAGCTGTGTATCTAATCCCCTCCTGTGTGATACTGTCTGCTGAGCTGTGTATCTAATCCTATCCTGTGTGATACTATCTGCTGAGCTGTGTATCTAATCCTCTTCTGTGTGATACTGTCTGCTGACCTGTGTATCTAATCCTCTCCTGTGTGATACTGTCTCCTGAGCTGTGTATCTAATCTTATCCTGTGTGATACTGTCTGCTGATCTGTGTATCTAATCCTCTCCTGTGTGATACTGTCTGCAGAGCTGTGTATCTAATCCTCTCCTGTGTGATACTGTCTGCTGACCTGTGTATCTAATCCTCTCCTGTGTGATACTGTCTGCTGAGCTGTATATCTAATCCTATCCTGTGTGATACTGTCTGCTGAGCTGTGTATCTAATTCTCTCCTGTGTGATACTGTCTGCTGAGCTGAGTATCTAATCATATCCTGTGTGATGCTGTCTGCTGAGCTGTGTATCTAATCCTATCCTGTGTGATACTGTCTGCAGAGCTGTGTATCTAATCCTATCCTGTGTGATACTGTCTGCTGAGCTGTGTATCTAATCCTCTCCTGTGTGATACTGTCTGCTGAGCTGTGTATCTAATCCTCTCCTGTGTGATACTGTCTGCTGACCTGTGTAATTAAACCTATCCTGTGTGATACTGTCTGCTGAGCTGTGTATCTAATCCTATCCTGTGTGATACTGTCTGCTGAGCTGTGTATCTAATCCTGTCCTGTGTGATACTGTCTGCTGAGCTGTGTATCTAATCCTCTCCTGTGTGATACTGTCTGCTGATCTGTGTATCTAATCCTATCCTGTGTGATACTGTCTGCTGAGCTGTGTATCTAATCCTCTTCTGTCTGATACTGTCTGCAGAGCCGTGTATCTAATCCTCTCCTGTCAGATACTGTCTGCTGAGCTTTGTATCTAATCCTCTCTTGTGTGATACTGTCTGCTGACCTGTGTATCTAATCCTCTCCTGTGTGATACTGTCTGCTGAGCTGTGTATCTAATCCTATCCTGTGTGATACTGTCTGCTGAGCTGTGTATCTAATCCTCTCTTGTGTGATACTGTCTGCTGATCTGTGTATCTAATCCTCTCCTGTGTGATACTGTCTGCTGAGCTGTGTATCTAATCCTCTCCTGTGTGATAGGATTATATACACAGCTCAGCAGACACTATCACACAGGAGAGGATTAGATACACAGCTCAGCAGACAGTATCACACAGGATAGGATTAGATACACAGCTCAGCAGACACTATCACACAGGAGAGAATTAGATGCACAGCTCAGCAGACAGTATCACACAGGATAGGATTAGATACACAGCTCAGCAGACAGTATCACACAGGATAGGATTAGATACACAGCTCAGCAGACAGTATCACACAGGATAGGATTAGATACACAGCTCAGCAGACACTATATTGTGTGATACTGTCTGCTAAGCTGTGCATCTAATCCTCTCCTGTGTGTTACTGTCTGCTGAGCTGTGTATCTAATCCTCTCCTGTGTGATACTGTCTGCTGAGCTGTGCATCTAATCCTTTCCTGTGTGATACTGTCTGCTGAGCTGTGCATCTAATCCTCTCTTGTGTGATACTGTCTGCTGAGCTGTGTATCTAATCATCTCCTGTGTGATACTGTCTGCTGAGCTGTGTGTCTAATCCTCTCCTGTGTGGTACTGTCTGCTGAGCTGTGTATCTAATCCTCTCCTGTGTGATACTGTCTGCTGAGCTGTGTATCTAATCCTATCCTGTGTGATGCTGTTTGCTGAGCTGTGTATCTAATCCTCTCTTGTGTGATACTGTCTGCTGAGCTGTGTATCTAATCCTCTCCTGTGTGATACTGTCTGCTGAGCTGTGTATCTAATCCTCTCATGTGTGATACTGTCTGCTGACCTGTGTATCTAATCCTCTCCTGTGTGATACTGTCTGCTGAGCTGTGTATCTAATCCTCTCCTGTGTGATACTGTCTGCTGAGCTGTGTATCTAATCCTCTCATGTATGATACTGTCTGCTGACCTGTGTATCTAATCCTCTCCTGTGTGATACTGTCTGCTGAGCTGTGTATCTAATCCTCTCCTGTGTGATACTGTCTGCTGAGCTGTGTATCTAATCCTCTCCTGTGTGATACTGTCTGCTGACCTGTGAATCTAATCCTCTCCTGTGTGATACTGTCTGCTGAGCTGTGTATCTAATCCTCTCCTGTGTGATACTGTCTGCTGACCTGTGTATCTAATCCTCTCCTGTGTGATACTGTCTGCTGAGCTGTGTATCTAATCCTCTCCTGTGTGATACTGTCTGCTGAGCTGTGTATCTAATCCTCTCCTGTGTGATACTGTCTGCTGAGCTGTGTATCTAATCCTCTCCTGTGTGATACTGTCTGCTGAGCCGTGTATCTAATCCTATGTACGTATTAATAAAAAACTTTAGAAAACTTTTTGAAAACTTTTCCATTTTGCCCTTTGTGGTGATGTCTCTTGCTGCGGCGGTGGCGGTGTTGAAGGGGGGGCTGGTGTCAGCTGTTGGGGGTCTCCGCTGCTGAACTGTGTCTGCTCCTCAGCATTGACTCGTCAGCGGTGCAGATGTTTCCTGGGATAATGGCGGCACAAGATCCGCCAGTGACAGGCCCACGCTGCTCCGGAGAGGCGGGGTCACTGTGGCGCCCCTGACCTGGTCAGGCACCACTGAGTACTGCACCCATGCTGGGGACAGTACAATACAGGTAATCCAGAAGGCTGACCGAGGTGTGACTACACAGGCGCATAGTAATCAGCTCTCACACATGTACCTATGAGAGGACCCCTGGGGATCCCAGGAGGGGGAAAAGCCTTCACCTTCACTGGAATAGTGGAGGGGGCCAAAAGCCTCCATCTCCTCTCAAGGGGTGTGGTAAGAGAATCTGGTTGCTAGGTGGCGTAGGCAGGCACAAAAGGGAAAAGAGAAGGAGGAGTAAACAGTCTGCAGCAGAGTGTGGAGGAGTGAGGAGCATGGAAGTGGAGCTCAGACAGGAGCAGCAGTGAAGGTCCCAGATGTGAGCCGGTTCAGAGCAGAGTCCAGGGAGCTCCGAGCAGAGCTGACCCCTTCCCCTGGGCTGCTGTAGTCTGACAGCGTCCGCGCAGTGGCTACCGACGGGGGAGAACGGTCACCTAGGAGTGCTACCCGAAACCCATCTCCAGCTAGAGAGAGAGCACAGAGTGGGAAGTAAGGAGACTGCTGGGGAGTACCAGGCCCAAACGGGCGGCAGATCCCGGAGCGGGGATAGATCCACCTTTCCTTGCTAAACCTGCCGGTGTGGGGCCCTCAAAGCCCACACCACAACACCACAAAAGCCGCAGCCACGTAGCCACAGTTAGGGCCCATAGCTCACAGGAGGCAAGCAGCTGGAGTGATCTGGCCCAGGCAACAAGCACACGGCAAACGAAGGGGAGAGAGGCTGCAGCATCTTCCCTGGGTGACCCCCATAGGGACTCAAAGTCGGGGTCACCCCAAACCACCAAGGGCTAAGGAAGGCGAGTTGGTAGTCACCATCAGAAGTCAGCCTGAAGGATACCTGGTTCCCGCCTGGTTCATCCCAGCTACGCCCGGGTTACTCACCCTGCCACCTGAAGTGAGTAAAAACCCTGAAAGACATTCTGCCTGTGTGGAGTTATTCTGCGCCTTGTGGTACTATGCACCTACACAGGGCCCTGGGGCTTGCCTCACTCTCAGGAGGCTATTACAACTAACTGCACCCACCATCAGTCCCAGGCGCCCCTTAACCTGCAGTGGCGGTCCGCACTGACCGCAATTCTGAGAGTGGCGTCACGACAATCCTACAAGAAGGTTTCCTACCTGTGACAAGATCCAGCTACGTGGAGTCCCTGAAGGTAATGCACCGATACAGCACTTGTGGGGCTTCACATCTGGCGTCACGAACAGGATAAGGACTAGACCTGTTCAGACAGGTGACCATGTGCCTGGGCGGTCCGCTTGAAAAATTGGAAGCGCCGCCATATTGCCACCATGAAAAGCGCGCTGAAAAACAACAGCAGCTGGGAGAAGTTACCGCCCACGAAGAGGTGTGGCTACCCAGAGATCCCCTGCAGAGTTCTGACCTCGCTTGTGAAGAGAGCGGAAGCGTTCAGAGACGTCGGGACAGAAAGGAAGCCAGAAGCCTGCTGCTGGGAGAGGAGCTGCTGAAAGAGGCAGAGCGGAAACTGAACAGCTTGCTACTAGAGGCAACGACGAGTCCACTGCTGGGAAATCGTGCAGAAGACGGCGCAGAAGAAATGGCGTCTGACCGCAGAAACCCAGAACCGGGCTCCGCTGCCTGGTGGTATCGGGAGCTGGCCCAGTTCAGCGACCGACTGGAGACCCGGGTCGTGGAGCAGATCAGAGAAGAACGCATGGAACTTCTGGAGATGGCTGCCGCGGTTCAGGCCTATGAAGGGAGAGCCGCGCGCCGAGCGCCAGACCGAGTGGCAACGACTCAGACCCCGATGCTGCCACCGATGGGTGAGTCCAGTATTACCCCTGCCGGCCCGGATGCCCCGACCCCTGCTGCCACGCCCGCGGTCCCTGAAGAGGCGTCCGGCGCGGCGACGCTGAAGCAGGCCGCAGCCACGCCAGGTGCAGCCCGCCAAGCTCAGGCCGCCGCAGCGATGCCCTGCTCGGCCCACCAAGACCCGGTCCCTGCAGCGACGCCCAGTCCGGCCCGCAGAGAACCGGCTGCCACCGCGACCCTCATCCGCGCCGCAGGTGTGACGCTGACCCAGGCCGCCGCCATGCTAGGCCCGGCCCGCCGAGACCCTACCGCAGCAGCAACGCTCGTCCGCGCCGCAAGTGAGGTGCTGAACCAGGCCGCAGCCACGTCCGGTGCGGCCCGCCAAGCTCCGATCGCTGCAGCGACGCCCAGCCCAGCCTGCACAGAGCCCATCGCAGCTGCGACGCCGATCCAAGCTGCGCCAGAAACGCCCATCCAGGCCGCCGCCATGCCAGGCGCGGCCCGCCAAGACCAGGCCGCCGCCATGTCAGGCGCGGCCCGCCAAGATAAGATGGCATCACCATTTACCCCGGCCTGCAAGGCCAGAGCAGACACCGCTCCCCAGTCCAAAGAGGTCCCTGCTGGAAAGCCCACGCTGGGGGAGGACCCCGCATACTGGCAGCTGAAGGCTGACATGGAGGCCAAGTTTCCACAATGGTTGGTGGACCAGTACATACTCCCTCCGCATACCCCCAAGACGACTCCTGCAGCAATCATGCCAAAAAGATCCCTGCCTGGGCCTGCTGAAGAAAGTCCATCCCCAGCACTGCCACCAAAGGAGTGCTCCGAAGAACTAAGGGGGAGGGGAGGCCAGGAAGCTGAGGAGCTGACTCAGGAGCCATCAGCAGTGGATCCATGCCCAGAGCCGGAGATGTTGCCATATTCTCGCTGGGATGAAGAGGAAGATTTATCCAGCAACCTCACCTGGGAGCCTGCCAGCAGTGAAGCAGCCACCCAGCAGAATCCAGTCCGCAAGACACGGCGCCGTAGCAGAACCCAGTCTTTCCCTGCACCGCCATCCCCAGAGCAGAGAGAAATCACGGCCAGAGACTTAGAAGAAAAACGATTCCTGAGAAGAGCCAAAGCACAGGTCAGAGGACCCCTTTGTAGAGGAATTGTGGAAGACTTTAGCCTGAAGTCAGGATACGGGTTCATCGTTGCACCTGGTATCAAAGAAGGCATTTTTGTCAATAGGAGAGACGTCAGAGCTAATTTGCCCAGAGGACATCCTGGAAGGAACCTGAGAATGGGAGACACAGTGCAGTTTACCATGCATCAAGGCGAAAGAGGCTGGTATGCGCTAGATGTAGCACCATGTCCTAAGGAAGAAGAGAGGAAAGACAGCGATAAAGAAAGAAAAGACAAAGAACCTACTGACGAGACTACCACAGATGAAGAAAAAGGTCAAGGAAGCAACAGGTGCCGCAGCCCTACAGGCCCAAGCCCTGGTGAGGAGGAGTCTGCATAAGTTCATGTAAAGTAAAGCAAGTTACCAGTTTGAAAAGTTTGTTTTGCAACGTTTTACAAGTTTAAGAATGTGCCCACATAAACTGATGTGAGAAATGAACCTTAAGGCTATGAACTGGCTATAGCCACAAACTCTCGCAGTGTAAATAGTTACACCAGAGGGCACCACCACCACCAGAGTCAGCCTGTTTAGGGGCTTGGCTCGTCTGCAACCAGGGGGCCCGTCCGTATATAGGGCCTTGGCTTACCTGCAACCAGAGAGCATGCCTGTTTATGGGGCCTGGCTCTCCACCACAAAGAGGGTACCTGGCCAGCACCAACTGTGGAGGCCGCCTCTACATCCTGCCAGAAGAGGCTGAAGGCGCGGATCCACCAGGCCAGCTATACCCTGAAACCACCAGCCCATGAAAGCCGCCTCTACATCCTGCCAGAAGTGGCTGAAGGCGCGGCCAACGTGAGAGGGTTTTGGGTGGGTTAACGGACTTGTGGGTGGAGGGTGGTGATGTATGGTACCTGGTGCTTTTAAAAATGTTTTACCATGTTTTAATGTTTTATGCATTTTAAAATGTTGTCTTGCAGCCCGAGGACGTGCTGGTGATAACTAAGGGGGAATGTGGCGCCCCTGACCTGGTCAGGCACCACTGAGTACTGCACCCATGCTGGGGACAGTACAATACAGGTAATCCAGAAGGCTGACCGAGGTGTGACTACACAGGCGCATAGTGATCAGGTCTCACACATGTACCTATGAGAGGACCCCTGGGGATCCCAGGAGGGGGAAAAGCCTTCACCTTCACTGGAATAGTGGAGGGGGCCAAAAGCCTCCATCTCCTCTCAAGGGGTGTGGTAAGAGAATCTGGTTGCTAGGTGGCGTAGGCAGGCACAAAAGGGAAAAGAGAAGGAGGAGTAAACAGTCTGCAGCAGAGTGTGGAGGAGTGAGGAGCATGGAAGTGGAGCTCAGACAGGAGCAGCAGTGAAGGTCCCAGATGTGAGCAGGTTCAGAGCAGAGTCCAGGGAGCTCCGAGGAGAGCTGACCCCTTCCCCTGGGCTGCTGGAGTCTGACAGCGTCCGCGCAGTGGCTACCAACGGGGGAGAACAGTCACCTAGGAGTGCTACCCGAAACCCATCTCCAGCTAGAGAGAGAGCACAGAGTGGGAAGTAAGGAGACTGCTAGGGAGAACCAGGCCCAAACGGGCGGCAGATCCCGGAGCGGGGATAGATCCACCTTTCCTTGCTAAACCTGCCGGTGTGGGGCCCTCAAAGCCCACACCACAACACCACAAAAGCCGCAGCCACGTAGCCACAGTTAGGGCCCATAGCTCACAGGAGGCAAGCAGCTGGAGTGAGCTGGTCCAGGCCACAAGCAAACGGCAAACGAAGGGGAGTGAGGCTTCAGCAACTTCCCTGGGTGGCCCCCATAGGGACTAAAAGTCGGGGTCACCCCAAACCACCAAGGGCTAAGGAAGGCGAGTTGGTAGTCACCATCAGAAGTCAGCCTGAAGGATACCTGGTTCCCGCCTGGTTCATCCCAGCTACGCCCGGGTTACTCACCCTGCCACCTGAAGTGAGTAAAAACCCTGAAAGACATTCTGCCTGTGTGGAGTTATTCTGCGCCTTGTGGTTCTACACACCTACACAGGGCCCTGGGGCTTGCCTCACTCTCAGGAGGCTATTACAACTAACTGCACCCACCATCAGTCCCAGGCGCCCCTTAACCTGCAGTGGCGGTCCGCACTGACCGCAATTCTGAGAGTGGCGTCACGACAATCCTACAAGAAGGTTTCCTACCTGTGACAAGATCCAGCTACGTGGAGTCCCTGAAGGTAATGCACCGATACAGCACTTGTGGGGCTTCACATCACCAATCTCACGCCACGGGAGGCTGCGGCTGATTATAATCCTTAGGTCGCGCAGAACCAAACAGAAAACATAATAGTAATAGAATTTTTGTAATATTTGGAAAACGTGAAATATTGGAGACCCCGGCCCCCGGGAGCAAGTTCCAACAGGGAATAATAAGCATCTCCATGAGCTGGTGACGAAGCGCAAGCTCTGCAGCCGAGCGGTGCAAACCTGCTATGTGGTGGCAACAAGCAAATGTTATTTTAGCAAAACATCGTAGTGAAACCCGTGACTTTTTGTGCTAAAAAATTGCAAAAAAATTAAAGATAAAAATAAGGAACTTTCCTGATTTAGGAAAAAAATTCCTGAGCCATGTTCCCCATAATGAAGGGTTTGGTGCAAAAAAAGGCAATGAGACCACAAGAAAAAAAACACCAAAAATGCTGATGTGCACTATAGTTGTAGCACCCAGGGGGTCCAGGTCGGGTCTCGTACCTGTTTTACTCGTCACCGGGCTGGTGCGGAGGTCTGGGATGTCGCGGTGGCTTGCCCAGTTTTGTGCCCCAAGGTGTACACCAATAGAAGGGGGATGATGAAGTGGAGGTTGGGAATGTCGTGACGCCACCTGCGGTAACGCGGCCATGGAATAGCCACCGCTGCTGTCCCGTCCTCCGGGGGCTGATGTTAGTAGCAGCCAAGATGGTATCGCTCCCCACAGGTGGAGTGGGCCCCGGTGAGAATGATGAGGAAAGTAGCAATGGTAGGCGCAAGGGTGCGGGGCAGCGGTGCCGGCAAGAACAGACGGACACAGTCTTTGCGGGTTCCACGTGTCTTTACTCACAGTCTTTAAGAAGCCCGGTTGCTGCCGCAGAAGCACTGGTCACCGCTGTGATGGGCCTCGTCAAACCCAGATGCTTTCAGAGGTCAGTCCAGTGCGGTAGTCGGTGGGCCCCTTCCTCCTAGCGCCATGTGTGTTGGATCCCTGTGACTTAAAGCTACTTGGGGACCCTAGTCCGTCTTGAGTGAAAACGTTTGGCCTGTTTTCAGGTGCCGCGGTTCCGCAATGGGACCTGATTCGGATCAGAGCCCTGGATCCTATATGGCACTGTGCTTCAGGCTCTGTGTTGGCCAGGGAGACCTGAAATCTCCCCGTCCCGGCAGATTCTGGAAATCCAACTTGGATAATGATCTTCGCTAGGGTCCTGCACCCTGTGTGGTGCCGGTCCCGAGGAAGCAATGAAGCTCTCCCCTCGGCAACCGTGTGAACTCCTGTGTCCCACCAGAGCCACCGGTGAGACCATCCGCTCCTTTCCTCTGCTCTGGAGACCCTCATTGATGTGTTGGTTCCTCACTCCCCCTGGTGGCTGCTCCACCCCCGGGTCCCTGTCACTAATGGGTGGCTGCTCCCCATGTTTGGCGACTGCCTTATGACCCTACCCTAGCCCGGTTCCCAATGGGTAGGGCAACCTGGTTGTGTATTTGAGTTGTGTAAGTGGTGAAACCGGTACCGACCTCCTCTGGATCCGGGTTGATCACTTCACCTTAAATGAGGTGCAGTACCCCGTGGCGACCGAAGCCTCAGAGGCGCCACATAGTTATGATAGCTCAAGCCACTGAGCTCAAGGATTGACTGCAGCGGTGACATGCACTGTTTTCATGATGGCTCGAGTTGCTGGGCTCAGGGATTGACTGCAGCGGTGACATGCACTGTTTTCATGATAGGTCAAGCTGCTGAGCTCAGGGATTGACTGCAGCGGTGACATGCACTGTAGTCATGACTGCTCGAGCTGCTGAGCTCGAGGATTGACTGCAGCAGTGATGTGCACTGTAGTAATGACGGCACCAGCCGCTGAGCTCAAGGATTGACTGCAGCAGTGATGTGCACTGTAGTAATGACAGCACCAGCCGCTGAGCTCAAGGATTGACTGCAGCGGTGATGTGCACTGTTTTCATGACAGGATGAGCCGCTGAGCTCAGGGATTGACTGCAGTGGTGATGTGCACTGTTTTCATGACAGCACGAGCCGCTGAGCTCAGCAATTGACTGCAGCGGTGATGTGCACTGTTTTCATAATGGCACGAGCCATTGAGCTCAAGGATGACTGCAGCGCTCATGTGCACTGTAGTCATATGACAGCATGAGCCGCTAAGCTCAAGGATTGACTGCAGCGGTGATGTACACTGTTTTCATGACAGCATGAGCCGCTGAGCTCAGGGATTGACTGCAGCGGTGGTGTGCACTGTAGTCATGATAGCATGAACCTCTGAGTTCAGTGATTGACCGCAGCGTTGATGAAATCCTACAGCCGCTATCTTGGTGATATTTTTACTAACTCTTTCAAAAAGTTGAGTTCCAGTCGCAGCAGAGATTATTCCTCCATCTACAAAACAGGTTCCTCCGGGAAACCGACCAACAAGACCCTCAGCCAAGAGCCGGCAATAATTCACCGTCAGCCAGAGCAGAACTCCGACAGCTGCAAAGTCCTCGGTGAACAGCGCCTCTAAATCATTACCGGAGTTTATATCCACCCAGGGAGCGTCATTTACACTGGAACCCCCACCCCTGACATCAGTAATGATGATGTATGGATCTTCTTATTTCCGTGCAGAGTAATGGTGGAAGATCAAAACCTCGGAGATATGAGTGTGCGCCATTAGCCGGCCATTCCCCACAATCAGACAGTCACCTCCAATAATCAGACATGTGTCAGGCTGCGGCCGGCCGCTCGGCACTACAATGGTGTCATGGTGCTGGCCAGAGGAAAGACTCCTTCAATTGCCTGGATTCGTAAATTACTCCAAAATTGTTTCCAGCCCTCCATCAGACACTTGTTGCCTCGGGCTCACCTTATCTCCACTTTGTGGTCAGCCTAATACTGAACAGGTTGTCTAAGAATGCAGATGACTTGTCCCATACATCGGGGCGGATTAATATAGACCGACACCGAAAGCAAACCAAGAACCAACAGATGTCCTCAACAAAAAGAGCAAAAGTGTAACAAAAGCCCTGAATTAAAAAATCAAGCAAAAAGTATTTATTGGGGAAATTAATAGGGATAAAAAAAACCCCCAAAAGATCAAAATGTAAAAAATAAAAATGCATTGTTCCCCTCTCCCAAGCCCTCACCCGTCCCTCCGCAAAGCTTCCTGCCCTGTCAAGTTCTAGGTGTTTCTAGTTCTCCACTAAAATCCTCCTGTTCTCATCTATGTGCCTCTGGTCCTCTTATAGGTGCCTCCAGTTCTTTTGTAGATGCCAATGGTGCTGTTCTTGGTGCCTCTCGGGTGCCTCTGGTCATCTTCCAGGTTCCTACTGTCTTCTTCTAGATGCCTCTGATCGTCTTCTAGATGCCTAGAATCTTCTTTAAGGTTTCTATGGTCCTCTTCTAGGTGACTCCGATCCTCTTTTAGGTGACTCCGGTCATTTTTTTATGTTTATGGTCCTCTTTTGGTGCCTATGATCCTTTTCTAGGTGCCTTGGGTCATCTTCAAAGTTCCTATGGTCCTCTTATAGGTGCTTTCGGCTGTCTTTTAGGTGTTTCTGGTAATCTTCAAGGTTTCAACTGTTCTCTTCTAAGTGTCTTTGATCCTCTGCTAGGTGCTTCCGTTCTTCTATGTGCCACTGATCTTCTTTTAGATGCCTCCGATCATCTTCAAGGTTCCTACGGTCCTCTACTGGGTGCCTCTGTTCCTCTTTTAGGTGCCAACAGTCCTCTTCTATGTGCATCTGATCCTCTTATAGGTGCATCTGATCCTCTTCCAGTTCCTTTGGTCCTCTTCTAGGTACCTCCTGTCATCTTCTATGTTCCTATGGTCCTATTCTAGGTGCCTCTGGTCCTCTTCCAGGTTCTTATGGTCCTCTTCTAGGTGCCTCTGGTCCTCTTCCAGGTGCTTATGGTACTCTCCTTGGTGCCTCTGCTCCTCTTCCAGGTTCTTATGGTCCTCTTGTAGGTGCCTTTAGTCCTCTTCCAGATTCTTATGGTCCTCTTGTAGGTGCCTCTAGTCCTCTTCCAGATTCTTATGGTCCTCTTCTTAGTGCCTCTGTTCCTCTTCCAAGTTCTTATGGTCCTCTTCTAGGTGCCTCTGGTCCTCTTCCAGGTTCTTATGGCCCTCTTCTAGGTGCCTCTGGTCCTCTTCCAGGTTCTTATGGTCCTTTTCTAGGTGCCTCTGGTCCTCTTCCAGGTTCTTATGGTCCTCTTCTAGGTGCCTCTGGTCCACTTCCAGGTTCTTATGGTCCTCTTCTAGGTGCCTCTGGTCCTCTTCCAGGTTCTTATGGTCCTCTTCTAGGGTCCTCTGGTCCTCTTCCAGGTTCATATGGTCCTCTTTTAGGTGCCTCTGTTTCTCATTTGTCTTCACAGTCAACTCTGGCACTGACTACGTCTCACATCATGGTAATGCAAGGCCTAGTCAGTGCTGGAGGTGACCAATGCCTGAGGTAGAAGGGGACACAAGAAACTGGATTAATGCAAGGTCCAGTGTGATGCAAGCTCTGGACACACTGTTGCAGCAACTGTTTCTTGCAAGCTTGAAAGCAATATTATAAGTAGGAAGACGATCAACACTAACCAGTGCATGAGTGGTAACTGTAATGAACTGACCACACTTGAACAGGTCACAATTGTTGGTAACTGGCAGCAATATACTGGGACAGTCTGTGACCTTACTGTTAATGGTGTGGTTGATGCACCAGGTGCTTCCTCAATCCTGCCCGGTCCTTAGTGTTGGTTAGTTCTGCTCACTTGGTTATTTACCTCTGATTCTGTCTGTATTTTACCCTTGGCTGCAACACAAAAATCTGGAAGTCTTTAGGGTTCTGCAGTGAATTAGTTCTTGGGGAGCTCTTCTGATATAATTTGGGCCAGGAGGCCATCAATGTCCTCAGTCTCACGGGTTCTTCTCATGAACTTTAGTCTCTTTCACAAGGGTCCTTGTCCCTGTTACTACTTTTCCAGACTCTCATGCGACATAGCTACGACACAACAGTAAAGGGTGCCAACTGCTCCATCTTGGGCTATTCGGGTACAACCCAACGGTGTGACCTGGAACACACCCTCCACCATGAGTTTCATGGTATTGTGGATGGGCAACGGCTATAATGCCATCATTGTTGTTCTCCGAGATTGTAGTCCCTGGAACAGTCATCAACTGGAGGTGGGAAAGGTAAAGGAACTGTACAATAATTGAGAATATCGTGAGAGATCATTACAGTCAAGATACATCAAGATGAAGAATGAGACCAAGACATTGTCAGAGGAAGGACTGGGAGATCGAAGACCGATTCCAGGTGAAAAATCCAAGGCAAATGTGGAATGGAAGTTGAAATCGGAGACAAGGTCAAGAAGTGGACACTACTTGAGGTAGAGCCGGTGGAGGAAATCTAAGACCACTCTACTCCATTGGAAGTCAAGTATTATCAAAGACAAAAGTTGTGGAACCCTTTAGACTTTGCACTGGGCCCATGATCTTCTTGCCACACCATTGAATGACCACATGGGTCAATGTCAACGATAGTTGAATGATCAATGGTTTTCATGCAATAGAAACTCTGCAGAAGTGACACGTTTCACAATGCGATGCTTATTCAGTCCTACTCGATCACGATCATCGCTGGATCAAGATGACAATTTCCGTAAAAACCGCAGACAAAAACTAAGCGCCTAAGCGAATCATCAGACCTCAACGTGTCCAAATGATCACACAGCGAACGTCACGTTCTGCATTGTCAGACGCGACACCTCGCCCTTTGTGGGCGACATCAATCTGTCATTGGCTCCGACAATAGGGCTCCTCTTGACACAGGCGTCAAATGCAACGAGATAAATTGCATAAAATCTTCTCCTGAATTGGAAATGATTGCACTGAAAGATTTGTGTACATATTTTGCAGATGACTTCCACTGAATGTCCCGAAAAAAAAAGAAAAAAAGGCTGGATAAATAAACTCGTGATTAGCCGCTGGAAATGACTGGTAGCTACGAGCACTCAAACGTGACCGGGGAGCAGCTGAAAAGCAATTATCCGCCTGAAAGTGAGAAAAATAAAAAAAAGAAGGCAGCTGGGAAATCCGGAGGATAATGTAAGGAATGTGTCTTTTTAGGAATTTTAGGAACATGTGTAAAGTTATTTTCTTATGTAATAAAAGCAAGAGCTAAACATTTTCTTTTTTAATAGCTCAAAAAAGTTAAATAATCTCAAACGTAGTATTGCCTGAATACACTGCCTTTATTATTAATAAATAATAAGAAAAAAGTGTAAAATGCATACTGTATATTTAATAGGTACAAATGTATTATGTTGCAAATTAATTTATTAAATCTATTCAATGCACTTGGCAAATCATCAAGATCCGCTGCTGACAGCTCCTTGGGCAATTACCAACCAATGACATCTCAGATGTTCTCGATGGGAGACAAGTACGCAGATGCTGAAGCCATTGGAGACAAGTCTGGAGAAGCTGCAGCCATGAGAGACAAGTCTGGAGATGCTGCAGCCATGAGAGACAAGTCTGGAGAAGCTGCAGCCATGAGAGACAAGTCTGGAGAAGCTGCAGCCATGAGAGACAAGTCTGGAGAAGCTGCAGTTATGGGAGACAAGTCCAGAGATGCTGCAGCCATGAGAGACAAGTCCAGAGATGCTGAAGTCATGGAAGACAAGTTCGGAGTCGCTGCAGCCATGGGGGACAAGTCTGCAGATGCAGCCATGAGGTTCAAGTCCGGAGATGCTGCAAGCCATGAGGGACAAGTCCGGAGATGCTGCAAGCCATGAGGGACAAGTCCGGAGATGCTGCAAGCCATGAGGGACAAGTCCGGAGATGCGGCAAGCCATGAGGGACAAGTCCGGAGATGCAGCAAGCCATGAGGGACAAGTCCGGAGATGCTGCAAGCCATGAGGGACAAGTCCGGAGATGCTGCAAGCCATGAGGGAAAAGTCCGGAGATGCTGCAAGCCATGAGGGACAAGTCCGGAGATGCTGCAAGCCATGAGGGACAAGTCCGGAGATGCTGCAAGCCATGAGGGACAAGTCCAGAGATGCTGCAAGCCATGAGGGACAAGTCCGGAGATGCTGCAAGCCATGAGGGACAAGTCCGGAGATGCTGCAAGCCATGAGGGACAAGTCCGGAGATGCTGCAAGCCATGAGGGACAAGTCCGGAGATGCTGCAAGCCATGAGGGACAAGTCCGGAGATGCTGCAGCAATGTGAGACAAGTTTAGAGTTGTTGCATCCATAGGGAACAAGTCTGCAGATGCAGCCATGGGGGACAAGTCTGGAGATGCTGCAGCCATAGAAGACAAGTCCAGAGTTTCAACAGCCATGGGAGACAAGTCCGGAGATGCTGCAGCTATGGTAGACAAGTACAAAGATGCTGCAGCCATGGGGGTAAAGTCTGGAGACTCTGTAGCCACAAGTAAATAGTCACTTCATCCATGAGAAACTAATCCAGAGATGCTGCAGCCATGGGATACAAGTCTGAAGATGCTGAGACATGCTGCAGTCATAGGAGACAAGTCCAGAGTCTTTGCAGCCATGGGGGAGAAATCTGGAGATGCTGCAGCCATTGAAGACTAGACCAAAGATGCTGAATTCATGAGAAACATTACAGCGGTTACGTTTTGATTTTTAAATTACCATGTCAATATTTTTTACCCCCAATTCAGCGGGAAAATTCAAATTGACCCAGGAGGAGTTCTCACCTTTTCTTAGCCCTTTCCCGTGCCCGCTGATCCTCTTCTCTATCGTCTTTCTTCTGTTTTCCTTCTAGCTGTTATTTTGCTGGATTCACCTGAAGCAAATTGCAAAAAAAAAAAAAAAAATCTAAAATTCTCGTGAATCCGATTTTTTTTTTTGTAAAACTTCTGATTCACCAATAACTACTATATGTAATAATGAAAGACATTCAAACATAACAAAAATGTAAAAACAAAAAGTTAATAATTTACTTTGTTCTTTTGTCATCTTTTTTATACTTTGATTATGTATACAGTATATAGTACACTACTCTGCAGATATCTGTACAGGGAGCCACATGCTTTAAGTCCGCACAGATTACCCCCTGGATGTATCCTTGTACTTCACTTCCTAATTTATGGGGAATAGGTGGATACAATTTTGGAGATATATATATATAAATATCTCTGGACATTTTCAGATGAGTTATATTAAGATTGTGACAAATCTGTGGACCCCGGTGTGCGAGGAGAAAATGTCAATTAAATTATGTGCCTTCCCCAGGGAAGGAGTCGGGGGCCATAAGATGCAATGTCCCGGTGCTGTCCGGAGGGTAATGGAGGCGCGGTGTAAATCTTTCGACATATGGTTGCCATTACATCGAGAATTTAGAGCGTACATTTATCAGCCGTGATGTAAATAGTGTTTATGGGTCACTTTAGGTTCACAAACTTTTCTGAACTTATCTAATTTGTTGAGGCAACGAGTCGGAGAAATGTGAAGAGGACATCACGTCACAATGCTCGGTAGTGTCGCAACCGGAGAAATCGAACAGCAAAAGTTACAGTAAGTAAATAGGTCTTCGCTTGATAGGGTCTAATCTTGTGTCTGTATTTGTTTAGAGGGCCTAGTCTTGGGTCTATATTTGTCTAGATGTTCCATCCTTTGCTCTGTATTCGTTTATGGATTTGGTCTTGGGTCTCTGTTTATTTAGAGGGCCTAGTCTTGGGTCTATATTTGTCTAGATGTTCCATCCTTTGCTCTGTATTTGTTTATGGATTTGGTCTTGGGTCTCTGTTTATTTAGAGGGCCTAGTCTTGGGTCTATATTTGTCTAGATGTTCCATCCTTTGCTCTGTATTTGTTTATGGATTTGGTCTTGGGTCTCTGTTTATTTAGAGGGCCTAGTCTTGGGTCTATATTTGTCTAGATGTTCCATCCTTTGCTCTGTATTTGTTTATGGATTTGGTCTTGGGTCTCTGTTTATTTAGAGGGCCTAGTCTTGGGTCTATATTTGTCTAGATGTTTCATCCTTTGCTCTGTATTTGTTTATGGATTTGGTCTGGGGTCTGGTCTTGAGTCTGTAGGTGTTTTAAGGGACTGGTCTTTGGGGATCTCTACTTGTTTATTGGACTTGTCTTGGGTCTGTTTGTTTAGAGGGTCTTGTCTTGGGTCTGTATTAGGAGATCTAGTCCTGGGTCTGTATTTAGATCTGGACTTGGGTCTGGATTTGTATAGAGGTTCTGGTTTTGGGTTTATATTTGTTTAGATTTTCTTATCTTGAGTCTGTATTAGTTTATAGATCTGGTCTTGGGTCTCTATTTGTTTGCAGGGTCTGGCACTGGATCTGTATCTGTTTTAGAGGATCTGGTTTTGGGTCTGAATCTGTTTACCTTATTTGAGTTTGGGTTCGTATTTTCTCAGAGGGTCTGGTCTTCGCTCTGTATCTGTTTAGATGATTTGATATTGGGTCTAAATTCATTTACCTTAATTGATTTTGGGTTTGTATTTTCTTAGAGGGTCGGGTCTTGGGTGTGTATCTGTTTATAGGATCCTGTCTTCAGTCTGTTTTTGTTTAGAATAGCTGTTCTTGGGTCTGTATTTGTTTAGAGGATCTGGTGTTTGGTCTGTATTTATGCATCTGGTCTAGGAGCCATTACTTGTTTAGATTTTGTGGTCTTGTTTCTATATTTGGTTATGGATCTAGTCTTGTGTCTTCATTTGTTTAGAGGGTCTGTTCTCGGCCTGTATTTATTTTTGTATCTTGTGTCTGTTT
The DNA here is from genome assembly GCF_048569485.1 of Anomaloglossus baeobatrachus. Lineage (NCBI taxonomy): Eukaryota > Metazoa > Chordata > Amphibia > Anura > Aromobatidae > Anomaloglossus > Anomaloglossus baeobatrachus. Next base: position 782,780,962 of record NC_134354.1, on the reverse strand, counting down.
TTGTTTAGAAGAGCTGCTCTTGGGTCAGTATTTGTTTAAAGGTTATGGTCTTGGGTCTGTATCTGTTTAGAGGAACTGGTCTTGGGTCTGATCTGATCGAGTCTGGATTGGTTTAGAGCATATGATCTTGGGTTTGGATTTGTGTAGAGGTTCTGGTCTTTGGTCTGTATGCATTTAGAGGCTGTGGTCTTGGGTCTGTATATGTTTACAGGGTCTGGTCTTGTGTATGTATCTGTTTAGAGGCTCTTGTCTTGGGGTTATATCTGTTTAGAGGTTCTGGTCTTGGGACTGTATTTATGCATCTGGTCTTTGGACCTTTTATTGTTTAGATGTTCTGGTCTTGCATCTATATTTGATTATAGATCTGTTCTTGGGTTCTTTTTTGCGTAGAGGGTCTGCTCTTATTTTTGTATCAAGTCTTGGATCTGTTTTTGTTTCTACTGTAGGTTCTAATCTTGGGTCTGTATTTGCTTTTGGTACTAGTACTGGTCTTGGGTCTGTTTTTATAGCTATATTTTATGATATCGCTATAGAGTCACTGCATGTAAAATGGACAATGGAAAAAGATATATTAACTGCATTTTCCAGTGTTTGATTGTTGCATGTTATGGGGGAAGTTCCCACGTGTAATTCTACACAGACATCAATTAGCAAATGTTTATATATTGAGCAGTGTAGTTTTTTTTTGCAATAGGAGCCGATGGATGATCAACTCCACATCGTACATATACAGACATACCCATTCAAAGTTCATGCACAGGGAAATCCTCCTGACATATAGCTCCGATGGCCACCACTTTTGGTCTAGATGGCTGACGAGTCCTAGAAGCCAAACATTACAACCAATTTCGATCAGAAGGCGACTCCACTGCCTTGGAAAACATAAAAGGCTTTTTTCTCCCTGAGACTAATTTGGAGGGTCTTCTTAGACGCCATGATACTACAGTATATAAGGAAGGGTCTCACATATGGCCGCTCCGAGGGGTCTGATAATGACAGCTGAATGATGGCGAGAAATCTCCACCGTCACCAACTGAATCACAGGATGAAACGCTCAGAGGCCGGTGTTGACATTGGGGTTGTCAGCCGCTGACAGGAGGTTTGTGAACCTTTGTTTTTACAAGATGTTATAGACGCCGGTGACGGGTGACAGCTCCATGTGTAACAGATGAGACGCTCCTGTGATTTTTGTATCAGGAGCAAAATCTGGTTGAGATTAGATTTAATAAAGCTAAAAAATGAATGTGTTCCCTCCCGTAGTTTCTGACAGTGCTCCTCACCCTCACATTGTCAGGGATCAGTGTCCCCAGAAGTCAATGTCACTGTACTACATTGTAACAACTTGTTTTTTTAAGTCCTTCGACAAATATTTTCCCATGTCAGCAAACAAGTGTCAGGCTCCACCCCTTTGTCTATTTACCGTTCCAAGCTTAAAGGGGTTTTCCACTTGAACAAATGTTCCTTTCTATCCTGCTGTGATCTAACGGATAGGAGTAACCTTAGCTGCAGACACACCCTTCTGCAATAATTATCCACTCTTCTCTATGCCGGCTATAGTTCATTCTATACTGTCCACTTTGAAGGAGCCTTTCTCTGGAGAAGCTGAGGTGTTTGTTTCTGTTGCAGCTGAGAAGTCTTCTGCTGGAGATGCCATGTAATGGTTTTTGTTGTGTCTATCTTACCTTCCTCGAGTTGTTTTATTGTAGTCGTGAGACTAGCATCTCGCTGGCCTTCACACTAGTCAGGGTGAGTTTAGGGTCAGCAAGGGCCTAGGCAAATTACGGTGTACGGGGGAAGGACAGTGTTGGTATACGCAACAGATAAGGACTTCTTTGTATGTGTGAAGGAGGACTTTATGCTGATCTAACAGTACATGACGATGTTGTGTAAAGTTTCCTTACTTTCTGTATTGTAAAAAGTCTTTTGTTCTTCCTGGTTTTGCTTTCTTTTCCTGATGCAATGCTGTGTGACTGTTCATATCATTACCTCATGTTCCCTAAGGAGTAAAGAGCTTGTTATCCCACGCAATCTGCTCTGTGAACTTTGTTGTGCAACTGGGAAGCTAGAAGCTGTGCAACGTCAAGAAACGTTAGGGAGTGCAGCGATCAGCTTTAGGTGCTCCTTTCTCCCTAGCGCCAGGGCTGTATCTTGTATTGTTTCCCTGGTTTTCCTTTTGTGTTGCGTCGCTGGCCGAGTCCTCTTGTTCTCGACATGACACAGGCACATAGGCAAAACACTTGGGGGGAGGAAAAAAGACGTACTTTGCATGCGCTGTACATGAGTCACACCATGGATCAAAAAAATAGAGCAATGTGCATGCCCCAAATCCAAAAATATAGCGGAGACTAACAGATGTCACTCAAGTCCATGTGGGTTACAGGGAATAATGTGGAGAATCGATGCACTTGCTAGAAATTGGAATGCCCTTGCTGCATTTGCGTTCTCACTTGTATAACTTGTACAAAACATAAAAGTTTATTTTCACAGTTATCCTAAATTAATTAGAGTCCAGCTGATGGCTAAGGTGTAAACTCGGGGATTGGCACCTGTCTGAGTCTGTAAGGGAGCTCGGCAGCCGCACCTTCCTCCGTGCAGGTTTATGATCATCGCATTGTCTACATATAGGTGTTATGCATTATTGTATCCTGTCTGTGATGATAATGACGTGAATAAAGGACCGGCGCTCCAAATTTTCTAAAGTTTATAAGGATTTATTCCATATAAGCAAAATACAGGCGTAAATTACGCATTTCGGCTAGTAGTGAGCCTTTTTTCCCAACACAAAAGGCCCCATGTACGTCTCCACAGCCAGTCCCATGTAAGTCACCACAGCCTACCCCTGTATGTGCCCACAGCCAGTCCCATGTATGTCACCACAGCCAGTCCCATGTATGTCACCACAGCCAGCCCCTCATATGTCCTCCCCAGCCTACCCCATGTATGTCCCCACAGCCAGCCCCTTGTATGTACTCAACAGCCTACCCCTGTATTTGCCCACAGCCAGCCCCTCATATGTCCTCCCCAGCCTACCCCATGTATGTCCCCACAGCCAGCCCCTTATATGTCCCCACAGCCAGCCCCTGTATGTCCCCACAGCCAGCATGTTGTATGTCCCACAGCCAGCCCCATGTATGTCCCCACAGCCAGCCCCTTGTATGTATTCAACAGCCTACCCCTGTATGTGCCCACAGCCAGCCCCTCATTTGTCCTCCCCAGCCTACCCCATGTAAGTCACCACAGCCAGTCCCATGTATGTCACCACAGCCTACCCCTGTATGTCCCCACAGCCAGCACGTTGTATGTCCCACAGCCAGTCCCATGTATGTCACCACAGTCTACCCCTGTATGTACCACAGCCAGCCCCTTGTATGTACTCAACAGCCTGCCCCATGTATGTGCCCACAGCCAGCCTCTCATATGTCCTCCCCAGCCTACCCCATGTATGTCCCCCACAGTCTGCCCCATGTATGTCCCCACAGCCAGCCCCATGTATGTCCCCACAGCCAGCCCCATTTATGTCCCCACAGCCAGTCCCATGTATGTCCCCACAGCCTACCCCTGTATGTGCCCACAGCCAGTCCCATGTATGTCACCACAGCCTACCCCTGTATGTGCCCACAGCCAGCCCCTTGTATGTACTCAACAGCCTACCCCTGTATGTGCCCACAGCCAGCCCCTCATATGTCCTCCCCAGCCTACCCCATGTATGTCCCCACAGCCAGCCCCTTATATGTCCCCACAGCCAGCCCCTGTATGTCCCCACAGCCAGCATGTTGTATGTCCCACAGCCAGCCCCATGTATGTCCCCACAGCCAGCCCCTTGTATGTACTCAACAGCCTACCCCTGTATGTGCCCACAGCCAGCCCCTCATATGTCCTCCCCAGCCTACCCCATGTAAGTCACCACAGCCAGTCCCATGTATGTCACCACAGCCTACCCCTGTATGTCCCCACAGCCAGCACGTTGTATGTCCCACAGCCAGTCCCATGTATGTCACCACAGTCTACCCCTGTATGTACCACAGCCAGCCCCTTGTATGTACTCAACAGCCTGCCCCATGTATGTGCCCACAGCCAGCCCCTCATATGTCCTCCCCAGCCTACCCCATGTATGTCCCCCACAGTCTGCCCCATGTATGTCCCCACAGCCAGCCCCATGTATGTCCCCACAGCCAGCCCCTTGTATGTCCCCACAGCCTGCCCCATGTATGTCACCACAGTCAGCCTCATGTATGTCACCACAGCCAGCCCCATGTATGTCCCCACAGCCAGCCCCTTGTAAGTCCCCACAGCCTGCCCCATGTATGTCACCACAGTCAGCCCCTTGTATGTCCCCACACCCTGCCCCATGTATGTCACCACAGTCAGCCCCATGTATGTCCCCACAGCCAGCACGTCGTATGTCCCCACAGCCAGCCCCATGTATATCCCCACAGCCAGCCCCTTGTATGTATTCAACAGCCTACCCCTGTATGTGCCCAAAGCCAGCCCCTCATATGTCCCCCCCAGCCTGCCCCATGTATGTCCCCACAGCCAGCCCCTTGTATGTCCCCACAGCCAGCCCCTCGTATATCACCACAGCCAGCCCCATATATGTCCTCACAGCCTGCCCCATGTATGTCTCCCATAGCCAGCCCCTCTTTTGTCCTCCAAAGCCAGTCCCTCTAATGTCCCCACAGCCAGTACCATGTATGTCCCCCCAGCCAGCCCCATGTATGTCACCACAGGAAACCCCTCGTATGTTCCCCACAGCCTGCCACGTGTATGTCACCATGTCCCATGTGTATACCCTCAGCCTGCCCCATGTATGTCCCCCACAGCCTGCCCCATGTATGTCACCACAGCCTGCCCCATGTATGTTCCCACAGCGTGCCCCTTGTATGTCCCCCAGAGCCTGTCCCATGTATGTCACCACAGCCAGCCCCATGTATGTCCCCGCAGCCTGCCTCATGTATGTCCCCCACAGCCTGCCCCATGTATGTCACCACAGCGTGCCCCATGTATGTTCCCACAGCGTGCCCCTTGTATGTCCCCCAGAGCCTGTCCCATGTATGTCACCACAGCCAGCCCCATGTATGTCCCCGCAGCCTGCTCCATGTATGTCCCCATAGCCTGCCTCTCTTTTGTCCCCCAAAGCCAGTCCCTCTGATGTCCCCACAGCCAGTCCCATCTATGTCCCCCAGCCGGCATCTCATAAATCCACCATAGCCAGGCCATCATATGTCCTCCACAGACAGCCAGCACCCATTCATTGCCAAACTATTAAAAAAATAGTAAACTCACATCATCCCAGCTCTTTAGCCATAGATAGACGCGTATACAATTGAGTGCATGGAGAGAGTAATTTCTGCAGGGTACAGAGAAAGAGAGGTTTGCGATGCCAATGACTGAGACCACTCACCTGTGTGTCTGCGCCATCAGTATGCTGTAGGCCTGTGACCGCAGGAGAAGGCCGGGCGGCTGCAGGCATCCAGCAATGTAATCTCCCCCCAGTTTGCCCCCCCTCGGGGAGGCAGGAGGTAGCACCCTAGGTGGGTGCCTGCCCTGCCTACCCCTTGTCCCAGCCCTATATATGGGACTGACCTGGAACTGCAATTAATCCATGTACTAAGCTTGGTGATATATTCCTGTACTGACAGTGGTTCTGGTGATGTATTCCTGTACTAAGGGTGGTTCTGGTGATGTATTCCTGTACTAATGGTGATTCTGGTGATGTATTCCTGTACTAATGGTGATTCTGGTGATGTATTCCTGTATTAATGGTGATTCTGGTGATGCATTCCTGTACTGACAGTGGTTCTGGTGATGTATTCTTGTACTAATGGTGATTCTGGTGATGTATTGCTGTACTGACAGTGGTTCTGGTGATGTATTCCTGTACTGATAGTGATTCTGATGATATATTTCTGAACTGATGGCAGTTCTGGTGATGTATTCCTATACTGCCGGTGGTTCTGGTGACGTATTCCTGTACTGACAGTGGTTCTGGTGATGTATTCCTGAACTAAGGGTGATTCTGGTGATGTATTCCTGTACTAATGGTGATTCTGGTCATGTATTCCTGTACTGACAGTGGTTCTGGTGATGTATTCTTGTGCTAATGGTGATTCTGGTGATGTATTGCTGTACTAACAGTGGTTCTGGTGATGTATTCTTGTGCTAATAGTGATTCTGGTGATGTATTGCTGTACTGACAGTGGTTCTGGGGATGTATTCCTGTACTGATGGTGATTCTGCTGATATATTCCTGTACAGATGGCGGTTCTGGTGATGTATTCCTATACTGCCGATGGTTCTGGTGACGTATTCCTGTACTGACAGTGGTTCTGGTGATGTATTCCTGTAGTAATGGTGATTCTGGTGATGTAGTCCTGTACTGATGGCTATTCTGGTGATGTATTCATATACTGACTTTGGTTCTGATCATGCAGTAATCCATAGCGTGCTTCATGTTAAAATGGAAAAATCCTCGAAGCTTAGAGGATTTAGTTGTGTTTCTGTACCAAACCTCAGTGTAAGTTATTTATTATTTTTTTTTTGCACAAACTCTCCAAAAAATTTTCTATTACTCAAAACTTGGTTCTGCTGATACATTATTGCAAATACCCCATTGCCCTTGGACCAAAAAACGTTGTGCACCCCTGCTCTCAATACATAAATGAAAGAACTGCACAGAAAAAAAATCTGTGAATCTGGGTCTGTGCTGTTGTACAGTGAATAAATGAGTGTTAATGGCTCACAGTGTCCCCGGTACATGGAATTATCCTGACGTACGTGTTATAGTAAAGAATGTTCTTTATCCGGCGGCAGCGCGTTCCCCTCGGCACCATTGTGATCACATTCAGCAAATGTATCAAATTCACACCTCGGTCTCTTAAATGTTTCTCAGTGAAGTAAGAATATAAAAAACATGAACCAAATCTCCGCAGTCCTGTATTTTGCAAACTTTATATTCCCCGCTGCCCCGGCTCATTACGTGTAACAACATATCGCAAATACTTATCACAATCACTTTGATTAAACTTGAGTTTTATTTTCCATTGGAGTTTTTTGCGATACATTTGAGCTTTGGCTAAATAACCAAAACCTGTAAATTCTGCCTAATCTTAGATGAGAGAAACGAGAAAAGGAACCGAAAACTGATACAATAAATTCTAAACAATTAGTCCAGACGACGCTGCCACGTCACAAGACACACATACTCATACCACTGTATGTATCTTTCTGTCAGTGTCCAATAATCCAGAACATTTGATAATTTGGTCCATCAGATACTGTTAGGTAAATGTTATTGATCTGATGACTGAGACTTCTGGAAGCTCCCGACACAACCTGCTCAATTTTCATAAAAAGAGAGTAATGGTCTCCAGTGAAAAATAAGATAGAGAGAATGGATACATGATAGATACATGACAGATAGATAGCTTTTTATGATTTCCAATCAAAGCAGGCAGCAGCAGGCATCCAGCAATGTAACTCTGTTGTCCACCAAAGTACGCTCCCCTTGGAGAAGTAGGAGGCAGCACCTTAGGCGGGTCCCTACCCTGCCTATCCCTCGTCTCAGCTCTTTATACAGGGGTAGACCTAAAACTGCAATTAATCCCTGTACTAAGCTTGGTGATATATTCCTGTACTGACAGTGGTTCTGGTGAGGTATTCCTGTACTGACAGTGGTTCTGGCGATGTACTCCTGCACTGACGGTTGTTCTTGTGATGTATTCCTGTACTAATGGTGGTTCTAGTGATATATTCTTGTACTGACAGTAGTTCTGGTGATATTTTCCTGTACTGATCGTGATTCTGATGATATATATATTAGACTAGCTGTACTACCCGGCTTCGCCCGGGTTAATAACTGCTGTTAACAAAATAGAATGTATTAACAAAAATGTATTCTGCACACAAACCACAAAACAAATAGATATAAATAGATAGAAAGAAATGTAATTATTAAATTGTTGCCTATATTAACCAATCAGAGCTCAGATTAATTAACTGTAGCAAAATAGAAGCTAAGCTGTGATTGGTTGCTACTGGCAGCCTGATAAATCTCCATGCAACAGAAAGCCCTCCCCCTGACAGTATATATAAGCTCACACATACACATATAGACAGGTCATGTGACTGACAGCTGCCGTATTTCCTATGTGGTGCATTTGTTGTTCTTGCAGTTTGGCTGCTTATTAATCACATTTTTATTTGTGAAGGATAATCCCAGACTTGTGTGTGTTTAGGGCGATTATGTGGTGAGGTTGGTGTATGTGTGGTGAGATGTGTGCTGAGGGTGGTATATGTGTTCAA